>NW_025421537.1:0-311370 GCF_011764305.1 Mustela putorius furo | reverse complement strand
TGAAGTTTGGATAAGATGCCAACCACAAAGATTCTGGCGAGAGGGAAGGAGAGAGTTATGATTTCTGGCAATCACGTTCACCCATGGGAAAATGAGTAGAGATAAGGTCTAGGTTTCTGTAGCCTGAAAACCAGGTTGGAAAGAGATGGCAACCTAAGGCCATGGCGGTTCAGATGTTCTCAGTGTACGGCATGCTGTCTGGGTGTCGGTTGGGAATTCAGGCCTCAGGTTGTGTCAGACAGGGCATTAGTGCACAGGCTAGACTATATAATTGGTGTACAGTTTGAGTGGCATGCAGGTTTATCCTCATTTTGAGGTTTCTGGGTGGACCCATAGGGCAACGTTTTTTCTTCTGGAGGGCAGGCAGAGTGCAGCACTGTGTCATCGGAAATCCCAAAATGGAGGGTGGGCACAGCAGGTACACTCAGAAGAGCTTAATCAAGATCTCGTGCATCTGAAGTCAAGGCGAAGATCAGCCGTTGGGTCAGGTTGGAGTTTCTATCCATGATCCGCCTTCATGAAGGTTGGGGGCATCATGTGACCTTGGAAGCTTTCCATGATATTAGTTGTGAGGTGGTCCATGCACAAGGACTCCTGTGGGACAGTCGAAACCTGTTGGATGGCTCAAGGATGTCCCAGAAGGAACGACGCAAGAGCAGGGTTCTAAGGGTTCTAAGGATCTCTATGGAGAGATGCCTGGAAACCAAAGCAATGGATCCGATAGGTGCCTAGGGGCCTGTTCGAAACTTTTTACCTCTGGGGACATCAATCTACAGGTCTGAGTGCAGGTAGGTGCTCAGATGGGCCCAGATTGACCCTGTTTGTCCTGGGAAGCCCCAAATATAGGGACGGCCTCAGGGACTTTGGAGGTTTATCCTATTAGTAGGGTTGTGGCCAAGGAATGGGCACATACAATTCCCTTGGATAGGGCAAGCACAGTCTTCATGTTTGGCTCCAGGGACCTGAGCCTGTAGGGTGTGTAGGCCAGGGCTGTTTGGACAGTTGTCTAAAAACACAAACTCGGCTTATGCTTCGGGTCATAGGTATGGCAGGACTGATCTACAGACCATGAGGAGAACTCTTCGGGATATGAAAAAAGGGCGAGTGTGAGGCTCTTGCTCAAGTTTTTGTCTCGGGATATCGTGTCACTCATGGTCGTGAAATTTCCGGGTGACTTCATGGGAAATGGACGAGTCTTATTCTCTGGGGGTTTGGCCCCGTCCAACAGTTTTGGGGTCATTCTGTGGGATGGAAGAAGTCCGTTGTTCTGTTGTGGATTTGTTTTTTATTTGTTTTTCAATCTCAGGTGTCCCACCAAATGAGGGACTCCAGAGTAGAGCTCTGGGGAGGGGCGAATGGAAAACCATAAATCTGTTTAAAAATTGGGGCCTAGGGACATGTCAAGCCCATTATGACATCTAATGGTCCAGCCACTGAGAGGACGTACTAGAGGACAGGACTCACGCTGAGGGTCACAATGCGTGTTTATGCCCTCGTCGCACTATAGAATGGGCGAGGACTCAGGGTGAATGCTGGTTTCTCCTACACTGAACGTAGGACAACATGCCAAACATAAGGTTTCTTGCCATGGGTAAGGAAGAGTTCTGATTTCTGCATCGCAGTCAACCCCGGGCCGTGATTGGAGATAATGTCTAGGTTCTGAAGCATGAAAACCAATGTTGAGAAGAGATGACGACCTAAGGCCATGGCGGGACCAATGTGCTCCTGTGCGGCCAGCTGTCTGGGTGGGGCCAGGAGGTCCAGGCTCAGGCTGTGTCAGAAAGGGCATTAGTGCCCAGGTCAGCCTTTATATTTGGGGTACAGCCGAATGGCGTGACCCGTTGATCCTCATTTGGGGTTTCTGGGTAGCCCCACAGGGCAATGTTTTTCTTCTGGAGTGCAAGCAGAGTGCTGCATTGTAGTTCTGGAATGCCAAACTGGAGGGCTTGTGGGCCAGTAGTCTGAGGACGAAAGTTTGAGAACCTAAGCTAGGCCTAGGTTTCTGGGTGAGGACATGGCAGGCACAATCTACAGACCTGAATCGAGATCTCGTGCATCTGAAGTCAGGGCGAGGATCAGACGATCGCTCAGGTTGGACATTCTGTCCCTGATGGCCCTTTCTTGAAGGAGGGGTGGATCACTAGGACATGGGGGTTTTCCCACGATGGGAGTTGTGAAAAGCTCCCAACTGCAAAGATTCTTCTACCGGATAATTGAGACCTGTTGGTTGGCTACAAGACAACGATTCTGAGCAGGTGTCTAAGGATGGATGGCTGGGTAGCCCACCTCGCATTCCAATTGTCTCCAAGCAACAAGACAGGTTAGATCTGCTGGATCTGGGGGAGCAACCAAGGAGGCTGAGTTGAAATGGACTCTCTCGTGGATGTGTCCTAATATGATTTTGTGTCTATGGAGTCCTTGGAATGAAGCGTTGGCACTGGGGCCCTGAAGGGTTCTCCTAAAGAGAGGCTTTCACACAGCTCCATCGTGCAAGTTTCCCATGTGTAGATGAGATTTGTTCTGTTGGGTGAGTCAAGAAACAGCCATATGCTGTTTTGAAATTCAGGCCTCTGAGTAGAGATGCCTGGAAACCAAAGCAATGGATCCGATAGGTGCCTAGGGGCCTGTTCGAAACTTTTTACCTCTGGGGGGACATCAGTCTGCTGTTCTGAGTGCAGGTAGGTGCTCAGATGGGCCCAGATTGCCCCTGTTTGTCCTGGGAAGCCACAAATATTGGGATGGCCTCAGGGACTTTGGAGGTTTATCCTCTTAGTTGGGTTGTTGCCATTGGAATGGGCACATACAATTCCCTTGGAGAGGGCAAGCACAGTCGTCAGGTTTGGCTCTACGGGCCTGAGCCTGTAGGGTGTGTAGGCCAGGGCTTTTGGACAGTTGTCTGAAAACTCAAACTCGGCTTATGTTTCGGGTCATAGGTATGGCAGGACTGACCTACAGACCATGAGGAGAACTCTTCGCGATATGAAAAAAGGGCGAGTGTGAGGCTCTTGCTCAAGTTTCTGTCTCTGTATATCGTGTCAGTCATGGTCGTGAAATTTCCACGTGACTTCATGGGAAATGGACGAGTCTTACTCTCGGGGGCTTGGCCCAGTCCAAAGAGTTTGGGGTCATTCTGTGGGATGGAAGAAGTCCCCTGTTCTGATGATGTTGTTGATTTGTTTTTGTTTTGTTTTTCATCCTCAGGTGTCCCACCAAATGAGGGATTCCAGAGTAGAGCCCTGGGGAGGGGCGACTGGACAACCAGAAATCTGGTTAAAAATTGGGGCCTAGTGACATGTCTAGCCCATTATGACACCTAATGGTCCAGCCACTGAGAGGACGTCCTAGAGGACAGGACTCACGCTGAGGGTCACAATTCTTGTTTATGCCCTCGTCGCACTCAAAAATGGGCGTGGCCTCAGGGTGAATGCTGATTTCTCCTACACTGAACGTTGGACACATGCCAACCACAAGGTTCCTTGCCATGGTTAAGGATGAGTTCTGATTTCTGAATCACAGTGACCCCTGGGCAGTGATTGAAGGTAAGGTCTAGGTTCTTAAGCCTGAAAACTGAGGTAGGGAAGAGATGATGACCTAAGGCCATGGCGGGTCTGATCTGTTCAGTGTGCGGTCAACTCTCTGGGTGTTGTTCACGAGGTCCGGGCTCATGTTGACACACAGAGCATTAGTGCCAGGTTAGACTATATATGCTGGGTGCCTTCGAGTGCCGTGTAGGTTCTTATCTGAAGAACTCTTCAGGATATGAAGAATGAGCGAGTCTGAGGCGCGTGCTCAGTCTTTTGTCTCTGGATTTTGTATCAGCGATGTCCGTGGAATGTTGGGGAGGCCTCATGGGCCATGGACGAATCTTGCTCTCTGTGGATTTGGCCCTATCCTAATTGTTTTTCGTCAATCTGTGGGATGGGAGGACTCCTTTCAGGTTTGTTACCTCAGGTGTCCCACCAAAAGAGGAATTCCAAAGCAGAGCCCTGGGGAAGAGTGAAGGGACAACCTGAACTATGGTTAAAAATTGGGGCCTAGTGGCATGGCAACCCCAATATGCTGTCTCTCCATCCAGCCACTGAGAGGCCTTACCTGAGGACTGGGCTCAGGCTGAGGGTCACAATGTGTGTTTGTGACCAATGTGGCCCGCAAGCCTGGGCGGAACCTCATGGGCCACACTGGTTTCAAGGACACTGAACCTTGGACAACATGCCAACCACAAGATTTCTTGCCATGGGGAAAGAGTTCTGATTTCTGCATCATTTTCAAACCCGGGCCGTGATTGGAGATGAGGTCTAGGTTCTAAATCCTGAAAAGCGAGGTTGAGAAGAGATGACGACCTAAGGCCATGGCGGGTCCGAAGTGCTCAGTGTGCGGCCAGATGTCTGGGTGGGGCCATGAGGTCCAGGCTCAGGCTGTGTCAGAAAGGGCATTAGTGCCCAAGTCTGCCTATATATTTGGGGTACAGCGAATGGCCAGGTTGATCCTCATTTGGGGTTTCTGGGTAGCCCCAGGGCATTAGGCAGAGGGCCATTGTAATTGCCTGGAGGGCTTGTGGGGTCAGCCTAGAGGACGGAAGTCTGAGAACCCAAGCTAGGCCTAGGTTTCTGGGTATATGGCAGGCACAATCTACAGACCTGAATATAGATCTCGTGTATCTGATGACGATCGCTCAGGTTGGACATTCTGTCCCTGATGGCCCCTTCTTGAAGGGGCGTGGATCACGAGGCCATGGGGGTTTTCCCACGATGGGAGTTGTGAGAAGCTCCCAACTGCAAAGATTCTTCTGCAGGACAATTGAGACCTGTTGGTTGTCTTCAGGAGAATTCTGAGCAGGGTTCTAAGGATGGATGCCTGGGTAGCCCACCTCGCATTCCAACTGTCTTTAAGCAAAAATACAGGTTATATGCTGGATCTGGGGGAGCAACCCGAAGAGGCTGAGTTGAAATGGACTCTCTCGTGGATGTGTCGTAATATGATTTTGTGTCTATGGAGACCTTGGAATGAAACGGTGGCACTGGGGCCCTGAAGGGTTCTCCTAAAGAGAGGCTTTCACACAGCTCCATCGTGCAAGTTTCCCATGTGTAGATGAGATTTGTTCTGATGGGTGAGTCAAGAAACAGCCATATGCTGTTATTGAAAGCCAGGCCTCTGAAGACAGATGCCTGGAAACAAAAGCAATGGATCCGATAGGTGCCTAGGGTCCTGTTCTTTCCTTTTTACCTTGGGGATATCAGTCTACGGGTCTGAGTGCCGGTAGGTGCTCAGATGTGCCCAGATTGCCCCTGTTTGTCCTGGGAAGCCACAAATATTGGGATGGCCTCAGGGAATTTGGAGGTTTATACTCTTAGTAGGGTTGTGGGCATTGGAGTGGGCACATACAATTCCCTTGTAGAGGGCAAGCACAGTCGTCAGGTTTGGCTCCAGGGGCCTGAGCCTGTAGGGTGTGTAGGCCAGGGCTGTTTGGACAGTTGTCTGAAAACACAAACTCGGCTTATGTTTCGGGTCATAGGTATGGCAGGACTGATCTACAGACCATGATGAGAACTCTTCGCGATATGAAAAAAGGGCGAGTGTGAGGCTCTTGCTCAAGTTTTTGTCTCTGGATATCGTGTCACTCATGGTCGTGAAATTTTCGGGTGACTTCATGGGAAATGGACGAGTCTTATTCTCTGGGGGTTTGGCCCCGTCCAAAGAGTTTGGGGTCATTCTGTGGGATGGGAGAAGTCCGTTGCTCTGTTGTTGTTGATTTGTTTTGTTTTGTTTTTGAACCTCAGGGGTCCCACCAAATGAGGGACTCCAGAGTAGAGCCCTGGGAAGGGGCGACTGGACAACCAGAAATCTGGTTAAAAATTGGGGCCTAGGGACATGTCAAGCCCATTATGACATCTAATGGTCCATCGACTGAGAGGACGTACTAGAGGACAGGACTCACGCTGAGGGTCACATTGCGTGTTTATGCCCTCGTTGCACTCAAGAATGGGCGGGGCCTCAGGGTGAATGCTGGTTTCTCCTACACTGAATGTTGGACAACATGCCAACCACAAGGTTTCTTGCCATGGGTAAGGAAGAGTTCTGATTTCTGCATCACAATCACCCCTGGGCAATGATTGGAGATAAGGGCTAGGTTCTGAAACCCGAAAACTGATGTAGGGAAGAGATGATGACCTAAGGCCTTGGCGTGTCTGATGAGCTCGATGTGCGGACAGCTGTCTGGGTGTTGGTCACGAGGTCCGGGCTCAGGTTGTCAGACAGTGCATTAGTGCCCAGTTTAGACTATATATTTTGGGTGCATATGAGTGCCGTGTAAGTTCTTATCTGAAGATCTCTTCAGGATATGAAGAATGAGTGAGTCTGAGGCGCGTGCTCAGTCTTTTGTCTCTGTATTTTCTATCCGTGATGGCCTTGGAATGTTGGGGAGGACTCATGGGCCTTGGACCAATCTTGTTCTCTGTGGATTTGGCCCGATCCCAATTGTTTTTCGTCAATATGTGGGATGGGAGGACTCCTTTCAGGTTTGTTACCTCAGGTGTCCCACCAAAAGAGGAATTCCAAAGCAGAGCCCTGGCGAAGACTGAAGGGACAGCACAAAGTACGGTTACAAATTGTGGCCTAGGGTCATGGCAAGCCCATTATGACATCTAATGGTCCAACCACTGTGAGGACATACTGGAGGACAGGACTCACGCTGAGGGTCACAATGCGTGTTTATGCCCTCTTCGCACTCAAGGATGGGCGGGGCCTCAGGGTGAATGCTGGTTTCTCCTACACTGAACGTAAGACAACATGCCAACCACAAGGTTTCTTGCCATGGGTAAGGAAGAGTTCTGATTTCTGCATCACAGTGACCTGTGGGCAGTGATTGGAGTTAAGGTCTAGGTTCTGAAGCCTGAAAACTGAGGTAGGGAAGAGATGATGACCTAAGGCCATGGCTGGTCTGATGTGCTCAGTGTGCGGTCAGCTGTCTGGGTGTTGGTCACGAGTTCCGGTCTCAGGTTGTCAGACAGTGCATTAGTGCCCAGGTTAGACTATATATTTTGGGTGCATTCGACTGCCGTGTAGGTTCTTATTTGAAGAACTCTTCAGGATATGAAGAATGAGCGAGTCTGAGGCGCGTGCTCAGGCTTTTGTCTCTGGATTTTGTATCAGCGATGGCCGTGGAAAGTTGGGGAGGCCTCAAGGGCCATGGACGAATCTTGCTCTCTGTGGATTTGGCACGATCCCAATTGTTTTTCGTCAATCTGTGGGATCGGAGGACTCCTTTCAGGTTTGTTACCTCAGGTGTCCCACCAAGAGAGGAATTCCAAAGCAGAGCCCTGGTGAAGAGTGAAGGGACAACCCGAACTACGGTTAAAAATTGGGGCCTAGGGGCATGGCAATCCCAATATGCTGTCTCCACATCCAGCCACTGAGAGGCGTTAACTGAGGACTGGGCTCAGGCTGAGGGTCACAATGCGTGTTTGTGACCAATGTGGACCGCAAGCATGGGCGGGGAATCATGGGCCACACTGGTTTCAAGTACATTGAACCTTGGACAACATGACAACCACAAGGTTTCTCGCCATGGGGAAAGAGTTATGATGTCTGCATCATTTTCAAACCCGGGCGGTGTTTGGAGATAAGGTATAGGTTCTGAAGCCTGAAAACCAAGGTTGAGAAGAGATGACGAACTAAGTCCATGACGGGTCCGAAGTGCTCAGTGTGTGGCCAGTTGTCTGGGTGGGGCAAGGATGTCGAGGCACAGGCTGTGTCAAAAAGGGCATTAGAGCTCAGGTCAGCATACATATTTGGGGTACAGCCGAATGGCATGCAGTTTGATCCTCATTTGGGGTTTCAGGGTAGCCCCAGAAGGCAATGTTTTTCTTCTGGAGGGCAGGCAGAGTGCTGCATTGTAGTTCTGGATTGCCAAAGAGGAGGGCTTGTGGGCCAGTAGTCTGAGGACGGAAGTCTGAGGACCCAAGCTAGGCCTCGGTTTCTAGGTGAATATGGCAGGGACAATCTACAGACCTGAAACGAGTTCTCATGCATCTGAAGTCAGGGCGAGGATCAGATGAACGCTCAGTTTGGACATTCTGTCCCTGATGGCCCCTTCTTGAAGGGTGTTGGATCACGAGGCCAAGGGGTTTTTCCCACGATGGGAGTTGTGAGAAGCTCCAAACTGCAAAGATTCTTCTACAGGACAATTGAGACCTGTTGGTTGGCTCCAGGACAACGATTCCGAGTAAGGTTCTAAGATAGGATGGCTGGGTAGCCAACCTCGCATTCCAATTGTCTCCAAGCAATAAAACAGGTAAGATCTGCTGTATCTGGGGAGCAACGAGAGAGGCTGAGTTGAAATGGACTCTCCCGTGGATGTGTCCTAATATGATTTTGTGTCTATGGAGACCTTGGAATGAAGCGGTGGCACTGGGGCCCTGAAGGGTTCTCCTAAAGAAAGGCTTTCATACAGCTCCATCGTGCAAGTTTCCCATGTGTAGATGAGATTTGTTCTGATGGGTGAGTCAAGAACTGCCATATGCTGTTATTGAAATCTAGGCCTCTGAGGAGAGATGCCTGGAAACCAAAGCAATGGATCCGATAGGAGCCTAGCGGCCTGTTCGTTCCTTTTTACATCTGGGGACATCAGTCTACAGGTCTGAGTGCAGGTAGGTGCTCAGAAGGGCCCCGATTGCCCCTGTTTGTCCTGGGAAGCCACAAATATTGGGATGGCCTCAGGGACTTTGGAGGTTTATCCTTTTAGTAGGGTTGTGGCCATTGGAATGTGCACATACAATTCCCTTGGAGAGGGGGAAGCACAGTCGTCAGGTTTGGCTCCAGGGGCCTGAGCCTGTAGGGTGTATAGGCCAGGGCTGTTTGGACAGTTGTCTGAAAACACAAACTCGGTTTATGTTTCGTGTCATAGGTATGGCAGGACTGATCTACAGACCATGAGGAGAACTCTTCGGGATATGAAAAAAAGGGCGAGTGTGAGGTTCTTGCTCAAGTTTTTGTCTCTGGATATCGTGTAACTCATGGTCGTGTAATTTCCGGGTGACTTCATGGGAAATGTTCGAGTCTTACTCACTGGGGGGGGTTTGGCCCCGTCCAAAGAGTTTGAGGTCCTTCTGTGGGATGGAAGAATTCCGATGGAAGAAGTCCGTTGTTCTGTTGTTTTCGATTTGTTTTTTTTGTTTTGTTTTGTTTTTCAACCTCAGTTGTCCCACCAAATGAGTGATTCCAGAGTAGATCACTAGGGAGGGGCGACTGGACAACCAGAAATCTGGTTAAAAATGTGGGGCCTAGGGACATGTCAAGCCCATTATGACATCTAATGATCCAGCCACAGAGAGGACGTACTAGAGGTCAGGACTCACGCTGAGGGTCACAATGCGTGTTTATGCCCTCGTCGCACTCAAGAATGGGCGGGGCCTCAGGGTGAATGTGGTTTCTCCTACACTGATCGTTGGACAACATGCCAACCACAAGGTTTCTTGCCATGGGTAAGGAAGAGTTCTGATTTCTACACCACAGTCACCCCTGGGTAGTGTTTGGAGATAAGGTCTAGGTTCTGAAGCCTGAAAACTGAGGTAGGGAAGAGATGATGACCTAAGGCCATGGCGGTTCTTTTGTGCTCTGTGTGCGGTCAGCTGTCTGGGTGTTGGTCACGAGGTCCGGGCTCAGGTTGTCAGACAGTGCATTAGTGCCCAGGTTAGACTATATATTTTGGGTGCATTCGACTGCCGTGTAGGTTCTGATCTGAAGAAGCTTCAGGATATGAAGAATGAGCAAGTCTGAGGCGCGTCCTCAGGCTTTTGTCTCTGGATTTTGTATCAGCGATGGCTGTGGAATGTTGGGGAGGCCTCATGGGCGATGGACGAATCTTGCTCTCTATGGATTTGGCCCGATCCCAATTGCTTTTCGTCAATCTGTGGGATGGGACGACTCCTTTCAGGTTTGTTACCACAGGTGTCCCACCAAAAGTGGAATTCCAAAGCAGAGCCCTGGGGAAGAATGAAGGGACAACCCGAACTATGGTTAAAAATTGGGGCCTAGGGGCATGGCACGCCCAATATGCTCTCTCTCCATCCAGCCACTGAGAGGCCATACCTGAGGACTGGGCTCAGGCTGAGGGTCACAATGTGTGTTTGTGACCAAAGTGGCCCGCAAGCATGGGCCGGGCCTCATGGGCCACACTGGTTTCAACTACACTGAATCTTGGACAAAATGCCAACACAAGGTTTCTTGCCATGGTGAAAGAGTTTTTATTTCTGCATCATTTTCAAACCCGGGCCGTGATTGGAGATAAGGTCTAGGTCCTGAAGCCTGAAAACCGAGGTTGAGAAGAGATGACGACCTAAGGCCACGGCGGGTCCGATGTGCTCAGTGTGCGGCCAGCTGTCTGGGTGGGGCCAGGAGGTCCAGGCTCAGGCTGTGTCTGAAAGGGCATTAGTGCCCAGGTCAGCCTATATATTGGGGGTACAGCCGAATGGCGTGCAGGTTGATCCTCATTTGGGGTTTCTGGGTAGCCCCAGAGGGCAATGTTTTTCTTCTGGAAGACAGGCAGAGTGCTGCATTATAGTTATAGATTGCGAAACTGGAGGGCTTGTGGGCCAGTAGTTTGAGGATGGAAGTCTGAGATCCCAAGCTAGGCCTAGGTTTCTGGGTGAGGACATGGCAGGCACAATCTACAGACCTGAATCGAGATCTCGTGCATCTGAAGTCAGGGCGAGGATCAGACGATCGCTCAGGTTAGACATTCAGGCCCTGATGGCCCCTTCTTGAAGGGGGGGTTGATCACGAGGCCATTGGTGTTTTCCCACGATAGGAGTTGTGAGAAACTCCCAACTGTAAAGATTCTTCTGCAGGACAATTGAGACCTGTTGGTTGGCTCCAAGACAACGATTCTGAGCAGGTGTCTAAGGATGGATGGCTGGGTAGCCCACCTCGCATTCCAATTGTCTCCAAGCAACAAGACAGGTTAGATCTGCTGGATCTGGGGGAGCAACCGAGGAGGCTGAGTTGAAATGGACTCTCTCGTGGATGTGTCCTAATATGATTTTGTGTCTATGGAGTCCTTGGAATGGAACCTTTCACACAGCTCCATCGTGCAAGTTTCCCATGTGTAGATGAGATTTGTTCTGATGGGTGAGTCCAGAAACAGCCATATGCTGTTATTGAAAGCCAGGACTCTGAGTAGAGATGCCTGGAAACCAAAGCAATGGATCCGATAGGTGCCTAGGGGCCTGTTCGAAACTTTTTACCTCTGGGGACATCAGTCTGCTGTTCTGAGTGCAGGTAGGTGCTCAGATGGGCCCAGATTGCCCCTGTTTGTCCTGGGAAGCCACAAATATTGGGATGGCCTCAGGGAATTTGGAGGTTTATCCACTTAGCTGGGTTGTTGCCATTGGAATGGGCACATACAATTCCCTTGGAGAGGGCAAGCACAGTCGTCAGGTTTGGCTCTACGGGCCTGAGCCTGTAGGGTGTGCAGACCAGGGCTTTTGGACAGTTGTCTGAAAACTCAAACTCGGCTTATGTTTCGGGTCATAGGTATGGCAGGACTGACCTACAGACCATGAGGAGAACTCTTCTCGATATGACAAAAGGGCGAGTGTGAGGCTCTTGCTCAAGTTTTTGTCTCTGGATATCGTGTCACTCATGGTCGTGAAATGTTTGGGTGACTTCATGGGAAATGGACGAGTCTTACTCTCTCGGGGCTTGGCCCCGTCCAAAGAGTTTGGGGTCATTCTGTGGGATGGAAGAAGTCCACTGTTCTGATGTTGTTGATTTGTTTTGTTTTGTTTTTCAACATCAGGTGTCCCACCAAATGAGGGATTCCAGAGTAGAGCCCTGGGGAGGGGCGACTGGACAACCAGAAATCTGGTTAAAAATTGGGGCCTAGGGACATGTCTAGCCCATTATGACATCTAATGGTCCAGCCACTGATAGGACGTACTAGAGGACAGGACTCACGCTGAGTGTCACAATGCGTGTTTATGCCCTCGTCGCACTCAAGAATGGGCGGGGCCTCAGGGTGAATGCTGGTTTCTACTACAATGAACGTTGGACAACATGCCAACCACAAGGTTCCTTGCCATGGTTAAGGATGAGTTCTGATTTCTGAATCACAGTCACCCCTGGTCAGTGATTGAAGGTAAGGTCTAGGTTCTTAAGCCTGAAAACTGAGGTAGGGAAGAGATGATGACCTAAGGCCATGGCGTGTCTGATGTGATCAGTGTGCAGTCAGCTGTCTGGGTGTTGGTCACGAGGTCCGGGCTCATATTGTCACACAGAGCATTAGTGCCAGGTTAGACTATATATGCTGGGTGCCTTCGAGTGCCGTGTAGGTTCTTATCTGAAGACCTCTTCAGGATATGAAGAATGAGCGAGTCGGAGGCGCGTGCTCAGTCTTTTGTCTATGGATTTTGTATCATCTACGTCCGTGGAATGTTGGGATGGCCTCATGGGCCATGGACGAATCTTGCTCTCTGTGGATTTGGCCCGATCCTAATTGTTTTTCGTCAATCTGTGGGATGGGAGGACTCCTTTCAGGTTTGTTACCTCAGGTGTCCCACCAAAAGAGGAATTCCAAAGCAGAGCCCTGGGGAAGAGTGAAGGGACAACCCGAACTATGGTTAAAAATTGGGGCCTAGTGGCATGGCAAGCCCAATATGCTGTCTCTCCATCCAGCCACTGAGAGGCCTTACCTGAGGACTGGGCTCAGGCTGAGGGTCACAATGTGTATGTGACCAATGTGGCCCGCAAGCTTGGGCGTAACCTCATGGGCCACACTGGTTTCAAGGACACTGAACCTTCGACAACATGCCAACCACAAGATTTCTTGCCATGGGGAAAGAGTTCTGATTTCTGCATCATTTTCAAACCCGGGCCGTGATTGGAGATGAGGTCTAGGTTCAGAAGCCTGAAAACCGAGGTTCAGAAGAGATGACGACCTAAGGCCATGGCGGGTCCGAAGTGCTCAGTGTGCGGCCAGATGTCTGGGTGGGGCCATGAGGTCCAGGCTCAGGCTGTGTCAGAAAGGGCATTAGTGCCCTGGTCAGCCTATATATTTGGGGTACAGCCGAATGGCGTGACCCGTTGATCCTCATTTGGGGTTTCTGTGTAGCCCCAGAGGGCAATGATTTCCTTCTGGAGGTCAGGCAGAGGGCTGCATTGTAGTTCTGGATTGCCAAACTGGAGGGCTTGTGGGTCAGTACTCAGAGGACGGAAGTCTGAGAACCCAAGCTAGGCCTAGGTTTCTGGGTGAGGATATGGCAGGCACAATCTACAGACCTGAATCGAGATCTCGTGTATCTGAAGTCAGGGCGAGGATCAGACGATCGCTCAGTTTGGACATTCTGTCCCTGATGGCCCCTTCTTTAAGGGACGTGGATCACGAGGCCATGGGGGTTTTCCGACGATGGGAGTTGTGAGAAGCTCCCAACTGCAAAGATTCTTCTGCAGGACAATTGAGAACTGTTGGTTGGATCCAGGAATACGATTCCGAGCAGGGTTCTAAGGATGGATGCCTGGGTAGCCCACCTCGCATTCCAACTGTCTTTAAGCAAAAAGACAGGTTAGATCTGCTGGATCTGGGGAAGCAACCGAGGAGGCTGAGTTGAAATGGACTCTCCTGGATGTGACCTAATATGATTTTGTGTCTATGGAGACCTTGGAATGAAGCGGTGGCACTGGGGCCCTGAAGGGTTCTCCTAAAGAGAGGCTTTCACACACAGCTCCATCGTGCAAGTTTCCCATGTGTAGATAGATGAGATTTGTTCTGATGGTGAGTCAAGAAACAGCCATATGCTGTTATTGAAATCCAGGCCTCTGAGGAGAGATGCCTCGAAACCAAAGCAATGGATCCGATAGGTGCCTAGGGGCCTATTCGTTCCTTATTACCCCGGGGACATCAGTCTCCGGGTCTGAGTGCCGGTAGGTGCTCAGATGGGCCCAGATTGCCCCTGTTTGTCCTGGGAAGCCACAAATTTTGGGATGGCCTCAGGGACTTTGCAGGTTTATCCTCTTAGTAGGGTTGTGGCCATTGGAATGGGCACATACAATTCCCTTGGAGAGGGCAAGCACAGTCGTCAAGTATGGCTCCAGGAACCTGAGGCTGTAGGGTGTGTAGGCCAGAGCTGTTTGGACATTGTCTGAAAACACAAATTCGGCTTATGTTTCAGGTCATAGGTATGGCAGGACTGATCTCCAGACCATGAGGAGAACTCTTCGGGATATGAAAAATGGCGAGTGTGAGGCTCTTGCTCAAGTTTTTGTCTCTGGATATCGTGTCACTCATGGTCGTGAAATTTCCGTGTGACTTCATGGGAAATGGAAGAGTGTTACTCTCTGGGGCTTTGGCCCCGTCCAAAGCGTTTGGGGTCATTCTGTGGGATGGAAGAAGTCCGCTGTTCTGTTGTTGTTGATTTTTTTTTTTTTTGTTTTTGAACCTCAGGTGTCCGACCAATTGAGGGATTCCACAGTAGAACCCTGGGGACGGGCAACTGGACAACCAAAATCTGGTTAAAAATTGGTGTCTAGGGACATGTCAAGCCCAAAATGACATTTAATGGTCCAGCCACTGAGAGGACATACTAGAGGACAGGACTCACGCTGAGGGTCACAATGCGTGTTTATGCCCTCGTCGCACTCAAGGATGGGCGGGGCCTCAGGGTGAATGCTGGTTTCTCCTACACTGAACGTAGGACAACATGCCAACCACAAGGTTTCTTGCCATTGGTAAGGAAGAGTTCTGATTTCTGCATCACAGTGATACTTGGGCTGTGATTGGAGTTAAGGTCTAGGTTCTGAAGCCTGAAAACTGAGGTAGGGAAGAGATGATGACCTTATGCCATGGCGGTTCTTTTGTGCTCAGTGTGCGGTCAGCTGTCTGGGTGTTGGTCACGAGTTCCGGTCTCAGGTTGTCAGACAGTGCATTAGTGCCCAGGTTAGACTATATATTTAGGGTGCATTCGAGTGCCGTGTAGGTTCTGATCTGAAGAACTCTTCAGGATATGAAGAATGAGCGAGCCTGAGGCGCGTGCTCAGGCTTTTGTCTCTGGATTTTGTATCAGCGATGGCCGTGGAAAGTTGGGGAGGCCTCAAGGGGCATGGACGAATCTTGCTCTCTGTGGATTTGGCACGATCCCAATTGTTTTTCGTCAATCTGTGGGATCGGAGGACTCCTTTCAGGTTTGTTACCTCAGGTGTCCCACCAAGAGAGGAATTCCAAAGCAGAGCCCTGGTGAAGAGTGAAGGGACAAACCGAACTACGGTTAAAAATTGGGGCCTAGGGGCATGGCAAGCCCAATATGCTGTCTCCACATCCAGCCACTGAGAGGCGTTAACTGAGGACTGGGCTCAGGCTGAGGGTCACAATCTGTGTTTGTGACCAATGTGGCCCGCAAGCATGGGCGGGGACTCATGGGCCACACTGGTTTCAAGTACACTGAACCTTGGACAACATGCCAACCGCAAGATTTCTTGCCATGGGGAAAGAGTTTTGATGTCTGCATCATTTTCAAACCCGGGCCGTGTTTGGAGATAAGGTCTAGGTTCTGAAGCATGAAAACCGAGCTTGAGAAGAGATGACGAACTAAGTCCATGACGTGTCCGATGTGCTCAGTGTGCGGCCAGCTGTCTGGGTGGGGCAAGGATGTCGAGGCACAGGCTGTGTCAAAAAGGGCATTAGTGCTCAAGTCGCCTACATATTTGGGGTACACCCGAATGGCGTGCAGTTTGATCCTCATTTGGGGTTTCAGGGTAGCCCCAGAAGGCAATGTTTTTCTTCTGGAGGGCAGGCAGAGTGCTGCATTGTAGTTCTGGATTATCAAACTGGAGGGCTTGTGGGCCAGTAGTCTGAGGACGGAAGTCTGAGGACCCAAGCTAGGCCTAGGATTCTGGGTGAGGATATGGCAGGAACAATCTACAAACCTGAATCGAGATCTCGTACATCTGAAGTCAGGGTGAGTATCAAACGTTCGCTCAGGTTGGACATCCTGTCCCTGATGGCCCCTTCTTGAAAGGGGGTGGATCACGAGGCCATGGGTGTTTTCCCATGATGGGAGTTCTGAGAAGCTCCCAACTGCAAAGATTCTTCTGCAGGACAATTGAGACCTGTTGGTTGGCTCCGGGACAACGATTCCGAGCAGGGTTCTAAGGATGGATGGCTGGGTAGCCGACCTCGCATTCCAAATGTCTCCATGCAACAAGAAAGTTTAGTCCTGCTGGATCTGGGGGACCAACCGAGGAGGCTGAGTTGAAATGGACTCTCCCGTGGATGTGTCCTAATATGATTTTGTGTCTATGGAGACCTTGGAATGAAGCGGTGGCACTGGGGCCCTGAAGGGTTCTCCTAAAGATAGGCTTCCACAAAGCTCCATCGTGCAAGTTTCCCATGTGTAGATGAGATTTGTTCTGATGGGTGAGTCAAGAAACCGCCATATGCTGTTATTGAAATCCAGGCCTCTGAGGAGAGATGCCTGGAAACCAAAGCAATGGATCCGATAGGTGCCTAGGGGCCTGTTCATTCCTTTTTACCTCAGGGGACATCAGTCTAGGGGTCTGAGTGCAGGTAGGTGCTCAGATGGGCCCAGATTGCCCCTGTTTGTCCTGGGAAGCCACAAATATTGGGATGGCCTCAGGGACTTTGGAGGTTTATCCTCTTACTGGGTTGTGGCCATTGGAATGGGCACATACAAATCCCTTGGAGAGGGCAAGAACAGTCGTCAGGTTTGGCTCCAGGGGCCTGAGCCTGTAGGGTGTGTATGCCAGGGCTGTTTGGACAGTTGTCTGAAAACACAAACTCGGCTTATGTTTCGGGTCATAGGTATGGCAGAACTGATCTACAGACCATGAGGAGAACTCTTCGGGATATGAAAAAAGGGCGAGTGTGAGGTTCTTGCTCAAGTTTTTGTCTCCGGATATCGTGTCCCTCATGGTCATGAAATTTCCTGGTGACTTCATGGGAATTGGACGAGTCATACTCTCTGGGGGTTTGGCCCCGTCCAAAGAGTTTGGGGTCATTCTGTGGGATATAAGAAGTCACTTGTTCTGTTGTTGTTGATTTGTTTTATTTTGTTTTTCAACCTCAGGTGTCCCACCAAATTAGGGATTCCAGAATAGAGCTCTGGGGAGGGGCGACTGGACAACCCGAAATCTGGTTAAAAATTGGGGCCTAGGGGCATGACAAGCCCAATATGCTGTCTCTCCATCCAGCCACTGAGAGGCCTTACCTGAGGACTGGGCTCAGGCTGAGGGGTCACAATGTGTGTTTGTAACCAATGTGGCCCGCAAGCATGGGCGGGGGGACTCATGGGCCACACTGGTTTCACCTACACTGAACCTTGGAAAACATGCCAACCACAAGGTTTCTTGCCATGGTGAAAGAGTTCTTATTTCTGCATCATTTTCAAACCCGGGCCGTGATTGGAGATAAGGTCTAGGTACTGAAGCCTGAAAACCGAGGTTGAGAAGAGATGACGAGCTAAGGCCATGAGGGGTCCGATGTGCTCAGTGTGCGGCCAGCTGACTGGGTGGGGCCTGGAGGTCCAGGATCAGGCTGTGTCAGAAAGGGCATTTGTGCTCAGGACAGCCTATATATTTGGGGTACAGCCGAATGGCGTGCAGGTTGATCCTCATTTGGGGTTTCTGGGTAGCCCCGGAGGGCAATGTTTTTCTTCTGGAGGGCAGGCAGAGTGCTGCATTGTAGTTCTGGAATCTCAAACATGAGGGCTTGTGGGCCAGTAGTCTCGAACGGAAGTTTGAGAACCCAAGCTAGGCCTAGGTTTCTGGGTGAGGATATGGCAGGCACAATCTACAGACCTGAATCGAGATCTCGTGCATCTGAAGTTAGGGCGAGGATCAGACGATCGCTCAGGTTGTACATTCTGTCCCTGATGGCCCCATCTTGAAGGGGGTAGGATCACGAGGCCATGGGGGTTTTCCCACGATGGCAGTTGTGAGAAGGTCCCAACTGCAAAGATTCTTCAGCAGGACAATTGAGACTTGTTGGTTGGCTCCAGGACAACGATTCGGAGTAGGAATCTAAGGATGGATGGCTGGGTAGCCCACCTCGCATTCCAATTGTCTCCAAGCAACAAGACAGGTTAGATCTGCTGGATCTGGGGGAGCAACCGAGGAGGCTGAGTTGAAATGGACTCTCCTGTGGATGTGTCCAAATATAATTTTGTGTCTATGGAGACCTTGGAATGAAGCGGTGGCACTGGGGCCCTGAAGGGTTCTCCTAAAGGGAGGCTTCCACAAAGCTCCATCGTGCAAATTTCCCATGTGTAGATGAGATTTGTTCTGATGGGTGAGTCAAGAACTGCCATATGCTGTTATTGAAATCCAGGCCTCTGAGGAGAGATGCCTGGAAACCAAAGCAATGGATCCGATAGGTGCCTAGGGGCCTGTTCATTCCTTTTTACCTCAGGGGACATAAGTCTACGGGTGTGAGTGCAGGTAGGTGCTCAGATGGGCCCAGATTGCCCCTGTTTGTCCTGGGAAGACACAAATATTGGGATGGCCTCAGGGACTTTGGAGGTTTATCCTCTTAGTAGGGTTGTGGCCATTGGAATGGGCACATACAATTCCCTTGGAGAGGGCAAGCACAGTCGTCAGGTTTGGCTCCAGGGGCCTGAGTCTGTAGGGTGTGTAGGCCACGGCTGTTTGGACAGTTGTCTGAAAACACAAACTCGGCTCATGTTTCGGGTCATAGGTATGGCAGGACTGATCTACAGACCATGAGAACTTTTCGGGATATGAAAAAAGGGCGAGTGTGAGGTTCTTGCTCAAGTTTTTGTCTCCGGATATCGTGTCACGCATGGTCGTGAAATTTCCTGGTGACTTCATGGGAATTGGACGAGTCATACTCTCTGGGGGTTTGGCCCCGTCCAAAGACTTTGGGGTCATTCTGTGGGATATAAGAAATCACTTGTTCTGTTGTTGTTTTGATTTTTTTATTTTGTTTTTCAACCTCAGGTGTCCCACCAAATTAGGGATTCCAGAATAGAGCTCTGGGGAGGGGCGACTGGACAACCAGAAATCTGGTTAAAAATTGGGGCCTAGGGACATGTCAAGCCCAATATGCTGTCTTTCCATCCAGCCACTGAGAGGCCTTACCTGAGGACTGGGCTCAGGCTGAGGGGTCACAATTTGTGTTTGTGACCAATGTGGCCCGCAAGCATGGGCGGGGACTCATGGGCCACACTGGTTTCACCTACACTGAACCTTGGAAAAACATGCCAACCACAAGGTGTCTTGCCATGGGAAAGAGTTCTGATTTCTGCATCATTTTTCAAACCCGGGCCGTGATTGGAGATAAGGTCTAGGTTCTGAAGCCTGAGAACCGAGGTTGAGAAGAGATGATGACCTAAGGCCATGGCGGGTCCGATGTGCTCAGTGTGCGGCCAGCTGTCCTGGTGGGGCCAGGAGGGACAGGATCAGTCTGTGTCAGAAAGGGCATTAGTGCCCAGGTCAGCCTATATATTTGGGGTACAGCCGAATGGCGTGCAGGTTGATCCTCATTTGGGGTTTCTTGGTAGCCCCAGAGGGCAATGATTTTCTTCTGGAGGGTAGGCAGAGTGCTGCATTGTAGTTTCTGGAATCCCAAACTGGAGGGCCTTGTGGGCCAGTAGTCTGAGAACGGAAGTCTGAGAACCCAAGCTAGGCCTCGGTTTCTGGGTGAGGATATGGTAGGCACAATCTACAGACCTGAATCGAGATCTCGTGCATCTGAAGTCAGGGCGAGGATCAGATGATCGCTCAGTTTGGACATTCTGTCCCTGATGGCCCCATCTTGAAGGGGTGTGGATCACGAGGCCATGGGGGTTTTCCCACGATGGGAGTTGTGAGAAGCTCCCAACTGCAAAGAATCTTCTGCAGGACAATTGAGACCTGTCGGTTGGCTCCAGGAGGATTCCGAGCAGGGTTCTAAGGATGGATGTCTGGGTAGCCCACCTCGCATTCCAATTGTCTCCAAGCAACAAGACAGGTTAGATCTGCTGGATCTGGGGGAGCAACCGAGGTGGCTGAGTTGAAATGGACTCTCCCGTGGATGTGTCCAAATATGATTTTGTGTCTATGGAGACCTTGGAATGAAGCGGTGGCACTGGGGCCCTGAAGGGTTCTCCTAAAGAGAGGCTTTCACACAGCTCCATCGTGCAAGTTTCCCATGTGTAGATGAGATTTGTTCTGATGGGTGAGTCAAGAAACAGCCATATGCTGTTATTGAAATCCAGGCCTCTGAGGAGAGATGCCTGGAAGCCAAAACAATGGATCCGATAGGAGCCTAGGGGCCTGTTCGTTCCTTTTTACATCTGGGGACATCAGTCTACGGGTCTGAGTGCAGGTAGGTGCTCGGAAGGGCCCCGATTGCCCCTGTTTGTCCTGGGAAGACACAAATATTGGGATGGCCTCAGGGACTTTGGAGGTTTATCCTCTTAGTAGGGTTGTGGCCATTGGAATGGGCACATACAATTCCCTTGGAGAGGGCAAGCACAGTCTTCAGGTTTGGCTCCAGGGGCCTGAGCCTGTAGGGTGTGTAGGCCAGGGCTGTTTGGACAGTTGTCTGAAAACACAAACTCGGCTTATGTTTCGGGTCATAGGTATGGCAGGACTGATCTACAGACCATGACTAGAACACTTCGGGATATAAAAAAAGGGCGAGTGTGAGGCTCTTGCTCAAGTTTTTGTCTCTGGATATCGTGTCACTCATGGTCGTGAAATTTCCGGGTGACTTCATGGGAAATGGACGAGTCTTACTCTCTGGGGGTTTGGCCCCGTCCAAAGAGTTTGGGGTTATTCTGTGGGATGGAAGATGTCCGTTGTTCTGTTGTTGTTGATTTGTTTTGTTTTGTTTTTCAACCTCAGGTGTCCCACCAAATAAGGGATTGCAGAGTAGAGTCCTTGGAGGAGGCGACTGGACAACCAGATCTGGTTAAAAATTGGGGCATAGGGACATGTCAAGCCCATTATGACATCTAATGGTTCAGCCACTGAGAGGACGTACTAGAGGACAGGACTCACGCTGAGGGTCATAATGCATGTTTATGCCTTCGTCGCACTCAAGAATGGGCGGGGCCTCAGGGTGAATGCTGGTTTCTCCTACACTGAACGTCGGACAACATGCCAACCACAAGGATTCTTAATTTGGGTAAGGAAGATTTCTGATTTCTACATCACAGTCACCCGTGGGAAGTGATTGAGATAAGATCTAGGTTCTGAAGCCTGAAAACTGAGGTAGGGAAGAGATAATGACCTAAGGCCATGGCGGGTCTAATGGGCTCAGTGTGCGGTCAGCTGTCTGGGTGTTGGTCACGAGGTCCGGGCTCATGTTGTCAGACAATGCATTAGTGCCCAGGTTAGACTATATATTTTCGGTGCATTCCAGTGCCGTGTAGTTTCTGATCTGAAGAACTCTTCAGGATATGAAGAATGAGCGAGTCTGAGCCGCGTGCTCAGGCTTTTGTCTCTGGATTTTGTATCAGCGATGGCCGTGGAATGTTGGGGAGGCCACATGGGCCATGGACGAATCTTGCTCTCTGTGGACTTGTCCCGATCCCAATTGTTTTTCGTCAATCTGTGGGATGGGAGGACTCCTTTCAGGTTTGTTTCGTAAGGTGTCCCACCAAAGAGGAATTCCAAAGCAGAGCCCTGTGGAAGACTGAAGGGACAACCCGAACTATGGTTAAAAATTGGGGCCTAGGGGCATGGCAAGCCCAATATGCTGTCTCTCCATCCAGCCACTGAGAGAGGCTTACCTGAGGACTGGGCTCAGGCTGAGGGTCACAATGTGTGTTTGTGACCAATGGGGCCCACACCATGGGCGGGTCCTCATGGGCCACACTGGTTTCAACTACACTGAACGTTGGACAACAACAACCACAAGGTTTCTTGCCATAGGGAAAGAGGTCTGATTTCAAAACCGTGCCTTGATTGGATATAAGGTTTAGGTTCTGAAGCCTGAAAACCCAGGTTGAGAAGAGATGACGACCTAAGGCCATGACGGGTCTGATGTGCTCAGTGTGCAGCCAGCTGTCTGGGTGGGGCCAGGAGGTCCAGGCTCAGGCTGTGTCAGAAAGGGCATTAGTGCCCAGGTCAGCCTATATATTTGGGGTACAGCCGAATGGCGTGCCCCGTTGATCCTCATTTGGGGTTTCTAGGTAGCCCCAGAGGGCAATGTTTTTCTTCTGGAGGGCAGGCAGAGTGCTGCATTGTAGTTCTGGATTGCCAAACTGGAGGGCTTGTGGGCCAGTAGTCTGAGGACGGAAGTCTGAGAACCCAAGCTATGCCTAGGTTTCTGGGTGAGGATATGGCAGGCACAATCTACAGACCTGAATCGTGATCTCGTGCATCTTAAGTCAGGGTGAGTATTAGACGATCGCTCAGGTTGGACATTCTGTCCCTGATGGCCCCTTCTAGAAGGGGGGGGATCACGAGGCCATGGGTGTTTTCCGACGATGGGAGTTGTGAGAAGGTCCCAATTGCAAAGATTCTTCTGCAGGACAATTGAGACCTGTTGGTTGGCTCCAGAACAACGATTCCGAGCAGGGATCTAAGGATGGATGGCTGGGTAGCCCACCTCGCATTCCAATTGTCTCCAAGCAACAAGAGAGGTTAGATCTGCTGGATCTGGGGGAGCAACCGAGAAGGCTGAGTTTAAATGGACTCTCCCGTGGATGTGTCCAAATATGATTTTGTGTCTATGGAGACCTTGGAATAAAGCGGTGGCACTGGGGCCCTGAAGGGTTCTCCTAAAGAGAGGCTTTCACAAAGCACCATCGTGCAAGTTTCCCATGTGTAGATGAGATTTGTTCTGATGGGTGAGTCAAGAACTGCCATATGCTGTTATTGAAATCCAGGCCTCTGAGGAGAGATGCCTGGAAACCAAAGCAATGGATCCGATAGGTGACTATGGGCCTGTTCATTCCTTTTTACCTCAGGGGACATCAATCTACGGGTCTCAGTGCAGGTAGGTGCTCAGATGGGCCCAGATTGCCCCTGTTTGTCCTGGGAAGCCACAAATATTGGGATGGCCTCAGGGACTTTGGTGGTTTATCCTCTTAGTAGGGTTGTGGCCATTGGAATGGGCACATACAAATCTCTTTGAGAGGGCAAGCACAGTCGTCAGGTTTGGCTCCAGGGGCCTGAGCCTGTAGGGTGTGTATGCCAGAGCTGTTTGGACAGTTGTCTGAAAACACAAACTCGGTTTATGTTTCGGGTCATAGGTATGGCAGGACTGATCTACAGACCATGAGGAGAACTCTTCGGGATATGAAAAAAGGGCGAGTGTGAGGTTCTTGCTCAAGTTTTTGTCTCCGGATATCGTGTCCCTCATGGTCGTGAAATTTCCTGGTGACTTCATGGGAATTGGACGAGTCATACTCTCTGCGGGTTTGGCCCCGTCCAAAGAGTTTGGGGTCATTGTGTGGGATGGAAGATGTCCGTTGTTCTGTTGTTTTAATTTGTTTTGTTTCGATTTCAACCTCAGGTGTCCCACCAAATGAGGGATTCCAGAGTAGAGTCCTGGGGAGAGGCGACTGGACAACCAGAAATCTGGTTAAAAATTGGGGCCTAGGTACATGTCAAGCCCATTATGACATCTAATGGTTCAGCCACTGAGAGGACGTACTAGAGGACAGGACTCACGCTGCGGGTCACAATGCTTGTTTATGCCCTCGTCACACTCAAGAATGGGCAGGGCCTCAGGGTGAATGCTGGTTTCTCCTACACTGAACGTTGGACAACATGCCAACCACAAGGTTTCTTAACATGGGTAAGGAAGATTTCTGATTTCTACATCACAGTCACCCATGGGATATGTTTGGAGATAAGATCTAGGTTCTGAGGCCTGAAACCTGAGGTAGGGAAGAGATGATGACCTAAGGCCATGGCGGGTCTAATGGGCTCAGTGTGCGGTCAGCTGTCTGGGTGTTGGTCACGAGGTCCGGGCTCATATTGTCAGACAATGCATTAGTGCCCAGGTTAGACTATATATTTTGGGTGCATTCGAGTGCCGTGTCGGTTCTTATCTGAAGAACTCTTCAGGATATGAAGAAGGAGCGAGTCTGAGACGCGTGCTCAGGCTTCTGTCTCTGGATTTTGTATCAGCGATGGCCGTGATATGTTGGGGAAGCCACATGGGCCATGGACGAATCTTGCTCTCTGTGGACTTGTCCCGATCCCAATTGTTTTTCGTCAATCTGTGGGATGGGAGGACTCCTTTCAGGTTTGTTTCGTCAGGTGTCCCACCAAAGAGGAATTCCAAAGCAGAGCCCTGTGGAAGACTGAAGGGACAACCCGAACTATGGTTAAAAATTGGGGCCTACGATATGGCATGCCCAATATGCTGTCTCTCCATCCAGGCACTGAGAGGCCTTACCTGAGGACTGGGCTCAGGCTGAGGGTCACAATGTGTGTTTGTGACCAATGGGGCCCATAAGCATTGGCGGGTCCTCATGGGCCACATTGGTTTCAACTACACTGAACCTTGGACAACACCAACCACAAGGTTTCTTGCCATAGGGAAAGAGGTCTGATTTCAAATCCGGGCCTTGATTGGAGATAAGGTCTAGGTTCTGAAGCCTGAAAACCCAGGTTGAGAAGAGATGACGACCTAAGGCCATGACGGGTCTGATGTGCTCAGTGTGCGGCCAGCTGTCTGGGTGGGGCCAGGAGGTCCATGCTCAGGCTGTGTCAGAAAGGGCATTAGTGCCCAGGTCAGCCTATATATTTGGGGTACAGCCGAATGGCGTGACCCGTTGATCCTCATTTGGGGTCTCTGGATGTCCCCAGAGGGCAATATTTTTTTCTGGAGGGCAGGCAGAGTGCTGCATTTTAGTTCTGGATTGCCAAACTGGAGGGCTTGTGGGCCAGTATTCTGAGGACGGAAGTCTGAGAACCCAAGCTAGGCCTAGGTTTCTGGGTGAGGATATGGCAGGCACAATGTACAGACCTGATTCGTGATCTCGTGCATCTTAAGTCAGGGCGAGGATTAGACGATCGCTGAGGTTGGACATTCTGTCCCTGAGGGCCCTTTATTGAATGGGGGAGATCACGAGGCCATGGGTGTTTTCCGACAATGGGAGTTGTGAGAAGCTCCCAACTGCAAAGATTCTTCTGCAGGACAATTGAGAACTGTTGGTTGGATCCAGGACAACGATTCCTGAGCAGGGTTCTAAGGATGGATGGCTGGGTAGCCCACCTTGCATTCCAATTGTCTCCAAGCAACAAGACAGGTCAGATCGGCTGGATCTGGGGTAGCAACCGAGGAGGCTGAGTTGAAATGGACTCTCCTGGATGTGACCTAATATGATTTTGTGTCTATGGAGACCTTGGAATGAAGCGATGGCACTGGGGCCCTGAAGGGTTCTCCTAAAGAGAGGCTTTCACACAGCTCCATCGTGCAAGTTTCCCATGTGTAGATGAGATTTGTTCTGATGGTGAGTTAAGAAACAGCCATATGCTGTTATTGAAATCCAGGCCTCTGAGGAGAGATGCCTCGAAACCAAAGCAATGGATCCGATAGGTGCCTAGGGGCCTATTCGTTCCTTATTACGCCGTGGACATCAGTCTCCGGGTCTTAGTGGAGGTAGGTGATCAGATGGGCCCAGATTGCCCCTGTTTGTCCTGGGAAGCCACAAATATTGGGATGGCCTCAGGGACTTTGGAGGTTTATCCTCTTAGTAGGGTTGTGGCCATTGGAATGGGCACATACAATTCCCTTGGAGAGGGCAAAGCACAGTCGTCAAGTTTGGCTCCAGGGACCTGAGGCTGTAGGGTGTGTAGGCCAGAGCTGTTTGGACATTGTCTGAAAACACAAATTCGGCTTATATTTCAGGTCATAGGTATGGCAGGACTGATCTCCAGACCATGAGGAGAACGCTTCGGGATATGAAAAATGGCGAGTGTGAGGCTCTTGCTCAAGTTTTTGTCTCTGGATATCGTGTCACTCATGGTCGTGAAATTTCCGTGTGACTTCATGGGAAATGGAAGAGTGTTACTCTCTGGGGCTTTGGCCCCGTCCAAAGCGTTTGGGGTCATTCTGTGGGATGGAAGAAGTCCGTTGTTCTGTTGTTGTTGATTTTTTTTTTGTTTTGTTTTTGAACCTCAGGTGTCCGACCAATTGAGGGATTCCACAGTAGAACCCTGGGGACGGGCAACTGGACAACCAAAAATCTAGTTAAAAATTGGTGCCTAGGGACATGTCAAGCCCAAAATGACATTTAATGGTCCAGCCACTGAGAGGACATACTAGAGGACAGGACTCACGCTGAGGGTCACAATGCGTGTTTATGCCCTCGTCGCACTCAAGGATGGGCGGGGCCTCAGGGTGAATGCTGGTTTCTCCTACACTGAACGTAGGACAACATGCCAACCACAAGGTTTCTTGCCATTGGTAAGGAAGAATTCTGATTTCTGCATCACAGTGACCCTTGGGCTGTGATTGGAGTTAAAGTCTAGGTTCTGAAGCCTGAAAACTGAGGTAGGGAAGAGATGATGACCTAAGGCTATGGCGGTTCTTTTGTGCTCATTGTGCAGTCAGCTGTCTGGGTGTTGGTCACGAGTTCCGGTCTCAGGTTGTCAGACAGTGCATTAGTGCCCAGGTTAGACTATATATTTTGGGTGCATTCGAGTGCCGTGTAGGTTCTGATCTGAAGAACTCTTCAGGATATGAAGAATGAGCGAGCCTGAGTCGCGTGCTCAGGCTTTTGTCTCTGGATTTTGTATCAGCGATGGCAGTGGAAAGTTGGGGAGGCCTCAAGGGCCATGGACGAATCTTGCTCTCTGTGGATTTGGCACGATCCCAATTGTTTTTCGTCAATCTGTGGGATCGGAGGACTACTTTCAGGTTTGTTACCTCAGGTGTCCCACCAAGAGAGGAATTCCATAGCACAGCCCTGGGGAAGAGTGAAGGGACAACCCGAACTACGGTTAAAAATTGGGGCCTAGGGGCATGGCAAGCCCAATATGCTGTCTCCACATCCAGCCACTGAGAGGCCTTAACTGAGGACTGGACTCTGTCTGAGGGGTCACAATGTGTGTTTGTAACCAATGTGGCCCACAAGCATGGGCGGGGCCTCATGGGCCACACTGGTTTCACCTACACTGAACCTTGGACAACATGCCAACCACAAGGTTTCTTGCCATGGTGAAAGAGTTCTTATTTCTGCATCATTTTCAAACCCGGGCCATGATTGGAGATAAGGTCTAGGTACTGAAGCCTGAGAACCGAGGTTGAGAAGAGATGACGAGCTAAGGCCATGAGGGGTCCGATGTGCTCAGTGTGCGGCCAGCTGACTGAGTGGGGCCTGGAGGTCCAGGATCAGGCTGTGTCAGAAAGGGCATTTGTGCTCAGGACAGCCTTTATATTTGGGGTACAGCCGAATGGCGTGCAGGTTGATCCTCATTTGGGGTTTCTGGGTAGCCCCGGAGGGCAAAGTTTTTCTTCTGGAGGGCAGACAGAGTGCTGCATTGTAGTTCTGGAATCCCAAACCTGAGGGCTTGTGGGCCAGTAGTCTCGAACGGAAGTCTGAGTACCCAAGCTAGGCCTAGGATTCTGGGTGAGGATATGGCAGGCACAATCTACAGACCTGAATCGATATCTCGTGCATCTGAAGTTAGGGCGAGGATCAGACGATCACTCAGGTTGTATATTCTGTCCCTGATGGC
Organism: Mustela putorius furo; assembly: GCF_011764305.1. Lineage (NCBI taxonomy): Eukaryota > Metazoa > Chordata > Mammalia > Carnivora > Mustelidae > Mustela > Mustela putorius. The sequence continues at coordinate 283,719 of NW_025421537.1, read as the reverse complement.
CCCATCTTGAAGGGGGTGGGATCACGAGGCCTTGGGGGTTTTCCCACGATGGGAGTTGTGAGAAGCTCCCAACTGCAAAGATTCATCAGCAGGACAATTGAGACTTGTTGGTTGTCTCCACGACAACGATTCCGAGTAGGAATCTAAGGATGGATGGCTGGGTAGCCCACCTCGCATTCCAATTGTCTCCAAGCAACAAGACAGGTTAGATCTGCTGGATCTGGGGGAGCAACCGAGGAGGCTGAGTTGAAATGGACTCTCCTGTGGATGTGTCCAAATATGATATTGTGTCTATGGAGACCTTCGAATGAAGCGGTGGCACTGGGGCCCTGAAGGGTTCTCCTAAAGAGAGGCTTCCACAAAGCTCCATCGTGCAAGTTTCCCATGTGTAGATGAGATTTGTTCTAATGGGTGAGTCAAGAACTGCCATATGCTGTTATTGAAATCCAGGCCTCTGAGGAGAGATGCCTGGAAACCAAAGCAATGGATCCGATAGGTGCCTAGGGGCCTGTTCATTCCTTTTTACCTCAGGGGACATCAGTCTAGGGGTCTTAGTGGAGGTAGGTGCTCAGATGGGCCCAGATTGCCCCTGTTTGTCCTGGGAAGCCACAAATATTGGGATGGCCTCAGGGACTTTGGAGGTTTTTCCTCTTACTGGGTTGTGGCCATTGGAATGGGCACATACAAATCCCATGGAGAGGGCAAGCACAGTCGTCAGGTTTGGCTCCAGGGGCCTGAGCCTGTAGGGTGTGTATGCCAGGGCTGTTTGGACAGTTGTCTGAAAACACAAACTCAGCTTATGTTTCGGGTCATAGATATGGCAGGACTGATCTACAGACCATGAGGAGAACACTTCGGGATATGAAAAAAGGGCGAGTGTGAGGTTCTTGCTCAAGTTTTTGTCTCCGGATATCGTGTCCCTCATGGTCGTGATTTTCCTGGTGACTTCATGGGAATTGGACGAGTCATACTCTCTGGGGGTTTGGCCCCGTCCAAAGAGTTTGGGGTCATTCTGTGGGATATAAGAAGTCACTTGTTCTGTTGTTGTTGATTTGTTTTATTTTGTTTTTCAACCTCAGGTGTCCCACCAAATTAGGGATTCCAGAATAGAGCTCTGGGGAGGGGCGACTGGACAACCAGAAATCTGGTTAAAAATTGAGGCCTAGGGGCATGACAAGCCCAATATGCTGTCTCTCCATCAAGCCACTGAGAGGCCTTACCTGAGGACTGGGCTCAGGCTGAGTGTTCACAATGTGTGTTTGTAACCATGTGGGCCGCAAGCATGGGCGGGGCCTCATGTGCCACACTGGTTTCACCTACACTGAACCTTGGACAACATGCCAACCACAAGGTTTCTTGCCATGGTGAAAGAGTTCTTATTTCTGCATCATTTTCAAACCCGGGCCGTGATTGGAGATAAGGTCTAGGTACTGAAGCCTGAAAACCGAGGTTGAGAAGAGATGACGAGCTAAGGCCATGAGGGGTCCGATGTGCTCAGTGTGTGGCCAGCTGACTGGGTGGGGCCTGGAGTTCCAGGATCTGGCTGTGTCAGAAAGGGCATTTGTGCTCAGGACAGCCTATATATTTGGGGTACAGCCAAATGGCGTGCAGGTTGATCCTCATTTGGGGTTTCTGAGTAGCCCCGGAGGGCAATGTTTTTCTTCTGGAGGGCAGGCAGAGTGCTGCATTGTAGTTCTGGAATCCCAAACTGGAGGGCTTGTGGGCAGTAGTCTCGAACGGAAGTCTGAGAACCCAAGCTAGGCCTAGGTTCCTTGGTGAGGATATGGCAGGCACAATCTACAGACCTGAATCGAGATCTCGTGCATCTGAAGTTAGGGCGAGGATCAGACGATCGCTCAGGTTGTACATTCTGTCCTTGATGGACACATCTTGAAGGGGTGTGGATCACGAGGCCATGGGGCTTTTCCCACGATGGGAGTTGGGAGAAGCTCCAACTGCAAAGATTCTTCAGCAGGTCAATTGAGACCTGTTGGTTGGCTCCAGGACAACGATTCCGAGCAGGGATCTAAGGATGGATGTCTCGGTAGCCCACCTCGTATTCCAATTGTCTCCAAGCAACAAGACAGGTTAGATCTGCTGGATCTGGGGGAGCAACCGAGGAGGCTGAGTTGAAATGGACTCTCCCGTGGATGTGTCCAAATATGATTTTGTGTCTATGGAGACCTTGGAATGAAGCGGTGGCACTGGGGCCCTGAAGGGTTCTCTTAACGAGAGGCTTTCACACAGCTCCATCGTGCAAGTTTCCCATGTGTAGATGAGATTTGTTCTGATGAGTGAGTCAAGAACTGACATATGCTGTTATTGAAATCCAGGCCTCTGAGGAGAGATGCCTGGAAGCCAAACCAATGTATCCGATAGGAGCCTAGGGGCCTGTTCGTTCCTTTTTACATCTGGGGACAACAGTCTACGGGTCTGAGTTCAGGTAGGTGCTCGGAAGGGCCCCGATTGCCCCTGTTTGTCCAGGGAAGACACAAATATTGGGATGGCCTCAGGGACTTTGTAGGTTTATCCTCTTAGTAGGGTTGTGGCCATTGGAATGGGCACATACAATTCCCTTGGAGAGGGCAAGCACAGTCTTCACGTTTGGCTCCAGGGGCCTGAGCCTGTAGGGTGTGTAGGCCAGGGCTGTTTGGACAGTTGTCTGAAAACACAAACCGGGCTTATGTTTCGGGTCATAGGTATGGCAGGACTGATCTACAGACCATGACTAGAACACTTCGGGATATAAAAAAAGGGCGAGTGTGAGGCTCTTGCTCAAGTTTTTGTCTCTGGATATCGTGTCACTCATGGTCGTGAAATTTCCGGGTGACTTCATGGGAAATGGACGAGTCTTACTCTCTGGGGGTTTGGCCCCGTCCAAAGAGTTTGGGGTTATTCTGTGGGATGGAAGTTGTCCGTTGTTCTATTGCTGTTGATTTGTTTTGTTTTGTTTTTCAACCTCAGGTGTCCCACCAATTAAGGGATTGCAGAGTAGAGTCCTTGGAGGAGGCGACTGGACAACCAGAAATCTGGTTAAAAATTGGGGCATAGGGGACATGTCAAGCCCATTATGACATCTAATGGTTCAGCCACTGAGAGGACGTACTAGAGGACAGGACTCACGCTGAGGGTCACAATGCATGTTTATGCCCTCGTCGCACTCAAGAATGGGCGGGGCCTCAGGTTGAATGCTGGTTTCTCCTACACTGAACGTTGGACAACATGCCAACCACAAGGTTTCTTAATATGGGTAAGGAAGATTTCTGATTTCTACATCACAGTCACCTGTGGGAAGTGATTGGAGATAAGATCTAGGTTCTGAAGCCTGAAAACTGAGGTAGGGAAGAGATAATGACCTAAGGCCATGGCGGGTCTAATGGGCTCAGTGTGCGGTCAGCTGTCTGGGTGTTGGTCACGAGGTCCGGGCTCAGGTTGTCAGACAATGCATTAGTGCCCAGGTTAGACTATATATTTTGGGTGCTTTCCAGTGCCGTGTAGGTTCTGATCTGAAGAACTCTTCAGGATATGAAGAATGAGCGAGTCTGAGGCGCGTGCTCAGGCTTCTGTCTCTGGATTTTGTATCAGCGATGGCCGTGGAATGTTGGGGAGGCCACATGGGCCATGGACGAATCTTGCTCTCTGTGGACTTGTCCCGATCCCAATTGTTTTTCGTCAATCTGTGGGATGGGAGGACTCCTTTCAGGTTTGTTTCGTCAGGTGTCCCACCAAAGAGGAATTCCAAAGCAGAGCCCTGTGGAAGACTGAAGGGACAACCCGAACTATGGTTAAAAATTGGGGCCTAGGGGCATGGCAAGCCCAATATGCTGTCTCTCCATCCAGCCACTGAGAGGCCTTACCTGAGGACTGGGCTCAGGCTGAGGGTCACAATGTATTTTGTGACTAATGGGGCCCACAAGCATGGGCGGGTCCTCATGGGCCACACTGGTTTCAACTACACTGAACTTTGGACAACACCAACCACAAGGTTCTTGCCATAGGGAAAGAGGTCTGATTTCAAATCCGTGCCTTGATTGGACATAAGGTCTAAGTTCTGAAGCCTGAAAACCCAGGATGAGAAGAGATGACGACCTAAGGCCATGACGGGTATGATGTGCTCAGTGTGCGGCCAGCTGTCTGGGTGGGGCCAGGAGGTCCAGGCTCAGGCTGTCAGAAATGGCATTAGTGCCCAGGTCAGCCTATATATTTGGGGTACAGCCGAATGGCGTGCCCTGTTGATCCTCATTTGGGGTTTCTAGGTAGACCCAGAGGGCAATGTTTTTTTCTGGAGGGCAGGCAGAGTGCTGCATTGTAGTTCTGGATTGCCAAACTGGAGGGCTTGTGGGCCAGTAGTCTGAGGACGGAAGTCTGAGAACCCAAGCTAGGCCTAGGTTTTTGGGTGAGCATATGGCAGGCACAATCTACAGACCTGAATCGTGATCTCGTGCATCTTAAGTCAGGGCGAGGATTAGACGATCGCTCAGGTTGGACATTCTGTCCCTGATGGCCCCTTCTAGAAGGGGGGGGATCACGAGGCCATGGGTGTTTTCCGACGATGGGAGTTGTGAGAAGGTCCCAATTGCAAAGATTCTTCTGCAGGACAATTGAGACTTGTTGGTTGGCTCCAGGACAACGATTCCGAGTAGAGAACTAAGGATGGATGGCTGGGTAGCCCACCTCGCATTCCAATTGTCTCCAAGCAACAAACAGGTTAGATCTGCTGGATCTGGGGGAGCAACCGAGGAGGCTGAGTTGAAATGGACTCTCCCCGTGGATGTGTCCAAATATGATTTTGTGTCTATGGAGACCTTGGAATGAAGCGGTGGCACTGGGGCCCTGAAGGGTTCTCCTAAAGAGAGGCTTCCACAAAGCTCCATGGTGCAAGTTTCCCATGTGTAGATGAGATCTGTTCTGATGGGTGAGTCAAGAACTGCCATATGCTGTTATTGAAATCCAGGCCTCTGAGGAGAGATGCCTGGAAACAAAAGCAATGGATCCGATAAGTGCCTAGGGGCCTGTTCATTCCTTTTTACCTCAGGGGACATCAGTCTACGGGTCTCAGTGCAGGTAGGTGCTCAGATGGGCCCAGATTGCCCCTGTTTGTCCTGGGAAGCCACAAATATTGGGATGGCCACAGGGACTTTGTAGGTTTATCCTCTTAGTAGGGTTGTGGCCATTGGAATGGGCACATAAAAATCCCTTTGAGAGGGCAAGCACAGTCGTCAGGTTTGGCTCCAGGGGCCTGAGCCTGTAGGGTGTTTATCCCAGGGCTGTTTGGACAGTTGTCTGAAAACACAAACTCGGCTTATGTTTCGGGTCATAGGTAAGGCAGGACTGATCTACAGACCATGAGGAGAACTCTTCTGGATATGAAAAAAGGGCGAGTGTGAGGTTCTTGCTCAAGTTTTTGTCTCCGGATATCGTGTCCCTCATGGTCGTGAAATTTCCTGGTGACTTCATGGGAATTGGACGAGTCATACTCTCTGGGGGTTTGGCCCCGTCCAAAGAGTTTGGGGTCATTCTGTGGGATATAAGAAGTCACTTGTTCTGTTGTTGTTGATTTGTATTGTTTTGTTTTTCAACCTCAGGTGTCCCACCAAATTAGGGATTCCAGAATAGAGCTCTGGGGAGGGGCGACTGGACAACCAGAAATCTGGTTAAAAATTGGGGCCTAGGGGCATGACAAGCCCAATATGCTGTCTCTCCATCCAGCCATTGAGAGGCCTTACCTGAGGACTGAGCTCAGGCTGAGGGGTCACAATGTGTGTTTGTAACCAATGTGGCCCGCAAGCATGGGCGGGGCCTCATGGGCCACACTGGTTTCACCTACACTGAACCTTGGACAACATGCCAACCACAAGGTTTCTTGCCATGGTGAAAGAGTTCTTATTTCTGCATCATTTTCAAACCCGGGCCGTGATTGGAGATAAGGTCTAGGTACTGAAGCCTGAAAACCGAGGTTGAGAAGATATGACGAACTAAGGCCATGAGGGGTCCGATGTGCTCAGTGTGCGGCCAGCTGATTGGGTGGGGCCAGGAGGTCCAGGATCATGCTGTGTCAGAAAGGGCATTGGTGTTCAGGACAGCCTATATATTTGGGGTACAGCCGAATGGCGTGCAGGTTGATCCTCATTTGGGGTTTCTGGGTAGCCCCGGAGGGCAATGTTTTTCTTCTGGAGGGCAGTGCTGCATTGTAGTTCTGGAATCCCAAACTGGAGGGATTGTGGGCCAGTAGTCTCGAACGGAAGTCTGAGAACCCAAGCTTGGCCTAGGTTTCTGGGTGAGGATATGGCAGGCACAATCTACAGACCAGAATCGAGATCTCGTGCATCTGAAGTCAGGGCGAGGATCAGATGATCGCTCAGGTTGTACATTCTGTCCCTGATGGCCCCATCTTGAAGGGGTGTGGATCACGAGGCCATGGGGGTTTTCCCACGATGGGAGTTGTGAGAAGCTCCCAACTGCAAAGATTCTTCAGCAGGACAATTGAGACCTGTTGGTTGGCTCCAGGACAACGATTCCAAGCAGGGATCTAAGGATGGATGTCTCGGTAGCCCACCTCGCATTCCAATTGTCTCCAAGCAACAAGACAGGTTAGATCTGCTGGATCTGGGGGAGCAACCGAGGAGGCTGAGTTGAAATGGACTCTCCCTTGGATGTGTCCTAATATGATTTTGTGTCTATGGAGACCTTGGAATGAAGCGGTGGCACTGGAGCCCTGAAGGGTTCTCCTAAAGAGAGGCTTTCACACAGCTCCATCGTGCAAGTTTCCCATGTGTAGATGAGATTTGTTCTGATGGGTGAGTCAAGAACTGCCATATGCTGTTATTGAAATCCAGGCCTCTGAGGAGAGATGCCTGGAAGCCAAACCAATGGATCCGATAGGAGCCTAGGGGCCTGTTCGTTCCTTTTTACATCTGGGGACATCAGTCTAAGGGTCTGAGTGCAGGTAGGTGCTCAGAAGGGCCCCGATTGCCCCTGTTTGTCCTGGGAAGACACAAATATTGGGATGGCCTCAGGGACTCTGTAGGTTTATCCTCTTAGTAGGGTTGTGGCCATTGGAATGGGCACATACAATTCCCTTGGAGAGGGCAAGCACAGTCTTCAGGTTTGGCTCCAGGGGCCTGAGCCTGTAGGGTGTGTAGGCCAGGGCTGTTTGGACAGTTGTCTGAAAACACAAACTCAGCTTATGTTTCGGGTCATAGGTATGGCAGGACTGATCTACAGACCATGACTAGAACACTTCGGGATATAAAAAAAGGGCGAGTGTGAGGCTCTTGCTCAAGTTTTTGTCTCTGGATATCGTGTCACTCATGGTCGTGAAATTTCCGGGTGACTTCATGGGAAATGGACGAGGCTTACTCTCTGGGGGTTTGGCCCCGTCCAAAGAGTTTGGGGTTATTCTGTGGGATGGAAGATGTCCGTTGTTCTGTTGTTGTTGATTTGTTTCTTTTTGTTTTTCAACCTCAGGTGTCCCATCAAATAAGGGATTGCAGAGTAGAGTCCTTGGAGGAGGCGACTGGACAACCAGAAATCTGGTTAAAAATTGGGGCCTAGGGACATGTCTAGCCCATTATGACATCTAATGGTTCAGCCACTGAGAGGACGTACTAGAGGACAGGACGCACGCTGAGGGTCACAATGCGTGTTTATGCCCTCGTCGCAGTCAAGAATGGGCGGGGCCTCAGGGTGAATGCTGGTTTCTCCTACACTGAACGTTGGACAACATGCCAACCACAAGGTTTCTTAATATGGGTAAGGAAGATTTCTGATTTCTACATCACACTCACCCGTGGGAAGTGATTGTAGATAAGATCTAGGTTCTGAAGCCTGAAAACTGAGGTAGGGAAGAGATAATGACCTAAGGCCATGGCGGGTCTAATGGGCTCAGTGTGCGGTCAGCTGTCTGGATGTTGGTCACGAGGTCCGGGCTCATGTTGTCAGACAATGCATTAGTGCCCAGGTTAGACTATATATTTTGGGTGCATTCCAGTGCCGTGTAGGTTCTGATCTGAAGAACTCTACAGGATATGAAGAATGAGCGAGTCTGAGGCGCGTGCTCAGGCTTTTGTCTCTGGATTTTGTATCAGCGATGGCCATGGAATGTTGGGGAGGCCACATGGGCCATGGACGAATCTTGCTCTCTGTGGACTTGTCCCGATCCCAATTGTTTTTCGTCAATCTGTGGGATGGGAGGACTCCTTTCAGGTTTTTTTCATCAGGTGTCCCACCAAAGAGGAATTCCAAAGCAGAGCCCTGTGGAAGACAGAAGGGACAACCGGAACTATGGTTAAAAATTGGGGCCTAGGGGCATGGCAAGCCCAATATGCTGTCTCTCCATCCAGCCACTGAGAGGCCTTACCTGAGGACTGGGCTCAGGCTGAGGGGTCACAATGTGTATTTGTAACCAATGTGGCCCGCAAGCATGGGCGGGACCTCATGGGCCACACTGGTTTCACCTACACTGAACCTTGGACAACATGCCAACCACAAGGTTTCTTGCCATGGTGAAAGAGTTCTTATTTCTGCATCATTTTCAAACCCGGGCCGTGATTGGAGATAAGGTCTAGGTACTGAAGCCTGAAAACCGAGGTTGAGAAGAGATGACGAGCTAAGGCCATGAGGGGTCCGATGTTCTCAGTGTGCGGACAGCTGACTGAGTGGGGCCTGGAGGTCCAGGATCAGGCTGTGTCAGAAAGGGCATTTGTGCTCAGGACAGCCTTTATATTTGGGGTACAGCCGAATGGCGTGCAGGTTGATCCTCATTTGGGGTTTCAGGGTAGCCCCGGAGGGCAATGTTTTTCTTCTGGAGGGCAGGCAGAGTGCTGCATTGTAGTTCTGGAATCCCAAACTGGAGGGCTTGTGGGCCATTAGTCTCGAACGGAATTCTGAGAACCCAAGCTAGGCCTAGGTTTCTGGGTGAGGATATGGCAGGCACAATCTACAGAACTGAATCGAGATCTCGAGCATCTGAAGTCAGGGCGAGGATCAGACGATCGCTCAGGTTGTACATTCTGTCCCTGATGGTCCCATCTTGAAGGGGTGTGGATCAAGAGGCCATGGGGGTTTTCCCACGATGGGAGTTGTGAGAAGCTCCCAACTGCAAAGATTCTTCAGCAGGACAATTGAGACCTGTTGGTTGGCTCCAGGACAACGATTCCGAGTAGGGATCTAAGGATGGATGTCTCGGTAGCCCACCTCGCATTCCAATTGTCTCCAAGCAACATGACAGGTTAGATCTGCTGGATCTGGGGGAGCAACCGAGGAGGCTGAGTTGAAATGGACTCTCCCGTGGATGTGTCCTAATATGATTTTGTGTCTATGGAGACCTTGGAATGAAGCGGTGGCCCTGGTGCCCTGAAGGGTTTTCCTAAAGGGAGGCTTCCACAAAGCTCCATCGTGAAAGTTTCCCATGTGTAGATGAGATTTGTTCTGATGGGTGAGTCAAGAACTGCCATATGCTGTTATTGAAATCCAGGCCTCTGAGGAGAGATGCCTGGAAACAAAAGCAATGGATCCGATAGGTGCCTAGGGGACTGTTCATTCCTTTTTACCTCAGGGGACATCAGTCTACGGGTCTCAGTGCAGGTAGGTGCTCAGATGGGCCCAGATTGCCCCTGTTTGTCCTGGGAAGACACAAATATTGGGATGGCCTCAGGGACTTTGGAGGTTTATCCTCTTAGTAGGGTTGTGGCCATTGGAATGGGCACATACAATTCCCTTGGAGAGGGCAAGCACAGTCGTCAGGTTTGGCTCCAGGGGCCTGAGCCTGTAGGGTGTGTAGGCCAGGGCTGTTTGGACAGTTGTCTTAAAACACAAACCGGGCTTATGTTTCGGGTCATAGGTATGCCAGGACTGATCTACAGACCATTAGGAGAACTCTTTGGGATATGAAAAAAGGGCGAGTGTAAGGTTCTTGCTCAAGTTTTTGTCTCCGGATATCGTGTCCCTCATGGTCGTGAAATTTCCTGGTGACTTCATGGGAATTGGACGAGTCATACTCTCTGGGGCTTTGGCCCCGTCCAAAGAGTTTGGGGTCATTCTGTGGGATATAAGAAGTCACTTATTCTGTTGTTGTTGATTTGTTTTATTTTGTTTTTCAACCTCAGGTGTCCCACCGAATTAGGGATTCCAGAATAGAGCTCTGGGGAGGGGCGCCTGGACAACCAGAAATCTGGTTAAAAATTGGGGCCTAGGGGCATGACAAGCCCAATATGCTGTCTCTCCATCCAGCCACTGAGAGGCCTTACCTGAGGACTGAGCTCAGGCTGAGGGGTCACAATGTGTGTTTGTAACCAATGTGGCCCTCAAGCATGGGCGGGGCCTCATGGGCCACACTGGTTTCACCTACACTGAACCTTGGACAACATGCCAACCACAAGGTTTCTTGCCATGGTGAAAGAGTTCTTATTTCTGCATCATTTTTAAACCCGGGCCGTGATTGGAGATAAGGTCTAGGTACTGAAGCCTGAAAACCGAGGTTGAGAAGAGATGACGAGCTAAGGCCATGAGGGTTCCGATGTGCTCAGTGTGCGGCCAGCTGACTGGGTGGGGCCAGGAGGTCCAGGATCAGGCTGTGTCAGAAAGGGCATTTGTGCTCAGGACAGCCTATATATTTGGGGTACAGCCGAATGGCGTGCAGGTTGATCCTCATTTGGGGTTTCTGGGTAGCCCCGGAGGGCAATGTTTTTCTTCTGGAGGGCAGGCAGAGTGCTGCATTGTAGTTCTGGAATCCCAAACTGGAGGGCTTGTGGGCCAGTAGTCTCGAACGGAAGTCTGAGAACCCAAGCTAGGCCTAGGTTTCTGGGTGAGGATATGGCAGGCACAATCTACAGACCAGAATCGAGATCTCGTGCATCTGAAGTCAGGGCGAGGATCAGACGATCGCTCAGGTTGTACATTCTGTCCCTGATGGCCCCATCTTGAAGGGGTGTGGATCACGAGGCCATGGGGGTTTTCCCACGATGGGAGTTGTGAGAAGCTCCAAACTGCAAAGATTCTTCAGCAGGACAATTGAGACCTTTTGGTTGGCTCCAGGAAAACGATTCCGAGCAGGGATCTAAGGATGGATGTCTCGGTAGCCCACCTCTCATTCCAATTGTCTCCAAGCAACAAGACAGGTTAGATCTGCTGGATCTAGGGGAGCAACCGAGGAGGCTGAGTTGAAATGGACTCTCCCGTGGATGTGTCCTAATATGATTTTGTGTCTATGGAGACCTTGGAATGAAGCGGTGGCACTGGGGCCCTGATGGGTTCTCCTAAAGAGAGGCTTTCACACAGCTCCATCGTGCAAGTTTCCCATGTGTAGATGAGATTTGTTCTGATGGGTGAGTCAAGAACTGCCATATGCTGTTATTGAAATCCAGGCCTCTGAGGAGAGATGCCTGGAAGCCAAACCAATGGATCCGATAGGAGCCTAGGGGCCTGTTCGTTCCTTTTTACATCTGGGGACATCAGTCTAAGGGTCTGAGTGCATGTAGGTGCTCAGAAGGGCCCCGATTGCCCCTGTTTGTCCTGGGAAGACACAAATATTGGGATGGCCTCAGGGACTCTGTAGGTTTATCCTCTTAGTAGGGTTGTGGCCATTGGAATGGGCACATACAATTCCCTTGGAGAGGGCAAGCACAGTCTTCAGGTTTGGCTCCAGGGGCCTGAGCCTGTAGGGTGTGTAGGCCAGGGCTGTTTGGACAGTGGTCTGAAAACACAAACTCGGCTTATGTTTCGGGTCATAGGTATGGCAGGACTGATCTACAGACCATGACTAGAACACTTCGGGATATAAAAAAAGGGCGAGTGTGAGGCTCTTGCTCAAGTTTTTGTCTCTGGATATCGTGTCACTCATGGTCGTGAAATTTCCGGGTGACTTCATGGGAAATGGACGAGTCTTACTCTCTGGGGGTTTGGCCCCGTCCAAAGAGTTTGGGGTTATTCTGTGGGATGGAAGATGTCCGTTGTTCTGTTGTTGTTGATTTGTTTCTTTTTGTTTTTCAACTTCAGCTGTCCCATCAAATAAGGGATTGCAGAGTAGAGTCCTTGGAGGAGGCGACTGGACAACCAGAAATCTGGTTAAAAATTGGGGCCTAGGGACATGTCTAGCCCATTATGACATCTAATGGTTCAGCCACTGAGAGGACGTACTAGAGGACAGGACGCACGCTGAGGGTCACAATGCGTGTTTATGCCCTCGTCGCAGTTAAGAATGGGCGGGGCCTCAGGGTGAATGCTGGTTTCTCCTACACTGAACGTTGGACAACATGCCAACCACAAGGTTTCTTGCCATGGGTAAGGAAGAGTTCTGATTTCTGCATCACAGTCACCCCTGGGCAGTGATTGGAGATAAGGTCTAGGTTCTGAAGCCTGAAAACTGGGGTAGGGAAGTAAGGCCATGGCGGGTCTGATGTGCTCAGTGTGCGGTCAGCTGTCTGGGTGTTACTCAGGAGGTCCCTGCTCAGGTTGTGTCAGACAGTGCATTACTGCCCAGGTTAGACTATATAATTTGGGTGCATTAGAGTGCCGTGTAGGTTTATTCTCATTTAATGTGCCCGGGCAGCTCATTAGGCAATATATTTTTTCTAGAGGGCTGGCAGAGTGCTGCAATGATGGTCCGGAATTGCCAAACTTGTAGGCTTCGGGGCCAGGAGTGTGAGGATGGAAGTCTGAGAACACAAGCTAGACTTGGGTTTCAGGGCGAGGGCAAGGCATGTACCCCCTGAATATTTGAAGCAATATCTCATGCTTCTGAAGTCAGAGCAAGGATCAGACGTTGGCTCAGCTTGGATTTTCTGTTCATGACGGCCCCTTCATGAAGGGAGTCGTATCTCGAGGCCGTGGAGGTTTTCCCACGTTGGGAGTTGTGGGATGCCCCCTCCAAGGATTCCTTCTGCGGGACAATTGAGACCTGTTGGACAGCTCCAGGACATCCCATATGGATGAGTCCAGACCAGCGTTCGAGGATGGATGCCTGGGAAGCCAGCCTCGCATTCCAATTGTCTCCTAGGGACAAGACAGTTTAGATCTGATGGCTCTGCGGGAGCAACCGCGGTGGCTGAGTTGAAATGGACTTTCCTGAGGATAGGTCTAATGTGTGTTTGTGTCCATGAGGGCCTTGGAATGGGGCCGTGGCACCGGGACCCTGAAGTATTCTCCTCAGCTTTTGACATAGCTCCCATGCACAAGTTTCCTTGTGGAGACGAGGTTTGTTCTGATGGGTGCCTCAGAAAAACCCCAATGCTGGTATTGGAATCCAGGGTTTTGAGGACACATGCCTGTAAACCAAAGCAATGGATCCGATTTTGGCCTAGGGTCCTGTCTGGTTCAATCTTCTTCTCTGGGGACATCCATCTAGGGTATGAGTGGAGTTAGATGCTCAGCTGGTGTCAGACTGACCTTTTTTGTCCCTGGCGACCTACACTATTGGGATGGCCTCAGGAACTTTGGAGGGTTCTCCTAATTTGTACAATTTTGGACAAGGGAATGGGCAGAATTCCCATGGATTGGGTAGGCACAGTCCCAATGTGTGGCTCCAGGGTCCCCAGCCTGGATGGTGTGTGGCCCAGGACTTTGAGGAAAGAAGTCTGAAAACACAAACTCAGCTTATGTTTGGGGACGTAGGTATGGCAGGCCCGATCTACAAACCATGAGAAGACATCTTCAGGAGATGAAGAAAGTGCGAGTCTGAGGTGCTTGCTCAGACTTTTGTCTCTGGATTTTGTTTCAGCGATGGCCATGGAATGTCCAAGAGGCCTCATGGGCCATGGACGAATCTTGCTCTCTGTGGATTTGGCCCGATCCCTATTGTTTTTCATCAATATGTTGGATGGAGGACTCCTTTCAGGGTTGTTACATCAGGTGTCCCACCAAAAGAGGAATTCCAAAGCAGAGCCCTGGGGAAGAATGAAGGGACAAACGGAACTATGGTTAAAAATTGGGGCCTATGGGCATGGCAATCCCAATATGCTGTCTCTTCATCCCGCCATTGAGAGGCCTTACCTGAGGACTGGTCTAAGGCTGTGGGTCACAATGTGAGTATGCCACCTATGTGGCCCACGAGCAATGGCGGGTCCTCATCGGACAAACAGGTTTCCACTATACTGAACATTGGACAACAAGCCTACCACAAGGTTCTTGCCATTGGGAAGGAGTTCTGATTTCTGCATCATTTTCAAACCTGGGCAGTGATTGGAGATAAGGTCTCGGTTCTGAAGCCTGAAAACCGAGGTTGGGAAGAGATAACAACCTAAGGCAATGGCTGGTCCTATGTGCTCAGTGAGCGGCAAGCTGTCTGGGTGGGGCCAGGAGGTCCAGGCTCAGGCTCTGTCAGAAAGGGCATTATTGCCCAGGTCAGCCTAAATATTTTGGGTACAGCCAATTGGCGTGCAGGTTGATCCTCATTTGGGGTTTCTGGGTAGCCCCAGAGGGTAATGTTTTTCTTCTGGAGGGCAAGCAGAGTGCTGCATTGTAATTCTGGATTGCCAAACTGGAGGGCTTGTGGGCCAGTAGTCTGAGGACGGAGGTCTGAGGACACAAGCTAGGCTTAGGTTTCTGTGTGAGGATATGGCAGGCACAATATACAGACCTGAATCGATATCTTGTGCATCTGAAGTCAGGGTGAGGATCAGACTATTTCTCACGTTGGACATTATGTCCCTGATGGCCCCTTCATGAAGGGGGGGTATCACGAGGCCATGGGGGTTTCCCACGATGGGAGTTGTGAGAAGCTCCCTACTGCAAAGATTCTTCTCTAGGAAAATTGAGACATGTTGGTGGCTCCAGGCCAATGATTCTGAGCAGGGTTCTAAGGATGGATGGCGGGGTAGCCCACCTCGCTTTCCAATTGTCTCCTAGCAACAAGACAAGTTAGATCTTGCGGAGCAATCGAATATGCTGAGTTGAATTGGACTCTCCCTTGCATGTGTCCTAATATGATTTTGTGTCTATGGAGACCTTGGAATGAAGCGGTGGCACTGGGGCCCTGAAGGGTTCTCCTAAAAAGAGGCTTTGACACACCTCCGACGTGCAAGTTTCCCATGTGTAGATGAGTTTTGTTCTGATGGGTGAGTCAAGAAACAGCCATATGCTGGTACTGAAATCCAGGCCTCTGAGGAAGATGCCTGGAAACCAAAGCAATGGATCCGATTAGGGCCTAGGGGCCTGTTCATTCCTTTTTACCTCTGGGGATATCAGTTTACGAGTCTGAGTGCAGGTAGGTTCTCAGATGGGCTCAGATTGCTCCTGTTTGTCCTGGGAAGCCACCACTATTGGGATGGCCTCAGGGACTTTGGATGTTTATTCTATTAGTAGGGTTGTGGCCATTGGAATGGGCACACAGAATTCCCTTGGTGAGGGCAAGTACAGTCCTCAGGTTGGCTCCAGGGCCCAGAGCCTGTAGTGTGTGTAGGCCTGGGCTGTATGGACAGTTGTCTGAAAACACAAAATCGGATTATGTTTCGGGTCATAGGTATGGCAGGACTGATCTACAGACCATGAGGAGAACTCTTCGGGATATGAAAAAAAGGGCGAGTGTGAGGCTCTTGCTCAAGTTTTCATCTCTGGATATCGTGCAATTCATGGTCATGAAATATCCAGGTGACGTCATGGGAAATGGACGAGTCTTACTCTCTGGGGGTTTGGCCCCGTTCAAAGAGTTTGGGGTCATTCTGTGGGATGGAAGAAGTCAGTTTTTTTTTGTTGTTGTTGTTGTTTTGTTTTGTTTTTCAAACTCCACCAAATGAGGGATTCCAGAGTAGAGCCCTGGGGAGGGGCGACTGGACAAACAGAAATCTGGTTTAAATTTGGGGCCTAGAGACATGTCAAGCCATTATGTTATCTAATCGTCTAGCCACTGAGAGGACGTACTAGAGGACAGGACTCACGCTGAGGGTCACAATGCGTGTTCATGCCCTCGTCGCACTCAAGAATGGGCGGGGCCTCAGGGTGAATGCTGGTTTCCCCTACACTGAACGTAGGACAACATGCCAACCATAAGGTTTCTTGCCATGGGTATGGAAGAGTTCTGATTTCTGCATCACAGTCACCCCTGGGCAGTGATTGGAGATAAGGTCTAGGTTCTGAAGCCTGAAAACTGAGGTAGGGAAGAGATGATGACCAAGGCCACGGCGGGTCTTATGGGCTCAGTGTGCGGTCAGCTGTCTGGGTGTTGCTCAGGAGTTCCCGGCTCAGTGTGTGTCAGACAGTGCATTACTGCCCAGGTTTGACTATATAATTTGGGTACATTCGAGTGCCGTGTAGGTTTATTCACATTTAATATGCCCGGGCAGCTCATTAGGCAATATTTTGTTTCTTGAGGGCAGGCAGAGTGCTGCAATGATGGTTCGGAATTGCCTAACTTGTGGGATTCGGGGCCAGGAGTGTGAGGACGGAAGTCTGAGAACACAAGCTAGACTTGGGATTCAGGGCGAGGGCACAGCATGTATATCCTGAAGATCTGAAGCAATATGTCATGCATCTGAAGTCAGAGCGAGGATCAGACGTTTGCTCAGCTTGGATTTTCTGTTCATGATGGCCCATTCATGAAGGGAGCCGAATCTCGAGGCCGTGGAGGTTTTCCCACGTTTGGAGTGGTGGGATGCCATGGGGGTTCTGAAGTTCTCAGTTTGTAGCCAGCTGTCTGGGTGGGCCCAGGAGGTCCAGGCTCAGGCTGTGTCAGAAAGGGCATTAATGCCCAGGTCATCCTATATATTTTGGGTATAGCCAAATGTCGAGCAGGTTGATCTTCACTTGGGGTTTCTAGGTAGCCCCACAGGGCAATGTTTTTCTTCTGCAGGGCAGGTAGAGTGCTGCATTGTAGTTCTGGATTGCCAAACTGGAGGGCTTGTGAGCCAGTAGTCTGTGGACAGAAGTCTGAGGACACAAGCAATGCTTAGGTTTCTGGGTGAAGACATGGCAGGCACAATCTACAGACCTGAACCCAGATCTCGTCAGGGTGAGGATCAGACGACCGCTCAGGTTGGACCTTATGTCCCTGATGGCCCCTTTATGAAGGGGGGAGATCATGTGGCCATGGGGGTTCTCTCACGATGGGAGTTCTGAGAAGCTCCCAACTGCAAAGATTCTTCTGCAGGAAAATTGAGACCTGTTGGTTGGCTCCAGGCCAACGATTCCGAGCATGGTTTTAAGGATGGATGGCGGGGTAGGCCACCTCACATTCCAATTGTCTCCTAGCAACAAGACAACTTAGATCTGCTGCATCTCGCAGAGCAACCGAATACGCTCAGTTGAAATGGACTCTCCTGTGGATGGGTCCTAATGTGCTTTGTGTCTATGGAGACCCTGTAATGGGGCAGTGGCACACAGGCCCTGAAGGATTCTCCTAACTGGAGGTTTTGAGACATCTTCAAAGGATAATTTTCCCATGTGGAGAAGAGATTTGTTCTGATTGCTGCCTCATGAAATCCCCATATGCTAATATTGGAAACCAGGCCTCTGAGGAGAGATACCTGTAACCGAAAGCAATGAATCTGATTCAGGCCTAGGGGCCTGTCTGATTCAATCTTCTTCTCTGGGGACATCCATCTACGCTGAGTAGAGGTAGATGTTCAGCTGGTTTCAGATGACCCTTGTTTGTCCTGGGCGGCCTACATTATTGGGATGTCCTTGGGGACTCTGGAGGTTTTTCCTAATTTGTACGATTGTGGACAATGGAATGGGCAGAATTCCCGTGGTATGGACAGGCACAGTCCTGATGTGAGGCTCCAGGGGCCCCAGCCTGAAGGGTCTGTGGGCCAGGAATGTGGGGACAGAAGTCTGAAAACACAAATTCGGCTTAGGTTTGGGAAGTAGGTATGGCAGGCCCGATCTACAGACCGTGAGGAGAACTCTTCGGGATACGCCAAAAGAGCGAGTGTGAGGTGCTTGCTCAGAATTTTGTCTTTGGATTTGTTGTCAAAGATGGCTGTGGAAACTCGGGGGGGCCTCATGGGCCATGGACGAGACTTCCTCTCTGTGAATTTGGTCCAATCCCAATTGTTTGGGGTCACTCTGAAGGATGGGAGGAGTCCTTTTAGTTTTGTTACCTCAGGTGTCCCACCAAATGAGGGATTCCAAAGCAGAGTTCTGGGGAGGGATGAATGGACAACGCGAACAATCTAATTGGGGTGAGGTCGAGAACCGAGCAGGTTGACCTTATTTGGGGTTTATGGAGATCCCCATAGAGCAACGTTTTTCTTCTGGAGGGCCAGCATAGGGCTGCATTTTGGTTCCAGAATTCCAAGTCTTGAGGACATGTTTGCCAGGAGTGTGAGGAAGGAAGTCTGAAAACACAAGGGAGCACGAGGTTTGGGCCCACTTTGCAGAGGCTGATACGAGATCTCCTGCATCTGAGGTCAGGGCGAGTATCAGATGTTGCCTCAAGCTGGAGTTTGTGTCCATGTCGGCCCCTTCCTGATGGGGGTGGGGGCGTCATGAGGCCAGGGAGGTTTCCCTACGCTGGGAGATGTGAGCTGCTCCAAACTTCAAAGTTTCCTTCTTCAGGACAGTCGAGTACTATTGGATGGTTCCAGGATGCCCCATACAGAAAGACTCGAGAGCAGGGGCCTAAGCATGGATGCCGAGAAACGCCAACTCACCTTCCCATTGCCTGGTCGAGACAAGGCACGCTCAATCTGCGGGCTCTTGGGTAAGCTACCCAGAAGGCTGAGTTTAAATGGACTTTCCTGAGGATGAGTCATAATGTGGGTTGGTGGCCATGGAGACCTTGGAATGTGTCAGTAGCTAAGGGACTCTGCAGGATTCTCCAACCCGATTGGTTTGACACAACTCCAACAAGGAAGCTTTCCATGTGGAGATGAGAGGTGTTCTGTCTGGTGCCTCAGGATAGCCCCTTATGCTGGTCTTAGAACCCAGGCCTCTGAGGAGAGATACCAGGACACCAAAGCCAGAGTTCATAATAGGGCCTAGGGGCCTGTGGGGTTCAATCTTCTGTCTCTGCGGATATCAGTCTGTGTGTCTGCATGGAGGTAGTAGTTGCTCAGCTGGTGTCATAATGCCCCTGTTTGTCCAGTGCGGCTTGCGGTAGTGGGATGTCCTTGGGGACATTGAGGTTTCTACTATTTTGTAGAGTTGTGGCCAATGGAACGGGCAGTTTCTTAGGAGAGACCAGGCACAGTTCTGTGGTGTGGCTCCAGAGACCCCAGCCTGGAGGCAGTGTGGGCCACGGCTGTGCAGACAGACATCCAAAAACCCAAACTCAGCTCAGGTATTGGGCCGAGGTTATGGCAGGCCTGATCTACAGTCCGTGAGGGGAGCTCCTCTGGATATGAAAGAAGGGTGAGAGGGAGGCAGTCGCTCAGTCTTTTGTCTCTGGATATTTTGTCCACAATGGCTGTTTAATGTAGGAGTTGCCTCATGGGTCGTAGAAGTCTCCCTCTCTGGTAGTTTGTCCAGCTCCCAAAAGTTTGGGGTCATTCTGTGTGAAGGGAAGAGTCCTGTTTTCTGCTTCATGTGTCCCCCCAGTAGAGGGATTCTGGAGCATAGCGGTGGGTACTGACAACTGGAATACTCGCTCTCTGCTTAAGCCTGGGGGCCTATGGATATGACAAGCCCCATATGCAGGATCTTGGTCCAGCCACTGAGAGGCGTTACTTTAATACGGGACTCACGCTACAGGTCACAATGCATGTCTGTGCCCTAGGCGGCCCTCAAGCACTGGCGTGGCCTTTCCGACAATGCAGGTTTTCCCACATTGAACGTTGGACAACATGCCAACCACAAGGTTTCTGGCCATGGGGAAGGATGAATTCTAATTTCTGCATCACGTTCACCCCTGGGCTGTGATTGGAGAAAAGGTCTAGGTTCTGAAGCCTGAAAACCGAGGTTGGGAATAATGACAAACTACAGCCATAGCGGGTCCCTTGTGTCCAGGTTGGAGCCAGCTGTCTAGGTGTCGTTTGGGATGTCTTGTCTCAGGCTGTGCCAGACAGGGCATTAGTATTCAGGGTAGGCTGTATAATTGCTTTACAGTCGGGTGGGCATGCATTAGATAATCATTTGGGGTTTCTTATTAGCAGCATAGGGCAAAGTTTTTCTTCTGGATGGCAGGCAGAGTGCTGCATTGTGGCTTCAGGATTCCCAAACTGGAGGGCTTGTGGGCCAGGAGAGTGAGGACGGAAGTCTGAGAACACAAGCTAGGCTTAGGTTTCGGGGAATGGACATGGCAGGCACACTCTGCAGAGCTGAATTGAGATCTCATGTGTCTGAAGTCAGGTCGAGGATCAGAATTTGGCTCAGGTTGGAGTTTCTGTCCATGTTGGCCCCTTCATGAAGGGGGGGGGCATTATGAGGCCATGGGGGTTTTCCCACTATTAGAGTTTTGAGATGCTCCAAACCGCAAGGATTCCTTCTGTGGGACAATTAAGATTTGTTGGATGGCTCCAGGACGTCTCATAAGGTATTTTTCCAGAACAGGGTTCTAAGTATGGATGCCTGGGCAGACAGCCTCAATTCCAATTGTCTCCTAGCAACAAGAAACGTTTGATCTGCTGGCTTGGGGTAGCATCAGAGGGGGCTGAGTTGGAATGGACTTTCATGAGGATGGTCTTAAATGAGTGGAAATGGACTTTCCTGAGGATGGTCTTAATGTTGGTTTGAGTCCATTGAGACCTTGGTATGGGGCAGTGGCACCAGGGCCCTGAAGGATTCTCCTAACCAGAGGTTATAACAAAGCTCCAATGAGGAAGTTTTCCATGGGGAGACGAGATTTGTTCTTATTGGTGCCTCAGGAAACCACCATTTGCTGGTATTGGAAATGAGGCCTCTGAGGAGAGATGCCTGGAAACCAAAGCAATGGATCTGATTAGGGCCTAGGGGCCTGTCCGGTTCAATATTCTTCTCTGGGGACATCTTTTGTCTGAGTGGAGGTAGTTGCTCAGCTGGTTTGAGATCACACCTGTTTGTCCAGGGCGGCCTACACTATTGGGATGGCCTCGGTAACTTTGGAGGTTTTTCCTAATTTGCAAGGTTGTGGCCAATGGAGTGGGAAGAATTCTCTTGAAAGGGAAGCACAGTCCTGAGGTGTGGCTCCAGGGACCCAAGTGTGGAGCGTGTGTGGTCCAGGGCTATTTGGACAAATGTCTGAAACACAAACTCCACTTAGTTTTGGGTCTGTAGGTATGGCCGGCCCATATATATAGACCGTGAGGAGAACTCTTCGGGATATGAACAAAGGGCGAAAGTGAGGTGCTTGATCATGCTTATTTTTTTCTGGGTATGTGTCACCGATTGCCATGGAATGTCCGGGTGTCCTCATGGGCCATTGATGAGGCTCCCTTTCTGGGGATTTGACCCAATCCCAAGAGTTTGGGGTCATTCTGTGGGAAGGGAGGAGGCCTTTCTGTTTTTTTTTTTTTTTTTACTCAGGTGGACCACCAAAAGAGGGATTCCACAGCAGAGTCCTGGGGAGGGGCGACTGGACAACCAGAACTCTGGTTAACATTGGGACCTAGGAACATGGCAAGCCCCATATGTGGGCTCTTGGTACAGACACTGAGAGGCCTTCCTTGAGCATAGGGCTCACACTGAGTTTCACAATGTGTTTTTTTGTGCCCAAGGAGCCCCTCAAGTCAGGGCGTGGCCTAATGTACCATGCTGGTTTCTCCTACACTGAACGTTGCACAATATGGCAACCACAAGTTTTTCTGGCCATGGGGAAGAAGGAGTTCTAATTTCTGCAAACACTTTCACTCCTGGACTGTGATTGGATTTAAGGTCTACGTTCTGAAGCCTGAAAACTGAGGTTGGGATAAGATGAAGACCTAAGGCCATGGTGTGTGTCTAATGTGCTCAGTGTTCAGCCAGCTGTTGAGTGTGGGTTGGGAGGTGCAGGCTCAGGCTGTGGCAGACAGGGAATTAGTGCCCAGGCTAGACTGTATCATTGGGGTGCAGTCGAGTTTCGTGCCGGTTGGTACTCATGTGGTAACTGGGTAGCCCCAGAGGGCAACGTTTTTCTTCTGGAAGGAAAACACAGTGCCACATAGTGGCTCCAGAATTCCCAAAGTGGAAGGGCTTGTGGGCCAGGAGTGTGAGGAAAAAAATTCTGAGAACACAAGCCAGACTTAGATTTCGGGGTGAGGGGATGGCAGGAACCCTCTGCAGAGATGATTCGAGATCCCGTGTACCTGAAGACAGAGCTAGGATCAGACGTTGGCTCAGGTTGGAGTTTCTGTCCATGAAGGCCCCTTCATGAAGGGGAGGGTGTCACGAGGCCATGGATGTTTTCCCACGATGGGAATTGTGAGATGCTCCAAACCGCAATGATTCCTTCCGTGGGACAGTCGAGACCTGCTGGATGACTCCAGGACATCCCATAAGGAAGTTATCCAGAGCAGGGTACTAAGGATGGATGCCTGGGCAGCCTGCCTGCCATTCCAGGTGTCTCATAGCGCCAAGGCAAGTTCGATCTGCTAGATCTAGGGGAGTAACCGAGGCGGGTGTGTTGAAATGGGTGAGTTGAGGATGGGTCATAATGTGCATTTGTGTCCATGGAGACCTTGGAATGGGGTGCTTGATCTGGAGCCTTGAGGGATGTTCATAACCGGAGGTTTTGATGGAGCTCTAAAGAGTACGTTTCCTATGTAGAGAAGAGAATTGTTTTGATGAGTGCCTAAGGAATCTCCCATATGATGGTATTGGAAACCAGGCCTCTGAGGAGAGATGCCTGGAAACAAAAGCAATGGATATGATTAGGGCCTAGGTGCCTGTCCGGTTCAATCTCTTTCCTGGGGATACGTGTCTATGGATCTGAGGGGAGGTAGTTGCTCAGCTTGTGTCAGATCGCCCCTGTTTGTACTGGGCAGACTATATTATTGGGAATGGCCTCGGGACTTTGGAGTTTCTCCTAATCTGTAGGGTTGTGGCCAATGGAATGGGCAGAAATCCCCTGGAGAGGGCAGGCACAGTTCTTAGTTTGGCTCTAGGGGCCCAGCCTTGAGGGTGTGTGGGCCAGGCCTGTGGGGACAGAAACTCTGAAAACACAAACTCCGCTTAGGATTGGGGACATAGGTATGGCACGCCCAATCTACAGACCGTGATAACACTTCGGGATATGAAAAAGGGTGAGTTTGAGGTGCTTGCTCAGGTTTTGTCTCTGGATTTGTGTCAACAATGTGGGTCGAATGCTGGCGTGGCCTCATGGGTTGTGGACGGCCTCCTTCTCTGTGGATTTGACCCAATCCCAAGAGTTTGGGTACATTCTGTGGGATGGGAGGAGTCCTTTCTGTTTTTTATTTTATTTTATGTACCTCATGTGTGCCAATAAAAGAGGGATTCCAGAGCAGAGTCCTTGGGAGGGACAACTGGATAACCCCACCTCTGTTTAAGTTTGGGGGACTAGGGGCATGGCAAGTCCAATATGTGGGCTCTTGATTCAGACACTGAGAGGTCTTCCTTGAGGACAGGGCTAATGCTGAGGGTCACAATGCCTATTTGTGCCCAACAAGGCCCTCAAGCATGGGAAGGGCCTCATGGGCCACGCTGGATTCTCCTACACTGAACGTTGGAGAATTTGCCAACCACAAGGTTTCCGGCCATGGCGAAGGAAGAGTTGTGATTTCTGCATCACGTTCACCCCTGGACAGTGATTGGAGTTTAGGTCTAGGTTCTGAAACCCGAAAACGGAGGTTGGGAAGAGATGAAGACCTAAGGACCTGATGGGTACAATGAGCTCAGTGTGTGGCTAGCTGTTGAGCGTAGGTCTGGAGGTGTGGGCTCATGCTGTGTCAGACAGGGCATTAGACAGGGTAGACTGTATATTTGGGGTGCAGTCGAGTGGCGTTCAGTTGATCCTCATTCGGGTTTCTAGGTAGCTCCATAAGGCAACGTTTTTCTTCTGGAGGGCAGGCAGAGTGCTGCATTGTGGCCCCAGTATTGCCAAAGTGTAGGGCTTTTGGGCCAGGGGTGTGAGGACGGTAGTCTGAGAACACAAGCTAGGCTTAGTTTTTGGGGTGAGGGCACAGAAGGCACACTCTGCAGAGCTGAATCAAGATCTCATGCACCTGAAGCCAGGGCGAATATCAGACGTTTGCTCAGGTTGGAGTTTCTGTCCATGATGGCCCCTTTATAAAGTGGAGCGTCTCAAGAGGCCATGAAGATTTTCCCACAATGGGAGTTGTGAGATGCACCAGACTACAAAGATTCCTTCTGTGGGACACTTGAGACCTGTTGGATGGCTCTAGGATGTCCCATATGGAACGACTCCAGAGTAGGGTTCTAAGGATGGATGCCTGGGCAGCCCACCTCCCATTCTAGTTGTCTCCTAGCAACAAGGCAGGTTTGATCTGCAGGCCCTGGGGGAGAAACCAAGGGGGATGAGTTGACATGGACTCTACCGAGGATAGATCATAATGTGGGTTTAAGTCCATGAAGACCTTGGAATGGGGCGCTTGATCCGGGGCCCTGAAAGATTCTCCTAAACAGAGGTTTTTATAGAGCTCCAAAGAGTACATTTCCTATGTGGAGACGAGATTTTTCTATGAGTGCCTCAGTAATCCCCCATATGCTGGGATTGGTAACCAGGCCTCTGAGGAGAGATGCCTGGAAACAAAAGCAATGGATCTGATTAGGGCCTAAGTGCCTGTCCAGTTCAATCTTATTCTATGGGGATATCTGTCTCTGGGTCTGAGTGGAGGTAGTTTCCTAACTTGTGAAAGATCATCGCTGTTTGTCCTGGGCAGCCAACACCATTGGGATGGCCTCGGGGAGTTTGGAGGTTTCTCCTAATCTATAGGGTTGTGGCCAATGGAAATGGCAGAATTCCCCTGGAGAGGGAAGCCACAGTCCTCAGGTGTGGCTCCAGGGGCCCCAGCTTGGATGGTGTGTGGGCCAGGACTGTGGGGACAGAAGTCTGAAAACACAAACTCAGCTTAGGTTTGGGGATGTATGTATGAAGGCTCGATCTACAGACCGTGAGAATTTTCCGGGCTATGAACAAAGGGCGAGTATGTGGCGTTTGCTCAGGCTTTTGTCTCTGGATTTAGTGCCTATGGTGGCCGTGGAATGTCGGGGTGTCCTCAAGGGCCATGGACAAGTCCTTCTCTGGTGATTTGACCTGATCCCAAGTGGTTGGGATCATTCTGTGGATGGGAAGAGTCCTTTCTGTATTTTTTTTTTTTTTTTTACCTCAGTTGTCCCACCAAAGAGGGATTCCAGAGCAGTGCCCTGAGTAGGGGTGACTAGACATCTCTAACTCTGGTTGAGATTGGGGGACTAGGGGCTTGGCAAGCCCCATATGTGGGCTGTTGTTCCAGTCACTAAGAGGCTTTACATAAGGATAGGGCTCACGCTGAGGGTCACAATGTGTGTTTGTCCAAATTGTAGCCCTCAGGGATAGGTGGGGCCTCAT
Organism: Mustela putorius furo; assembly: GCF_011764305.1. Classification (NCBI taxonomy): domain Eukaryota; kingdom Metazoa; phylum Chordata; class Mammalia; order Carnivora; family Mustelidae; genus Mustela; species Mustela putorius. The sequence continues at coordinate 258,371 of NW_025421537.1, read as the reverse complement.
AGTCCATGCTGATTTCTCCTACAAATGAACATTGGACAACATGCCAACCACAAGGTTTCTTGCCATGGCGAAGGAGAAGTTCTGATTCTTGTATCACGTTCACTCCTGAGCAGTGAGTGGAGATAAGGTCTAGGTTCTGAAGGTGAAAACTGAGGTTGGGTAGAGATGATGGCCGAAAGCCATTGTGGGTTTGATATGCTCAATGTACGGCCAGCTGTCTGGGTGTTGGCATGGAGGTCTGCCTTCAGGCTGCGTGAGACAAAGGCTTTAGTGCACAGGCTAGATTGTATAATTGGGGTATGGTCGAGTGGCATGCAGGTTGTTACTCATTTGGCGTTTCTGGTTAGCCCTATAGGGCAACATTTTTCTTCTGGAGGGCAGGCAGAGTGCTGCATTGTGTCTCCAGAATTGCCAAACTGGAGGGGTGTGGCCAGGATTGTGAAGACGGAAGTCTGAGAACACAAGTTAGGCTTAGGTTTCGGGACGAAGGCACAGCAGGCACACTCTCAAGTGCTGAATCGAGATCTCGTGCTTCTGAATTCAGGGCGCGGATCAGACTTTGGCTTAGGATGGAGTTTCTGTCCATGATGGCCCATTTATGAAGGTGTGGGGCATCATGAGGAAATGGAGGTTTTCTCACAGTGGGATTGTGTGATGCTTCAAACCACAAGGATTCATTCTGCGAGACAGTCAAGACAGGTTGGTTGGATTCAAGACGTCCCCATAAAGAAATTCTCCAGAGCAGGGTTCTAAGGATGGATGCCTGGGCAGCCCACCTCGCATTCCAACTGTCTCCTAGTGACAAGGCAGGTTTGATCTGCTGGCTCTGGGTGAGCAGCCGAGGGGGCTGATTTGAAATGGACTCTCCTGTGGATGGATCATAATGTAAGTTTGTGTCCTTGGAGACCTTGGAATTGGGCCATGGTGCCAGCGCCCTGAAGGATCCTCCTAACCTGAGGTATTGACACAGCTCCAAAGAGCAAGTTTCTCATGTGGAGATGAGATCTGTTCTGATTGTTTCCTTAGGAAACCCCCATATTCTGATATTGGAAACCAGGCCTCTGAGGAGAGATACATAGAAACCAAAGCAATGGATCAGAAGTTGGCTCAGGTTGGAGTTTCTGTCCATGATGGCCCCTTTATAAAGGGGAGCATCTCATGAGGCCATGTAGGTTTTCCCACGATAGGAGTTGTGAGATGCTCCAATCTGCAAGGATTCCTTCTGCAGGACAGTCAAGACCTGTTGGAAGGCTCCCAGGACATCCCATATGGAATGGCGCCAGAGCAGGATTCCAACGATGGATGCCTAGAGAGTCTGCTTTGCATTCCAGTTGTCTCCTAGCGACAAGGCAGTTTTGATATTCTGGCTCTGGGGGAGTAATCAACGGGGCTGAGTTGAAATGTACTCTCCTGCCGAATGGTCATAATGCGGGTTTGTGTCCATGGAGACCTTGGAATAGGGCGGTGGCTCCGGTTACCTGAAGCTTTCTCCTAACTGGAGGTTTTTACAGAGCTCCAGAGGATAAGTTTCCGATGTGGAGACAAGATTTGTTCTGATTGGTATCTCTGGAATCCCCCATATGCTGGTATTGGAAAACAGGCCTCTGAGGAGAGATGCTTAGAAACAAAAGCAATGGAACCAATTACGTTCTAGGGGCCTGTCCAGTTTAATACCTTTCTCTTGGGATATCTGCCTACGGGTGAGTCGAGGTCCTTGCTCAGCTTGTGACAGATAACCCGTCTTTGTACTGGGCGGCCTAAACTATTGGAATGGCCTCTGGGGCTTTGGAGGTTTCTCCTAATCTGTAGGGTTTTGGCCAATGGAATGGGAAGAATTTCCTTGGAGAGGGCAGCACAGTCATGCGGTGTGGCTCCAGGGGCCTCAGCCTGGAGGGTGTGTGGGACAGGGATGTAAGGATAGAAGTCTGAAAACACAAACTCGGCTTGGGACGTAGGTATGGCAGGCCCGATCTACAGACTATGAGGTGAATTTTTTGGGCTATGACCTAAGGGTGAGGCTTATGTCTCTGGATTTTGTGACAATAGTGGCCGTGGAATGTCGACTGGCCTCATGGGCCATGGACGAGTCTTTCTCTCTGGGGATGGCCTGATCCCAAGTGATTGGGGTCATTCTGTGGGTGGGAGGAATCCTTTCTCTGTTTACTTACCTCAAATGTCCAAACAAAGAGGGATTCCAGAGCAGAGCCCTGAGTAGGGGTGACTAGTTGTCCCTACCTCTGGTTAAGATTGGGTGACTTGGGGCATGGCAGGCCCCATATGTGGGCTCATGGTCCAGCCACTGAGAGGCTTTACTTGAGGACAGGGTTCAAACTGAGGGTCCCAATGTGTGTTTGTGCCCACCGCAGCTCTTAAGCATGGGCAGGGCCTCAGGAACCCTACACTAACCTCAGGGGCCCTTCTACTACTCCTGTAGGCCCTACAGGGGTCCTACACTGAACTTTGGATAAGATGCCAACCACAAGATTCTGGCGAGAGGGAAGGAGGTGTTATGATTTCTGCATCACGTTCACCCATGGGAAATGAGTAGAGATAAGGCCTAGGTTTCTGTCGCCTGAAAACCAGGTTGGAAAGAGATGGCAACCTAAGGCCATGGCGGTTCAGATGTTCTCAGTGTACGGCAAGCTGTCTGGGTGTCGGTTGGGAATTCAGGCCTCAGGTTGTGTCAGACAGGGCATTAGTGCACAGGCTAGACTATATAATTGGTGTACAGTTGAGTGGCATGCAGGTTTATCCTCATTTGAGGTTTCTGGGTAGACCCATAGGGCAACGTTTTTCTTCTAGAGGGCAGGCAGAGTGCAGCACTGTGTCATCGGAAATCCCAAAATGGAGGGCGTGTGGTCCAGGAGAGTGAGGACGGAAGTCTGAGAACACTAGCTATGCTTAGGTTTTGGGGTGAGGGCACAGCAGGTACACTCTGAAGAGCTTAATCAAGATCTCGTGCATCTGAAGTCAAGGCGAAGATCAGCCGTTGGCTCAGGTTGGAGTTTCTTTCCATGATCCACATCATGAAGATTGGGGGCATCATGTGACCTTGGAAGCTTTCCATGATATGAGTTGTGAGGTGGTCCATGAACAAGGACTCCTGTGGGACATTCGAACCTGTTGGATGGCTCAAGATTGTCCCATAAGGAACGACGCAAGAGCAGGATTCTAAGGGTTCTAAGGATCTCTAAGTAGAGATGCCTGGAAAACAAAGCAATGGATCCGATAGGTGCCTATGGACATGTTCGTTCCTTTTTACCTCTGGGGACATCAGTCTACGGGTCTGAGTGCCGGTAGGTGCTCAGATGGGCCCAGATTGCCCCTATTTGTCCTGGGATGCCACAAATATATCTAATGGTCCAGACACTGAGAGGACATACTAGAGGACAGTACTCACACTGAGGGTCACAATGCGTGTTTATGCCCTCGTCGCACTCAAGAATGGGCAGGGCCTCAGGGTGAATGCTGGTTTCTCCTACACTGAACGTTGGACAACTTGCCAACAACAAGGTTTCTTTCCATGGGTAAGGAAGAGTTCTGATTTCTGCATCAGAGTCACCCATGGGCAGTGATTGGAGATAAGGTCTAGGTTCGGAAGCCTGAAAACTGAGGTAGGGAAGAGATGATGACCTAAGGCCATGGCGGGTCTGATGTGCTCAGTGTGCGGTCAGCTGTCTGGGTGTTGGTCACGAGGTCCGGGCTCAGGTTGTAGGACAGTGCATTAGTGCCCAGGTTAGACTATATATTTTGGGTGCATTCGAGTGCCGTGTAGGTTCTTATCTGAAGAACACTTCAGAATATGAAGAATGAGCGAGTCTGAGGCGCGTGCTCAGGCTTTTGTCTCGGGATTTTGTATCTGCGATGGCCGTGGAATTTTGGGGAGGCCTCATGGGCCATGGCCGAATCTTGCTCTCTGTGTATTTGGCCCGATCCCAATTGTTTTTCGTCAATCTGTGGGATGGGAGGACTCCTTTCAGGTGTGTTACCTCAGGTGTCCCACCAAAAGAGGAATTCCAAAGCAGAGCCCTGGGGAAGAGTGAAGGGACAACCCGAACTACGGTTAATAATTGGGGCCTAGGGCCATGGCAAGCCCAATATGCTGTCTCTCCATCCAGCCACTGAGAGCCCTACCTGAGGACTGGGCTCAGGCTGAGGGTCACAATGTGTGTTTGTGACCAATGTGGCCCGCAAACATGGGGGGGGGGGGCCGCATGGGCCACACTGGTTTCAAGTACAATGAACCTTGGACAACATGCCAACCACAAGGTTTCTTGCCATGGGGAAAGAGTTCTGATTTCTGCATCGTTTTCAAAACCGGGCCGTGATTGGGGATAAGGTCTAGGTTCTGAAGCCTGAAAACCGAGGTTGACAAGAGATGACGACCTAAGGACATGGCGGGTCCGATGTGCTCAGTGTGCGGCCAGCTGTCTGGGTGGGGCCAGGAGTTCCAGGCTCAGGCTGTGTCAGAAAGGGCATTAGTGCCCAGGTCAGCCTATATATTTGGGGTACAGCCGAATGGCGTGCCCCGTTGATCCTCATTTGGGGTTTCTGGGTAGCCCCAGAGGGCAATGTTTTTCTTCTGGAGGGCAGGCAGAGTGCTGCATTGTAGTTCTGGATTGCCAAACTGGAGGGCTTGTGGGCCAGTAGTCTGAGGACTGACGTCTGAGAAACCAAGCTAGGCCTAGGTTTCTGGGTGAGGATATGGCAGGCACAATCTACAGAACTGAATCGAGATCTCGTGCATCTGAAGTCAGGGCGAGGATCAAACGATCGCTCAGGTTGGACATTCTGTCCCTGATGGCCCTTACTTGAAGGGGGGGTGGATCACGAGGCCATGGGTGTTTTCCCACGATGGGAGTTGTGAGAAGCTCCAAACTGCAGAGATTCTTCTGCAGGACAATTGCGACCTGTTGATTGGCTCCAGGACAACTATTCTGAGCAGGGATCTAAGGATGGTTGGCTGGGTAGCCCACCTCGCATTCCAATTGTCTCCAAGCAACAAGACAGGTTAGATCTGCTGGATCTGGGGGAGCAACCGAGGAGGTTGAGTTGAAATGGACTCTCCCGTGGATGTGTCCCAATATGATTTTGTGTCTCTGGAGACCTTGGAATGAAGTGGTGGCACTGGGGCCCTGAGGGTTCTCCTAAAGTGAGGCGTTCACAGAGCTCCATCGTGCAAGTTTCCCGTGTGTAGATGAGATTTGTTCTGATGGGTTAGTGAAGAAACAGCCATATGCTGTTACTGAAATCCAGGCCCCTGAGAAGAGATGCCTGGAAACCAAAGCAATGGATCCGATATGTGCCTAGGGGCCTGTTCGTTCCTTTTTTTACCCTCTGGGTACATCAGTCTACAGGTCTGAGTGCCGGTAGGTGCTCAGATGGGCCCAGATTGCCCCTGTTTGTCCTGGGAAGCCACAAATATTGGGATGGCATCAGGGACATTGAAGGTTTATCCTATTAGTAGGGTTGTGGCCATTGGAATGGGCACATACAATTCCCTTGGAGAGGGCAAGCACAGTCGTCAGGTTTGTCTCCAGGGGCCTGAGCCTGTAGGGTGTGTAGGTCAGGGATTGTTTGGACAGTTGTCTGAAAACACAAACTCGGCTTATGTTTCGGGTCATAGGTATGGCAGGACTGATCTACAGACCATGAGGAGAACTCTTCGGGATATGAAAAAAGGGCGAGTGTGAGGCTCTTGCTCAAGTTTTTGTCTCTGGATATCGTGTCACTCATGGTCGTGAAATTTCCGGGTGACTTCATGGGAAATGGACGAGTATTACACTCTGGGGGTTTGGCCCCGTCCAAAGAGTTTGGGGTCATTCTGTGGGATAGAAGAAGTCCGTTGTTCTGTTGTTGTTTATTTGTTTTGTTCTGTTTTTCAACCTCAGGGGTCCCACCAAATGAGGGATTCCAGAGTAGAGCCCTGGGGAGGGGCGACTGGACAACCAGAAATCTGGTTAAAAATTGGGGCCTAGGGACATGTCAAGCCCATTATGACATCTAATGGTCCAGCCACTGAGAGGACGTACTAGAGGACAGGATTCACGCTCAGGATCACAATGCGTGTTTATACCCTCGTCGCACTCAAGAATGGGCTTGGCATCAGGGTGAATGCTGGTTTCTCCTACACTGAACGTTGGACAACATGCCTTCCACAAGGTTTCTTGCCATGGGTAAGGAAGAGTTCTGATTTCTGCATCAGAGTCACCCATGGGCAGTGATTGGAGATTAGGTCTAGGTTCTGAAGCCTGAAAACTGAGGTTAGGGAAGAGATGATGACCTAAGGCCATGGCGGTTCTGATGTGCTCAGTGTGCGGTCAGCTGTCTGGGTGTTGGTCACGAGGTCCGGGCACAGGTTGTCAGACAGTGCATTAGTTCCCAGGTTAGACTATTCATTTTGGGTGCCTTCGAGTGCCGTGTAGGTTCTTATCTGAAGAACTCTTAGGATATGAATAATGAGCAAGTCTGAGGTGCGTGCTCAGGCTTTTGTCCCTGGATTGTGTATCAGCGATGGTCGTGGAATGTTGGGGTGGCCTCTTTGGCCATGGACGAATCTTGCTCTCTGTGGACTTGGCCTGATCTGTGGAGAGCCATTCAGCAGATGCACGGAGTCACGTAGATGGATGTGCCCGTGGATTGAGGAAATGAGGATGATTGTTTGAGGAGAATGTTGGCGCGCTCGTGATCGGTGCGTGAACAGCACTAGAAGCCAAGAGATATATGCATGATCACTGCTAGAGAACAAAAGAATCCTGCTCGGTTACATAAGAGCACACGAGGGCACTGCATGCACGGCATTCTGATTGGGCAGGAAGGGGGGCGTACACACATGAATATATACTGATGTAAGTGCTTGGTGCGGCGCAGCCGCCATTATCATTAGTACATTAACATTAGTAATAAAGAAGTTTGCCACTCACCTCGTCTGCGGGTCGTTCTTGCGGGCCGAGAGCGACAACTGGTGCCGACATCCGGGACCTCCCACCTTTAAACGCAGAAGGTAAGGTCGAGGTAAGAGCAACGATAAGGTAAAGTGTGCAAGTGCACTGCACCCATTTCTGTCAGTTGGCAGGCCTGTCTAGCGACAGGGAAGTTCCCTGAAGACGATCGGACGTAAGGGTGTTTATGAAGTTCTTCAGGGACGATAAGAAGTTCCCCGTAGACGATAAGACGTTAGGAGTTTGTGAAGTTCTACGGGGACGATAAGGTTTAACAGGAAATCTCTCCGTAGACGATAAGACGTTAGGAGTTTGTGAAGTTCTACGGAGACAATAAGGGAAGTTTCCTCGGAATGGGGAACGAGATCTCTAGGTGTAAGATGGAGAGTCCGCTGAAGGACGTTCTCAAGGCCAATGGTACCCCGTTAAAGACGAAAACGGCTTGTACCTTTTTAAGAGAAGTGGCTGAAGTAGCTCCCTGGTTCATAGATGAAGGGCTCTTAAATATGCCTCAGTGGGAGCACTTAGGAGAAGATTTGAAATGCTGCCCATCGGTGACCCCGGGAACTCTTGCCGTTTGGTCATTGGTAAAGGTATGCCTACAGTCCACTAGAGAGCCCTTGAAACAGGCGGTGCAACAGGGAGGAGAGGTTCTGGAACAAGTAAGGGAGGAATCTCGTAAGGGGTCCTCTAAGGATTCTGACCCCGGAGTGAGAGCTCGGAAGGACTTTCAGATAGTGAGTTGCAAGAGATAGGGGAGAAGGGAGTCGGTGAGAAGAAGAAATCTTACAGTTTTCAGGCCCTTCAGGATTTAGAAATCATACGGCAACAGTTTGAGAGCAAGGAGACGGGGTTACAGAAGGTGTTGGAGGAGATAAAAATGCAGAGGGAGGTCATGAAGCAGCTGAAGGCCGAAGTGCAGGCTGAAGCGAAGGCGCAGCCAGAATTGAAAGCGGGAGTCACTGATAAGGCGCAGCTGGAATTGGAGGCGGATGTTACGCCGCCTCCACTTTCAAACCCCTCAGCGCCGCCCTGTGAGTGCCCCCCCCCATCGGCCCAGCTGCGCCAAGACGTGTCATTGTTCAGAGTGTAAGGCACAAAGTTGGAGAGAGGTCCTTGATCCGAGCAAAGGGTTTTTTCCAGTGTTAGAAGATCAGAATCAGCAGAGGTACCACCAGCCACTAGATTTTAAGTTGGGTAAAACAGCTTAAAGAGGCAGTCAGTGCCTATGGACCTCAGGCCGCCTTTACAGTTTCCTTGGTGGAGTCACTGGGGGCATTATTCCTTATACCAGAAGATTGGGCCAATCTTACTAGAGCAGTCTTAAGTGGAGGACAATATTTAGAGTGGAAGATTCAAAATCAAGACAACTGTCAGGATACAGCACGGAGAAATGCAGCTGCAGGTAACCCGCAGTGGGACCTGGACATGCTCACAGGTGCAGGGCCATATCTTGGGGCCCAGGCTCAAAGTGTTTATCCTCCTGTGGTATACCAGCAGATAGCCACAGCGGCTCTCAGAGCATGGAAAACTCTGAGAGGAGCAGGGGATTTGCATGGCCAATTGTCTAAAGTGTTGCAAGGGCCTGATGAGCCTTATGCAGATTTTGTGGATAGATTAATGCAAACTGCAGGTAGGATGTTTGGGGATGCAGACACGGCAATGCCGCTGATTAAACAATTGGCCTTTGAAAACGCTAATAAATGGTGTAGAGAAGCCATTAGACCATGGAGATCGAAGGACCTTTCAGCCTATATTAAGGTCTGTAGGGATATAACTGGGCCTACCATCCAGGGACAAGTTATGGCGGCAGCATTTGCACAAGCTATGCAAGGTAAAGGAGGGGTTGGTGTCAAGGGCTGCTTTCATTGTGGTCGTGAAGGCCATTTAAAAAGAAACTGTCCACAGCGCGGAATTCAAGTTGGAAGGGTACCCCCTTCCAAGTCGCCGGGGGGCCCTAAGCCTCACCTTTGCCCACGATGTAGGAAAGGGAATCACTGGGCATTTGAGTGTCGGTCTGTGGCTGATATTGAGGGAAATTCATTGCCACCGAATAATTGGGGAAATTCAAAAAAACGGGAGGCAGGGCCCCACCCCCCGGGGCCCGAATCAACTATACGGGGTGGCAATGTCTCTACCTATCAAGCCGCGATGGACTTTCCCACCTTCCGATCAGGGGAGTCAATCCACGCAGGGCCTAGGAGAGCCACAACAGGCTCCGCCGGACTTGACGTCTGTGCCACCACCACCCGAATGGTCCTAACGCCAGACATGGGAGTGCAGGCCTTACCATCTGACCTGCATGGAGGGCTTCCGAAAGGAATGGTGGGGCTCCTCCTTGGTAGGAGCTCCTCCACTATGCGGGGACTTCAGGTTCACCCGGGAGTCATTGACCCCGATTTTGAAGGGGAGGTTAAGATTCTGGTTTCTTCCCCAAGGGGTATCAACATTATAAATCCAGGGGATAGGGTCACACAGCTTTTAATATTACCCAGCAATCATGATAAATATCCATCCACAGGCCAGGCGAGGAAAGGTGGCCTAGGGTCCACAGGGTCTTCCCTCGCGTGCCTTACTCTGAATATGAAAGAGAGGCCTATGCTTAGATTAAAAATCAGAGGAAAACCTTTCTGGGGGCTCCTAGATATGGGAGCAGATAAAAGTATTATCAATCATCTAGATTGGCCTAAAGCCTGGGCCCTAGTTAAGGCTAATCAAACCCTCTGAGGATTAGGAATAGCTACCAGCCCAGATATTAGTGCCGCGTCCTTAGATTGGGAAGATGAGGAGGGACATAAAGGCATTTTCCAACCGTATGTTTGTGCCACCCCCGTTTCTCTGTGGGGACGCGATGTGCTGGAACAGATGGATATTAGACTTACTACTGAAAAACTATATAGTGAGGCCTCTCAAACCATAATGAGGAACATGGGATATAAACCTGGTCAGGGCCTTGGAACCAAGGGCCAGGGAGATCCCGATCCCCCTTCCATAGGAGGTCAGGGTTTTTCCTAGCGGCCACTGAGGCAATTCGAATAACTTGGAAACAACAGGAGCCGCGCTGGGTGCCTCAGTGGCCTTTAACCAAAAACAGGCTACAAGCAGCAAGGGAATTAGTTCAAGAGCAACTCAAAGCAGGACACATTCAAGAATCCACGTCTCCGTGGAATACTCCTATATTTGTGATAAAAAAGAAATCAGGAAAATGGCGATTGTTACATGACCTGCGACAAATTAATGATCAAATGCAAGTCATGGGACCCCTTCAGTTGGGACTTCCAGTTGTGACAGCATTGCCCAAAAATTGCCCCTCTATCATAATAGATATCAAAGACTGTTTCTTCTCCATTCCTTTACACCCTGTGGATATGGAGCGCTTTGCTTTTACTCTCCCATCCATTAATCATGCTGAGCCAGATCAAAGATATGAGTGGAAAGTGCTCCCTCAAGGGATGGCTAATAGCCCCACCTTGTGTCAGTTGTATGTGAGTCGAGCACTGGAACCTTTTCGAAAGGCATTTCCAAACCTACTTTGTTATCACTATATGGATGACATTCTGATTTGTGGGCCAAATGAGAAGTCTCTGCCCTTGGCTCTGACCTTCCTACAGAAGCAATTGGCAGAGTGGGGACTAACTATATCCCCTGAAAAGATTCAGGCAGGGAGTCTACAGAAGTATCTCGGTCTGCAACTCTCAAAAACGACAGTGAAACCTCAATTGGTTCAGATCCGTAAAGATTGCCTACATACATTAAATGATTTCCAAAAGCTCTTAGGAGATATTAATTGGATCCGACCATATATAAAAATCACTACAGCAGAATTAAAACCCTTATTTGATATCCTGCCAGGAGATCCTAGATTAGACTCCCCAAGAACTCTTACCCCAGCTGCCATTAGATCATTACAATTGGTTAAAAGCAGAATAGCCTTAACAGCAGCAGATAGATGCGACCCGGAAAAGCCTATACATGCAGTAGTTATCCCGTCCCCTGGATCACCCACAGGAGCACTATGGCAGGGAGGACCCCTGTTATGGATTTACCTGCCCCACAATCTTAGCCGTGTCATCACTCCGTATGCTACAGCTGTAGCCCTGATAGCAAGCAAAGTATTCAAAGCTAGCATACAGGTCCTCGGGAAACTGCCCGATGCGTGTATAGTCCCTTATGACAAAACCCAAGTGAACATTTTAACACATGAAAATGATGATTGGGCCATTTTGACGATTGCTTATCCTGTTGCATTTGATAATCATTATTCCTCACACCCCCTAATTGGATTTTACAAAAATACACCCCTCATATGGCCTAAATCCTGCCGATTAGAGCCATTGGTTGATGCCCTCAAGGTGTTTACAGATGGTAGTAAATCTGGAACTGGTGCCTACGTGGTAGAAGGAGAGGTAGTTCCAGTTGTTGTGCCATCAACCTCAGCTCAAAGAACAGAATTGTTGGTAATTATGTGTGTTTTACAAAGGTTTCAAAATCAGCCTATCAATATTATTTCAGACAGTAAATATGCAGTTGTAGCTACCAGATCTGTTGAGACTGCAATTATCTCAGCCAGTCAATCAGAAATTTCCTCCCTGCTGATTGAATTGCAATACCTCATTCTTTCTCGTGGTGCCCCTTTTTATATCGGACATCTTAGAGCACACTCAGACTTCCCAGGGCCTATAACTGAAGGGAACCATATAGCTGACATGGCCGCACGCTTTCATGTCTGTAGCGCCTTGGAGGATGCGAGAACTTATCATAAAAGGTGGCATGTCAATGCCCAAACTTTAAAAATGCGCTTTAACATCTCAAGAGCTGATTCACGAGACATCGTGAAGTCTTGTGGTAATTGTGTAACACATTTGCCTATGCCCTCCCTAGGGGTAAATCCCAAAGGGCTCTTACCTAACCATCTATGGCAAATGGATGTAACACATGTCCCTTCCTTCGGACAACAAAGATACGTCCATTTAAGTGTAGACACTTGCTCGGGGATTGTTAGCGCGACCCCCTTACGAGGGGAAAATGTCAAAAATGTGATGTCCCATTGCCTGCGCAGCTTTGCCTGCTGGGGAGTACCAAAACATTTAAAAACAGACAATGCCCCTGCTTATACTTCTGCAAGCTTTCGCAGCTTTATGGCCTGCTACAATATCCAACATGTTACAGGTATACCATATAATCCTCGAGGCCAGGGCATAGTGGAACGCACACACCTGACCTTTAAAACTACCTTGCAAAGAATTCAAAAAGGGGGAATTGGAGAAGAGTATTGTACACCCAATGATCTCACCAATTTGGTTACCTTTATTTTAAATTTTCTCACGGTTGACAAGGACGGCACTTCGGCCGCGGAACGTCATTGGGGCCAACAGAAAATGCAGCAGTCAATGGTGAAATGGAAAGATGTCCTTACTGGCTTATGGAAGGGACCCGGTGCTTAGGTGGCACCGAGGTTCCCTCTGTGTTTTCCCACAGGATGCGCCTGCTCCACTCTGGGTGCCGGAACGCCTCACCAGGCTGGTGGCCGTGGAACCTGTGGAGGATGCTGGTGATGATGATGATAGCGACGACGACTGTCCTGCAGCCTGTTCCCATGAAGGCGGAGCCAGTTCAACTGTGGCCGAGACAAGAGACTGCCCAGCTTCAGGCCCTTCTTCAAATAGCTCAGCATAGAGTGCATTTTTCTCACCCGAACTCATGTTTGCTACTGATGCTTATCTTAATGCAACAGGTGTTGGCAGCCCAGGGCTCATTATATTGGGCATACGTCCCCGATCCACCCCTGTTACAGCCCGTAGGTTGGGATGTGAGTTCTATTCCTGTATATGTTAATGATACTGTCTTGCTAGGCCCTCCCTCTTCTGTTCATCTCCGACCACAGCAGGCTGCCATATCTTATAAGGGTTATTCTGATATATACCCCATATGCTTTGCTATGCAGCGCACAATACCACACTGTTTGAACGTTTCCCTATGAGCCAGTTACGGTGATGTGCGTATAGCTGGCCTGGACACTACCTATAGCACCATAGTGACTTCTGGTATAGCCCCACGGGACATTCCGCTTTGTGCAACTAACTTAAGTGAAGCTAAGGGGATTGGAGTACCTTGGAGGCTCTGCCAAGGACAGATGGCCACCAAGTACTCGCTAGAGGATGGATTTGAGCTGTGGGATTGGGGACCTGTAATACCTTCTGGATGTCCTGAATGCCGACCGAAAATACCCCCCATTCTCACTCCCCAACGTGTCTATCCGATACAAACTGAGATTTGGAAGCTCATGGCTGCCTTTGGGGGCGCCCTCCGCTACATTCTACAAGCCAGCAACACTAAGACCTTATTTGGGTATGAAAATATTGGACAAGCGTTTGGATATCCCCAAGCTTGCGTGCCCCATCCATTCATGCTAGTTGTAGGAAACCTTACAGTAAATAGGGAAAAGGCCACTTATCATTTTTCTTGTTATAATTGTACTCTAACAAACTGTATTCGAGGAGTACCGCCAGGCAATGGAGTATTAGTGGTAAAACAGCCTCCATTTATCATGATCCCAGTTAATATCTCCAAACCATGGTATTCTAATCCCGGCTTAGAGCTGTGGGAGCGTGTGCAGGCTGCCCTAAGCCGGCCTCGGCGAGAGATAGGGTTGTTGGTGCTCGGAATAGTCTCGTTAATAACCTTAATTGTGACAGACGTAACGGCGTCGGTATCTCTTGCTCAAGCAGTGCATACTGCGGATACGGTGGATCAGCTTGCATATAATACATCGATGGTGATGGGGACTCAAGAAGATATAGATAAAAGGATTGAAACCCGGTTAAATGCAGTATATGACACTGTTAGATTTCTAGGGGAAGAAATCCAAAGTTTAAAATTACGCACCAAAATCCGGTGCCATAGTGATTACCACTGGATTTGTGTAACTCCTAAAGAGTATAATATCTCTGAGACCCCCTGGAATCGAGTGCAGCGCCATCTTGAGGGGATATGGTCGAACTCTAATCTATCCCTTGATTTGTTGCGACTACATCAAGAAATTATAGAAATAGGAGAAACTCCTCATGCTAAGCTAACTGTTGCTCAGCTTGCTGAAAACTTTGTAAACTCCTTGTTTTCTCACTTCCCTTCCCTGACGCATGCTTGGTACGTTGTAGGAACAATTATAGGAGTGTTAGTGGTAATTGTTCTTTTCATGTGTTTCTTGCCCTGTGCAATTAAAATCATACTCGCAGAGGTTTATAAGTTAAGAGCCATTATACGTAACCATCAGCTAATCAACCGCAGTAAGCTCAGAGAGCGGCCTTAAACGCCGCTCAAGTATCTCTTGGCTCCTCCTCCTTAAGCTGTTATGACAATCAATCTCTTTCCTCAAAACTAGGCAGGCATAAGAGCCTTGATGATCCGGCTCAAATACTCCTTCTAAAATGCATCTGCAGAATTGTATGACAACAACGGCTACAGCGGCGGGCTTAGGTCTAAGCCATGATGGCTCTAGAGGCTGGTACCTCCCCCCAGATATGGCTAGTACGCTGGGTCGGTAGCCAAAGACGGGTAAGACTGATCCCTCACCATAGCAACCTAAGACAGGGGCTCCTCGGCCAGGGGGAGTACCCGATGACGGGTAAGCATGTGTGCTGAGGATTGGCAACCTAAGACAGGCACGATCCCTGCCATATGAAAAATAAAAAAGGGGGGAGCTGTGGAGAGCCATTCAGCACATGCAAGGAGTCACGTAGATGGATGTGCCCGTGGATTGAGGAAATGAGGATGATTGGTTGAGGAGAATGTGGGCGCGCTCGTGATCGGCGCGTGAACGGCACTAGAAGCCAAGAGACATATGCATGATCACTGCTAGAGAACAAAAGAATCCTGCTCGGTTACATAAGAGCACACGAGGGCACTGCATGCACGGCATTCTGATTGGGCAGGAAGGGGGGCGTACACAAGTGAATATATACTGCTGTAAGTGGTTGGTGCAGTGCGGGCGCCATTAGCATTAGTACATTAACATTACTAATAAAGAAGATTGCCACTCACCACATCTGAGGGTCGTTCTTGCGGGCCGAGAGCGACACTGATCCCAATTGATTTTCGTGAATCTCTGGGATGGGAGGACTCCTTTCGGGTTTGTTATCTCAGGTGTCCCACCAAAAGAGGAATTCCAAAGCAAAGCCCTGGGGAAGAGTGAAGGGACAACCCGAACTACGGTTAAAAATTGGGATCTAGGGGCATGGCAAGCCCAATATGCAGTCTCTCCATCCAGCCCTGAGAGGCCTTACCTGAGGACTGGGCTCAGGCTGAGGGTCACAATGTGTGTTTGTGACCAATGTGGCCAGCAAGCATGGGCGGGTCCTCATGGGCCACCCTGGTTTCAACAACACTGCACCTTGGACAACATGCCAACCACAAGGTTTCTTGCCATGGGTAAGGAAGAGTTCTGATTTCTGCATCACAGTCACCCCTGGGCAGTGATTGGAGATAAGTTCTAGGTTCTGAAGCCTGAAAACTGAGGTAGGGAAGAGATGATGACATAAGGCCATGGCGGGTCTGATGTGCTCAGTGTGCGGTCAGCTGTCTGGGTCTTGGTCACGATGTCCGGGCTCAGGTTGTCAGGTTAGTGCCCAGGTTAGACTATATATTTTGGGTTCCTTAGAGTGCCGTGTAGGTTCTTATCTGAAGAACTCTTCAGGATATGAAGAATGAGCGAGTCTGAGGCGCGTACTCAGGCTTTTATCCCTGGATTGTGTATCAGCGATGGTCGTGGGATTTTGGGGAGGCCTCATGGGCCATGGACGAATCTTGCTCTCTGTGGACTTGGCCCGATCCCAATTGTTTTTCGTGAATCTCTGGGATGGGAGGACTCCTTTCAGGTTTGTTATCTCAGGTGTCCCACCAAAAGAGGAATTCCAAAGCAAAGCCCTGGGGAAGAGTGAAGGGACAACCTGAACTATGGTTAAAAATTGGGGTCTAGGGGCATGGCAAGCCCAATATGCTGTCTCTCCATCCAGCCCTGAGAGTCCTTAACTGAGGACTGGGCTCAGGATGAGGGTCACAATGTGTGTTTGTGACCAATGTGGCCCAGAAGCATGGGCAGGGCCGCATGGGCCACACTGGTTTCAAGTACAATGAACCTTGGACAACATGCCAACCACAAGGTTTTTGACATGGGGAAAGAGTTCTGATTTCTGCATCATTTTAAAACCCGGGCCGTGATTGGAGATAAGGTCTAGGTTCTGAAGCCTGAAAACCGAGGTTGTGAAGAGATGACGACCTAAGGCCATGGCGGGTCCGATGTGCTCAGTGTGCGGCCAGCTGTCTGGGTGGGGCCTGGAATTCCAGGCGCAGGCTGTGTCAGAAAGGGCATTAGTGCCCAGGTAAGCCTATATATTTGGGGTACAGCCGAATGCCGTGCAGGTTGATCCTCATTTGGGTTTCTGGGTAGCCCCAGAGGGCAATGTTTTTCTTCTGGAGAGCAGGCAGAGTGCTGCATTGTAGTTCTGGATTGCCAATCTGCAGGGCTTGTGGGCCAGTAGTCTGAGGACGGAAGTCTGAGAACCCAAGCTAGGCCTAGGTTTCTGGGTGAGGATATGGCAGGCACAAACTACAGACATGAAACGAGATCTCGTGCATCTGAAGTCAGTCCGAGGACCAGACGATCGCTCAAGTTCGACATTCTGTCCCTGATGGCCCCTTATTGAAGGGGTGTGGATCACGAGGCCATGGGGGATTTCCCACGATGGGAGATCTGAGAAGCTCCCAACTGCAAAGATTCTTCTGCAAGACAATTGAGACCTGTTGGTTGGCTCCAGGACAATGATTCCGAGCAGGGTTCTAAGGATGGATGGCTGCATAGCCCACCTCGCATTCCAATTGTCTCCAAGCAACAAGACAGGTTAGATCTGCTGGATCTGGGGTAACAACCAAGGAGGATGATTTGAAATGGAATCTCCCGTGGATGTGTCCTAATATGATTTTGGTCTATGGAGACCTTGCAATGAAGCGGTGGCACTGGGGCCCTGAAGGGTTCTCCTAAAGAGAGGCTTTCACACAGCTCCATCGTGCAAGTTTCCCATGTGTAGACGAGATTTGTTCTGATGGGTGAGTCAAGAAACAGCCATATGCTGTTATTGAAATCCATGCCTCTGAGGAGAGATGCCTTGAAACCAAAGCAATGGATCCGATAGGTGCCTAGGGGACTGTTCGTTCCTTTTTACCTCTGGGGACATCAGTCTACGGGTCTGAGTGCAGGTAAGGGCTCAGATGGGCCCAGATTGCCCCTGTTTGTCCTGGGAAGCCACAAATATTGGGATGGACTCAGTGACTTTGGAGGTTTATCCTATTAGTAGGGTTGTGGCCATTGGAATGGGCACATACAATTCCCTTGGAGACGGCAAGCACAGTAGTCAGTTTTGGCTCCAGGGGCCTGAGCCTGTAGGGTGTGTAGGCCAGAGCTGTTTGGACAGTTGTCTGAAAACACAAACTCGGCTTATGTTTCGGGTAATAGGTATGGCAGGATGATCTACAGACCACGAGGAGAACTCTTCGGGATATGAAAAACGGGCGAGTGTGAGGCTCTTGCTCAAATCTTGGTCTCTTGATATCATTCACTCATAGTCGTGAAATTTCCGTGTGACTTCATGGGAAATGGACGAGTCTTACTCTCTGGGGATTGGCCCCGTCCAAAGAGTTTGGGGTCCTTCTGTGGGATGGAAGAAGTCCTTTGTTCTGTTGTTGTTGATTTGTTTTGTTTTGTTTTTCAACCTCAGGTGTCCCACCAAATGAGGGATTCCAGAGTAGAGCCCTGGGGAGGGGCGACTGGACAACGAGAAATCTGGTTTAAAATTGGGACCTAGGGACATGTCAAGCCATTATGACATCTAATGTTCCAGCCACTGAGAGGAAGTACTAGAGGACAGGACTCAGGCTGAGGGTCACAATGCGTGTTTATGCCCCCGTCGCACTCAAGAATGGGCGGGGCCTCAGGCTGCATGCTGGTTTCTTCTACACCAAACGTTGGACAACATGCCAACCACAAGGTTTCTTGCCATGGGTAAGGAAGAGTTCTGATTTCTGCATCACAGTCACCCCTGGGCAGTGATTGGAGATAAGATCTAGGTTCTGAAGCCTGAAAACTGAGGTAGGGAAGAGATGATGACCTAAGGCCATGGCGGGTCTGATGTGCTCAGTGTGCTGTCAGCTGTCTTGGTGTTGGTCACGCGATCCGGGCTAAGGTTGTCAGACAGTGCATTAGTGCCCACCTTAGACTATATATTTTGGGTTCCTTCGAGTGCCGTGTAGGTTCTGATCTGAAGACCTCTTCAGGATATGAAGAATGAGCGAGTCTGAGGCGCGTGCTCAGGCTTTTGTTTCTGAATTTTGTATCAGCGATGGCCGTGGAATGTTGGGGAGGCCTCATGGGCCATGGATGCATCTTGCTCTCTGTGTATTTGGCCCGATCCCAATTGTTTTTCGTCAATCTGTGGGATGGGAGGACTCCTTTCAGGTTTGTTACCTCAGGTGTCCCACCAAAAGAGGAATTCCAAAGCAGAGCCCTGGGGAAGAGTGAAGGGACAACCCGAACTATGGTTAAAAATTGGGGCCTAGGGGCATGGCAAGCCCAATATGCTGTCTCTCCATCCAGCCACTGAGAGGCCTTACCTGAGGACTGGGCTCAGGCTGAGGGTCACAATCTGTGTTTGTGACCAATGTGGCCCGCAAGCATGGGCGGGGCCTCATGGGCCACACTGGTTTCAAGTACACTGAACCTAGGACAACATGCCAACCACAAGGTTTCTAGCCATGGGGAAAGCGTTCTGATTTCTGCATCATTTTCAAACCCGGGCCGTGATTGGAGATAATGTCTAGGTTCTGAAGCCTGAAACCCGAGATTGAGAAGAGATGAAGTCCTAAGGCCATGGCAGGTCATATGAGCTCGGTGTGCGGCCAGCTGTCTGGGTGGGGCCAGGAGGTCCAGACTCAGGCTGTCTCAGAAAGGGCATTAGTGCCCAGGTCAGCCTATATATTTGGGGTACAGCCGAATGGCGTGCAGGTTGAATCTCATTTGGGGTTTCTGGGTAGCCCCAGACAGCAATGTTTTTCTTCTGGAGGGCAGGCAGAGTGCTGCACTGTAGTTCTGGATTGCCAAACTGGAGGGCTTGTGGGCCAGTAGTCTGAGGACGGAAGTCTGAGAACCCAAGCTAGGCCTAGGTTTCTGGGTGAGACCTGAATCTAGATCTCCTGCATCTGAAGAGAGGGCGAGGATCAGACGATCGCTCAGGTTGGACATTCTGTCCCTGATGGACCCTTCTTGAAGGGGTGTGGATCATGATTCCATGGGTGTTTTCCCACGATGGGAGTTGTAAAAGCTCCCAACTGCAATGATTCTTCTGCAGGACAATTGAGACCTGTTGTTTGGCTCCAGGACAATGATTCCGAGCAGGGTTCTAAGGATGGATGGCTGGGTAGCCAACCTCGCATTCCAATTGTCTCCAAGCAATAAGACAGGTTAGATCTGCTAGATCTGGGGGAGCGAACGAGGAGGCTGAGTTGAAATGGACTCTCCCGTGGATGTGTCCTAATATGATTTTGTGTCTATGGAGTCCTTGGAATGAAGCGGTGGCATAGGGGCCCTGATGGGTTCCCCTAAAGAGAGGCTTTCACACAGCTCCATCGTGCAAGTTTCCCATATGTTGATGAGATTTGTTCTGATGGGTAAGTCAAGAAACAGCCATATGCTGTTATTGAAATCCATTCCTCTGAGGAGAGATGTCTGGAAACCAAAGCAATGGATCCGATAGGTGCCTAGGGGCCTGTTCGTTCCTTTTTAACTCTGGGGACATCGATCTACAGGTCTGAGAGCCGGTAGGTGCTCAGATGGGCCCAGATTGCCCCTGTTTATCCTGGGAAGCCACAAATATTGGGATGGCCTCAGGGACTTTGCAGGTTTATCCTATTAGTAGGGTTGTGGCCATTGGAATGGGCGCATACAATTCCCTTGGAGAGGGCAAGCACAGTCGTCCTGTTTGGGTACAGGGGCCTGAGCCTGTAGGTTGTGTAGGCCAGGTCTGTTTGGACATTTGTCTGAAAACACAAACTCGGCTTATGTTTCGGGTCATAGGTAGGGCAGGACTGATCTACAGACCATGAGGAGAACACTTCGGGATATGAAAAAACGGCGAGTGTGAGGCTCTTGCTCAATTTTTTGTTTCTGGATATCGTGTCACTCATGGTAGTGAAATTTCCGGGTGACTTCATGGGAAATGGACGAGTCTTACGCTTGGGGGTTTTACCCCGTCTAAAGAGTTTGGGGTCATTCTGTGGGATGGAAGAAGTCCGTTGTTTTGTTGATTTGTTTTTTTTTTTTGTTTGTTTGTTTTTCAACCTCAGGTGTCCCACCAAATGAGGGATTCCAGAGTAGAGCCCTGGGGAAGGGCGACTGGACAACCAGAAATCTGGTTAAAAATTGGGGCCTAGGGACAAGTCAAGCCCATTATGACATCTAATGATCCAGCCACAGAGAGGATGTACTAGAGGACAGGACTCACACTGAGGGTCACAGTGTGTGTTTATCCTCTCGTCGCACTCAAGAATCGGCGGGGCCTCAGGGTTAATGCTGGTTTCTCCTACAGGGAACTTGGACAACATGCCAACCACAAGGTTTTTTGCCATGTGTAAGGATGAATTCTGATTGCTGCATCACAGTCACCCCTGGGCAGTGATTGGAGATAAGGTCTAGGTTCTGAAGCCTGAAAACTGAGGTAGGGAAGAGATAATGACCTAAGGCCATGGCGGGTCTGATGTGCTCAGTGTGCGGTCTGCTGTCTGGGTGTTGTTCACGATGTCCGTGCTCCGGTTGTCAGACAGTGCATTAGTGCCCAGGTTAGACTATATATTTTGGGTGCATTCGAATGCAGTGTAGTTTCTTACCTGAAGAACTCTTCAGAATATGAAGAATGAGTGAGTCTGAGGCTCGTTCTCAGGCTTTTGTCTCTGGATTTTGTATCAGCGATGGGCGTGAATGTTGGGGAGGCCTCATGGGCCATGTAGGAATCTTGTTCTCTTTGGATTTGGCCCGATCCCAAATGTTTTTTGTCAATCTGTGGGATGGGAGGACTCCTTTCATGTCTGTTACCTCAGGTGTCCCACCAAAAGAGGAATTCCAAAGCAGAGCCCTGGGGAAGAGTGAAGGGACAACCCGATCTATGGTTAAAAATTGGGGCCTAGGTGCATGGCAAGCCCAATATGCTGTCTCTCCATCCAGCCACTGAGAGGCCTTACCTGAGGACTGGGTTCAGGCTGAAGGTCACAATGTGTTTTTGTGACCAATGTGTCCCGCAAGCATTGGCGGGGCCTCATGGGGTCACACTGGTTTCAAGTACCCTGAACCTTGTACAACATGCCAACCACAAGGTTTCTTGCCATGGGGAAAGAGTTCTGATTTCTGCATCATTTTCAAACCTGGGCCGTGATTGGAGATAAGGTCTAGGTTCTGACGCCTCAAAACCGAGGTTGAGAAGAGATGACGACCTAAGGCCATGGCAGGTCCGATATGCTCAGTGTGCGGCGAGCTGTCTGGGTGGGGCCAGGAGGTCCAGCCTCAGGGTGTGCCAGAAAGGGCTTTAGTGCCCAAATCAGCCTATATATTTGGGGTACAGCCGAATGGCGTGCAGGTTGATCCTCATTTCGGGTTTCTGGGTAGCCCCAGAGGGCAATGTTTTTATTCTGGAGGGCAGGCAGATTGCTGCATTGTAGTTCTGGATTGCCAAACTGCAGAGCTTTTGGGCCTGTAGTCTGAGGACGGAAGTCTGAGAACCCAAGCTATGCCTAGGTTTCTGGGTGAGGATATGGCACAATCTACAGACGTGAATCGAGATCTCGTGCATCTGAAGTCAGGGCGAGGATCAGACGATCGCTCAGTTTGGACAATCTGTCCCTGATGGACCCTTCTTGAAGGGGGGGGTGGATCATGAGTCCATGGGGGTTTTCCCACGATGGGAGTTGTGAGAAGCTCCCAAATGCAATGATTCTTCTGTAGGACAATTGAGACCTGTTAGTTGGCTCCAGGCCAACGATTCCGAGCAGGGTTCTAAGGCTGGATGGCTGGGTAGCCCACCTCGCATTCCAATTGTCTCCATGCAACAAGACAGGTTAGACTTGCTGGATCTGGGGGAGCAACAGTGGAGGCTTAGTTGTAATGGACTCTCCCATTGTTGTGTCCTAATATGATTTTGTGTCTATGGAGACCTTGGAATGAAGCGGTGGCACTGTGGCCCTGAAGGGTTTTCCTAAACAGAGGCTTTCACACAGATCCAACGTGCAAGTTTCCCATGTGTACATGAGATTTTTTCTGATGGGTGAGTCAAGAAAGAGCCATATGCTGGTTTTGAAATCTAAGCCTCTGAGGAGAGATGCCTGCAAACCAAAGCAATGGATCAGATAGGTGCCTAGGTGCCTGTTCACTCCTTATTACCTCTGGGGACATCAGTCTACGGGTCTGAGTGCAGGTAGGTGCTCAGATGGCTTCAGATTGCCCTGTTTGTCCTGGGAAGCCACAACTATTTGGATGGCCTCAGGAATTTTGGAGGTTTATCCTATTAGTAGGGTTGTGGCCATTGGAATGTCAAATACAATTCCCATGGAAAGGGCAAACACAATCGTCATGTTTGGCCTCATGGGCCTGAGCCTGTAGGGCGTGTAGGCCAGAGCTGTTGGGACAGTTTTCTGAAAACACAAACTCGGCTTATGTTTCAGGTCATAGGTATGGCAGGACTGATCTACAGACCATGAGGAGAACTCTTTGGGATATGAAAAATGGGCGAGTGTGTGGCTCTTGCTCAAGTTTTTGTCTCTAGATATCGTGTCACTCATGGTCGTGAAATTTCCGGGTGACTTCATGGGAAATAGACGAGTCTTACTCTCTGAGGGTTTGGCCCCAACCAAGGATTTTGGGCTCACTCTGTGGGATGGACGAAGTCCGTTGTTTTGTTGTTGTTGATTTGTTTTGTTTTGTTTTTCAACCTCAGGTGTCCCACCAAATGAGGGATTCCAGAGTAGAGCCCTGGGTAGGGGCGACAGACAACCAGAAATCTGGATAAAATTGTTGCCTAGGGACATGTCAATCCCATTATGACATCTAATGGTCCAGCCACTGAGAGGACGTACTAGAGGACAGGAACCACGCTGAGGTTTCACAATGCGATTTTATGCCCTCGTCGCACTCAAGAATGGGCGGGGCCACACGGTGAATGCTGGTTTCTCCTAACTTCAACGTAGGACAACATGGCAACCAAAAGGTTTCGTGCCATGGGTAAGCAGGAGTTCTGATTTCTGCATCAAAGTCACCCCTGGGCAGTGATTGGAGATAAGGTCTAGGTTCTGAAGCCTGAAAACTGAGGTAGGGCAGAGATGTTGACCTAAGGCCATGGCGGGTCTGATGTGCTCAGTGTGCGGTCAGCTGTCTGGGTGTTTCTCCTGAGGTCCCGGCTCAGGTTGTGTCAGACAGTGCATTACTGCCCAGGTTAGACTCAATAATTTGGGTACATTCGAGTGCCTTGTAGGTTTATTCTCATTTCAGCTGCCGGGGCAGCTCATTAGGCAATATATTTTTTCTAGAAGGCAGGCAGAGTGCTGCAATGATGGTCCGGAATTGCCAAATTGTGTGTGCTTCGGGGGGCCAGGAGTGTGAGGATGGAAGTCTGAGAACACAAGCTAGACTTGGGTTTCAGGGCGAGGGCACGGCATGTACCCCCTGAAGATCTGAAGCAATATCTCATGCATCTGAAGTCAGAGCGAGGATCAGACGTTGGCTCAGCTTGGATTTTTGTTCATGACGGCCCCTTCAGGAAGGGAGAGGATTCTCGAGAGCGTGGAGGTTTTCCCACGTTGGGAGTGGTGGGATGCCCCCTCCAAGGATTCCTTCTGCGGGACAATTGAGTCCTGTTGGACAGCTCCAGGACATCCCATATGGATGAGTCCAGACCAACGTTCGAGGATGGATGCCTGGGAAGCCCGCCTCGCATTCCAATTATCTCCTAGCGACAAGACAGTTTAGATTTGATGGCTCTGCGGGAGCAACCGAGGTGGCTGAGTTGAAATGGACTTTCCTAAGGACGGGTCGAATGTGTGTTTGTGTCCATGAGGGCCTTGGAATGGGACGGTGGCACCGGGACCCTGAAGTATTCTCCTAAGCTTCTGACATAGCTCCCATGCACAAGTTTCCTTGTGGAGACGAGTTTGGTTCTGATGGGTGCCTCAGGAAAACCACAATGCTGGTATTGGAATCCAGGGTTTTGAGGAGACATGCCTGTAAACCAAAGCAATGGATCCGATTGTGGCCTAGGGTCCTGTCTGGTTCAATCTTCTTCTCTGGGGACATCCATCTAGGGTATGAGTGGAGGTAGATGCTCAGCTGGTGTCAGACTGACCTTTTTTGTCCCTGGCGACCTATACTATTGGGATGGCCTCAGGGACTTTGGAGGGTTCTCCTAATTTGTACGATTTTGGACAATGGAATGGGCAGAATTCCCATGGATTGGGTAGGCACAGTCCTAATGTGTGGCTCCAGGGTCCCCAGCCTGGATGGTGTGTGGCCCAGGACTTTGAGGACAGAAGTCTGAAAACACAATCTCAGCTTATGTTTGGGGACGTAGGTATGGCAGCAGGCCCGATCTACAAACCATGAGAAGACATCTTCAGGATATGAAGATAGTGCGAGTCTGAGGCGCTTGCTCAGGCTTTTGTCTCTGGATTTTGTTTCAGCGATGGCCGTGGAATGTCGAGGAGGCCTCATGGGCCATGGACGAATCTTCCTCTCTGTGGATTTGGCCCGATCCCAATTGTTTTTCGTCAATCTGTTGGATGGAGTACTCCTTTCAGGGTTGTTACCTCAGGTGTCCCACCAAAAGCGGAATTCCAAAGCAGAGCCCTGGGGAAGAGTGAAGGGACAACACGAACTATGGTTAAAAATTGGGGCCTTGGGGCATGGCAAGCCCAATATGCTGTCTCTTCATCCAGCCACTGAGAGGCCTTACCTGAGGAATGGGCTAATGTCACAATGTGAGTTTGCCACCTATGTGGCCTGCGAGCAATGGCGAGGCCTCATCGGACAAACAGGTTTCCACTACACTGAACGTTGGACAACAAGCCAACCACAAGGTTCTTGCCATTGGGCAGGAGTTCTGATTTATGCATCATTTTCAAACCTGGGCAGTGATTGGAGATAAGGTCTAGGATCTGAATCCTGAAAACCGAGGTTGGGAAGAGATAACGACCTAAGGCAATGGCTGGTCCGATGTGCTCAGTGAGCGGCAAGCTGTCTGGGTGGGGCCAGGAGGTCCAGGCTCAGGCTCTGTCAGAAAGGGCATTATTGCCCAGGTCAGCCTATATATTTTGGGTACAGCCAAGTGGCTTGCAGGTTGATATTCATTTGGGGTTTCTATGTAGCGCCAGAGGGCAATATTTTTCTTTTGGAGCGCAAGCAGTGTGCTGCATTGTAATTCTGGATTGCCTAACTGGAGGGCTTATGGCCATCAGTCTGAGGACCGAAGTCTGAGGACACAAGCTAGGCTTAGGTTTCTGGGTGAGAACATGGCAGGCAAAATATACAGACCTGAATCGAGATCTCGTGCATCTGAAGTCAGGGTGAGGATCAGACTATTTCTCAGGTAGGACCTTATGTCCCTGATGGCCCCTTCATGAAGCGGGGGGGGGGGGGGGGGATCACGAGGCCATGGGGATTTCTCACGATGGGAGTTGTGAGAAGCTCCCAACTGCAAAGATTCTTCTGTAGGACAATTGAGACCTGTTGGTTGGCACCAGGCCAATGATTCTGAGCAGGGTTCTAAGGATGGATGGGGAGGTAGGCCACCTCGCATTCCAATTGTCTCCTAGCAACAAGACAAGTTAGATCTGCTGGATCTCGCGGAGCAACCGTATATGCTGAGGTGAAATGGACTCTCCTGTGGATGGGTCCTAATGTGTTTTTGTGTCTATGGAGACCTTGGAATGAAGCGGTGGCACTGGGGCCCTGAAGGTTTCTCCTAAAAAGAGGCTTTGACACACCTCCCACGTGTATTTTTCCCATGTGTAGATGAGTTTTGTTCTGATGGGTGAGTCAAGAAACATCCATATACTGGTACTGAAATCCAGGCCTCTGAGGAAGATGCCTGGAAACCAAAGCAATGTATCCGATTAGGGGCCTAGGGGCCTGTTCGTTCCTTTTTAACTCTGGGGATATCAGTCTACGAGTCTGAGTGCAGGTAGGTTCTCCGATGGGCTCAGATTGCTCCTGTTTGTCCTGAGAAGCCACCACTATTGGGATGGCCTCAGGGACTTTGAAGGTTTATCCTATTAGTAGGGTTGTGGCCATTGGAATGGGCACACAGAATTCCCTTCGAGAGGGCAAGTACAGTCCTCAGGTTGGCTCCAGGGGTCTGAGCCTGTAGGGTGTGTAGGCCTGGGCTGTTTGGAAAATTGTCTGAAAACACAAACTCTGATTATGTTTCAGGTCATAGGTATGACAGGACTGATCTACAGACCATGAGGAGAACTCTTCGGGATATGAAAAAAGGGCGAGTGTTAGGCTCTTGCTCAAGTTTTTATCTCTGGATATCGTGCCATTCATGGTCATGAAATATCCGGGTGACTTCATGGGAAATGGACGAGTCTTACTCTCTGGGGGTTTGGCCCCTTCCAAAGAGTTTGTGGTCATTCTTTGGGATGGAAGAAGTCCATTTTTTTGTTGTTGTTGTTTTGTTTTGTTTTGTTTTTCAAACTCAGTTGTCCCACCAAATGAGGGATTCCAGAGTAGATCCCTGGTGAGGGGCGATTGGACGAACAGAAATCTGGTTTAAATTTGGGGCCTTTGGACACGTCAAACCGTTATGGCATCTAATGGTTTAGACACTGAAAGGACTTACTAGAGGACAGGACTCACGCTGAGGGTCACAATGCGTGTTTATGCCCTCGTCGCACTCAAGAATGGGCGGGACCTCCGGGTGAATGCTGGTTTCTCCTACACTGAACCTTGGACAACATGGCAACCACAAGGTTTCTTGCTGTGGATAAAGAGGAGTTCTGATTTCTGCATCACACTCACCCCTGGGCAGTGATTGGAGATAAGGTCCAGGTTCTGAAGCCTGAAAATTTAGGTAGGGAAGAAATGATGACCTAAGGCCACTGTGGGTCTTATGGTCTCAGGGTGCGGTCAGTGTTGGGGTGTTGCTCAGGTGTCCCCGCTCAGGTTGTGTCTGGCAGTGCATTAGTGCCCAGGTTAGACTATATAATATGGGTACATTCGAGTGCCGTGTAGGTTTTTTCTCATTTAATGTTCCCGGGCAGCTCATTAGGCAATATTTTGTTTCTAGAGGGCAGGCAGAGTGCTGCAATGATGGTCCGGATTGCCAAACTTGTGGGCTTCGGGGCCAGGAGTGTGAGGACGGAAGTCTGAGAACACAAGCTAGACTTGGGATTCAGGTCGAGGGCACGGCATATACCTCCTGAAGATCTGAAGCCATAACTCATGCATCTGAAGTTAGAGCGAGGATCAGACGTTGGCTCAGCTTGGATTTTCTGTTCATGACGGCCCCTTCATGAAGGGAGCCGAATCTCGAGGCCGTGGAGGTTTTCCCACGTTTGGAGTGGTGGGATGCCCCCTCCTAGGATTCCTGCTGCGGGACAATTGAGACTTGTTGGAAAGCCCCAGGACATCCCATATGGATGAGTCCAGACCAACGTTCGAGGATGGATGCCTGGGTAGCCCGCCTCGCATTCCACTTGTCTCCTAGGGACAAGACAGTTTAGATCTGATGGGTCTGCGGGAGCAACCAGGGTGGCTGAGTTGAAATGGACTTTCCTGAGGATGGGTCTAATGTGTGTTTGTGTCCATGAGGGTCTTGGAATGGGGCGGTGGCACCGGGACCCTGAAGTATACTCCTAAGCTTCTGACATAGCTCCCATGCACAAGTTTCCTTGTGGAGACGAGTTTGGTTCTGATGGGTGCCTCAGGAAAACCCCAATGCTGGTATTGGAATCCAGGGATTTGAGGAGACATGCCTGTAAACCAAAGCAATGGATCCGATTGTGGCCTAGGGTCCTGTCTGGTTCAATCTTCTTCTCTGGGGACATCCATCTAGGGTATGAGTGGAGGTAGATGCTCAGCTGGTGACAGACTGACCTTTTTGTCCTGGGTGACCTATACTATTGGGATGGCCTCAGGGACTTTGGAGGGTTCTCCTAATTTGTACGATTTTGGACAATGGAATGGGCAGAATTCCCATGGATTGGGTAGGCACAGTCCAAATGTGTGGCTCCAGGGTCCCCAGCCTGGATTGTGTGTGGCCCAGGACTTTGAGGACAGAAGTCTGAAAACACAAACTCAGCTTATGTTTGGGGACGTAGGTATGGCAGGCCCGATCTACAAACCATGAGAAGACAACTTCAGGATATGAAGATAGTGCGAGTCTGAGGCGCTTGCTCCAGCTTTTGTCTCTGTATTTTGTTTCAGCGATGGCCGTGGAATGTCGAGGAGGCCTCATGGGCCATGGACGAATCTTCCTCTCTGTGGATTTGGCCCGATCCCAATTGTTTTTCGTCAATCTGTTGGATGGAGTGCTCCTTTCAGGGTTGTTACCTCAGGTGTCCCACCAAAAGCGGAATTCCAAAGCAGAGCCCTGGGGAAGAGTGAAGGGACAACCCGAACTATGGTTAAAAATTGGGGCCTAGGGGCATGGCAAGCCCAATATGCTGTCTCTTCATCCAGCCACTGAGAGGCCTTACCTGAGGACTGGGCTAAGGTTGCGAGCAATGGTGGGGCCTCATCGGACACACAGGTATCCACTACACTGAACATTATACAACAAGCCTACCACAAGTTTTCTTGCCATCTGGAAGGAGTTCTGATTTCTGCATCATTTTCAAACTTGGGCAGTGATTGGAGATAAGGTCTAGGTTCTAAATCCTGAAAACCGAGGCTGGGAAGAGATAACGACCTAAGGGAATGGCTGGTCCGATGTGCTCAGTGAGCGGCCAACTGTATGGGTTAGCCAGGAGGTCTAGGCTCAGCCTCTGTCAGAAAGGGCATTATTGCCCATGTCAGCCTATATATTTTTGGTACAGCCAAGTAGCGTGCAGGTTGATCTTCATTTGGGGTTTCTGGGAAGCCCTAGAAGGCAATGTTTTTCTTCTGGAGGGCAGGTAGAGTGCTGCATTATAATTGTGGATTGCCAAACTGGAGGGCTTGTGGGCCATTAGTCTGAGGATGGAAGTCTGAAGACACAAGCTAGGCTTAGGTTTCTGGTGAGGACATGGCAGGCACAATCTACAGACCTGAACCGAAATCTCGTGCATCTGAAGTCAGGGTGAGGATCAGACGATCACTCAGGTTAGACCTTATGTCCCTGAGGGCCCCTTCATGAAGGGGGGGGGGTATCACGAGGCCATGGGTGATTTCTCACGATGGGAGTTGTGAGAAGCTCCCAACTTCAAAGATACTTCTGCACGACAAATGAGACCTGTTGTTTGGCTCCAGGCCAACGATTCCTAGCAGGGTTTTAAGGATCGATGGCGGGGTAGGCCACCTCGCATTCCAATTGTATCCTAGCAACAAGACAAGTTAGATCTGCAGCATCTCGCGGAGCAACCGAATACGCTCAGTTGAAATGGACTCTCCTGTGGATGGGTCCTAATGTGTTTTTGTGTCTATGGAGACCTTGGAATGAAGCAGTGGCACTGGGGCCCTGAAGGTTTCTCCTAAACAGAGGCTTTGACAAAGCTCCCACGTGCAAGTTTCCCATGTGTAGATGAGATTTGTACTGAAGTGTGAGGCAAGAAACAGCCATATGCTGGTATTGAAATCCAGGCCTCTGAGGAAAGATGCCTGGAAACCAAAGCAAAGGATCCGATAGGTGCCTAGGGGCCTGTTCGTTCCTTTTTACCTCTAGGAACATCAGTCTACGGGTCAGAGTGCAGGTAGGTTCTCGGATGGGCCCAGATTACTCCTGTTTGTCCTGGGAAGCCACCACTACTGGGATGGCCTCAGGAATTTTGGAGGTTTATCCTATTAGTAGTGTTGTGGCCATTGGAATGGGCACACATAATTCCCTTGGAGAGGGCAAGTACAGTCCTCCGGTTGGCTCCAGGGGCCTGAACCTGTAGGGTGTTTAGGCCAGGAGTGTTTGGACAATTGTCTGAAAACACAAACTAGGCTTATGTTTCGGGTCATAGGTATGGCAGGACTGATCTACAGACCATGAGGAGAACTCTTCAGGATATGAAAAAAGGGCGAGTGTGAGGCTCTTGCTCAAATTTTTGTCTCTGGATATCGTGTCACTCATGGTCGTGAAATTTCCGGGTGACTTCATGGGAAATGGTCGAGTCTTATTCTCTGGGGTTTGGCCTTGTCCAAAGAGTTTGAGGTCATTCTTTTGGATGGAAGAAGTCCGTTTTTTTTTTTTGTTGTTGTTGTTTTGTTTTGTTTTTCAACCTCAGGTGTCCCACCAAATGAGGGATTCCAGAGTAAAGCCCTGGGGAGTGGCACCTGGACAACCAGAAATCTGGTTAAAAATTGGGGCCTAGGGACATGTCAAGCCCATTATGACATCTAATGGTCCAGCCACTGTGAGGACTTACTAGAGACAGGACTCACGCTGAGTGTCACAGTGCGTGTTTATGCCCTCGTCACTCAGGACTGGGCGGGGCCTCAGGGTGAATGCTGGTTTCTCCTACACTGATCGTTGGACAACTTTCCAACCACAAGGCTTCTTGCCTTGGGTAAGGAGGAGTTCTGATTTCTGCATCATATTCAACCCTTGTCAGGGCTTGGAGTTAAGGTCAAAGTTCTGAAGCCTGAAAAGGTAGGTTGGGAAGAGATAACGAGCTAAGACCATGGCGGGTGTGATGTTCTCAGTGTGCTGTCAGCTGTCTCGGTTTTGGTCAGGAGGTCCGGGCTCACTCCTTATCAGACAGTGTATTAGTGGCCAGGTTAGACTATCAAATTTGGGTACACTCGAGTGCCGTGTATGTCTATCCTCATTTGGGTTATGTGAGAAACTCCATAGGTCAAAATTTTTCTTCTGTAAGGCAGGCAGAATGCTTCATTTTGTGTTCCGAATTTCCAAATGTGAGGGCTTGGGGGCCAGGAGTGTGAGTACGGAAGTCTGAGAACACAAGCTAGTCATAGGTTTCAGGGCGAGGGCAAGGAAAGCACACTCTGCAGAGCTGCATCGAGATCTCGTGCATCTGAATTCAGGGTGAAGATCAGACGTTGGCTTAGGTTGGAGTTCCTGTCCATGATTTCCCCTTCATAAATGGGGGGGGGGCATCACAAAGCCATCTAGATTTTCCCAGGATGGAATTGTGAGATGCTCCAAAACTCAAGGATTCCTTCTGCTGGACATTTGAGACCTGTTGGATGGCTCCAGGACATCCCATACGGAACGACGCCAGAGCAGAGCTCTAAGGATGGATGGTTGGGCAGCCCGCCTCGCATTCCAATTGTCTCCTAGTCAAGACAGGTTCAGTCTGCCCGCTCTGGGGGAGCAACCAAGGGAGCTGAGTTGAAATGGAATTTCCTGCGGATGGGTTCTAATGTGGATTTCTGTCCATGGAGACCTTGTAATGGGGTAGTGGCACACAGGCCCTGAAGGATTCTCCTAACTGGAGGTTTGAGACATCTTCAAAGGATAATTTTCCCATGTGGAGAAGAGATTTGTTCTGATTGCTGCCTCATGAAATCCCCCATATGCTAATATTGGAAACCAGGCCTCTGAGGAGAGATACCTGTAACCGAAAGCAATGAATCTGATTCAGGCCTAGGGGCCTGTCTGATTCAATCTTCTTCTCTGGGGACATCCATCTACGCTGAGTAGAGGTAGATGGTCAGCTGGTTTCAGATGACCCTTGTTTGTCCTGGGCGGCCTACACACTATTGGGATGTCCTTGGGGACTCTGGAGGTTTTTTCCTAATTTGTACGATTGTGGACAATGGAATGGGCAGAATTCCCGTGGTATGGACAGGCACAGTCCTGATGTGTGTCTCCAGGGGCCCCAGCCTGAAGGGTCTGTGGGCCAGGAATGTGGGGACAGAAGTCTGAAAACACAACCTCGGCTTAGGTTTGGGAAGTAGGTATGGTAGGCCCGATCTACAGACCGTGAGGAGAACTCTTCGGGATATGACAAAAGAGCGAGTGTGAGGCGCTTGCTCAGACTTTTGTCTCTGGATTTGTTGTCAACGATGGCTGTGGAATCTCGGGGAGGCCTCATGGGCCATAGACGAGTCTTCTTCTCTGTGAATTTGGTCCAATCCCAATTGTTTTGGGTCAATCTGAAGGATGGGAGGAGTCCTTTTAGTTTTGTTACCTCAGGTGTCCCACCAAAAGAGGGATTCCAAAGCAGAGCTCTGGGGAGGGATGAATGGACAACCCGAACAATCCAATACGGGTGAGGTCAGAACCGAGCAGGTTGATTCTCATTTGGGGTTTATGGAGATCCCCATAGAGCAACGTTTTTCTTCTGGAGGGCCAGCATAGGGCTGCATTATGGTTCCAGAATTCCAAGTCTTGAGGACATGTTTGCCAGGAGTGTGAGGAAGGAAGTCTGAAAACACAAGGTAGCACGAGGTTTGGGCCCACTGTGCAGAGGCTGAATCGAGATCTCCTGCATCTGAGGTCAGGGCGAGTATCAGATGTTGCCTCAAGCTGGAGTTTGTGTCCATGTCGGCCCCTTCCTGAAGGGGGTGGCGGCATCATGAAGCCAGGGAGGTTTCCCTACGCTGGGAGTTGTGAGCTGCTCCAAACTTCAAAGTTTCCTTCTTCAGGACCGTCGAGTACTATTGGATGGTTCCAGGATGCCCCATACAGAAAGACTCGGGACCAGGGTCCTAAGCATGGATGCCGAGAAACGCAAACTCAACTTCCCATTGCCTGGTCGAGACAAGGCACGCTCAATCTGCGGGCTCTTGGGTGAGCTACCCAGAAGGCTGAGTTTAAATGGACTTTCCTGAGGATGAGTCATAATGTGGGTTGGTGGCCATGGAGACCTTGGAATGTGGCAGTAGCTAAGGGACTCTGCAGGATTCTCCAACCCGAAGGGTTTGACACAACTCCAACAAGGAAGCTTTCCATGTGGAGATGAGAGGTGTTCTGTCTGGTGCCTCAGGATAGCCCCATATGCTGGTCTTCGAACCCAGGCCTCTGAGGAGTGATACCTGGACACCCAAAGCCAGAGTTCATAATAGGGCCTAGGGGCCTGTCTGGTTCAATCTTCTGTCTCTGCGGATATCAGTCTGTGTGTCTGCATGGAGGTAGTAGTTGCTCAGCTGGTGTCATAATGCCCCTGTTTGTCCAGTGCGGCTTGCGGTAGTGGGATGTCCTTGGGGACCTTGAGGTTTCTACTATTTTGTAGAGTTGTGGCCAATGGAACGGGCAGGTTCTTAGGAGAGACAGGCACAGTTCTGTGGTGTGGCTCCAGAGACCCCAGCCTGGAGGCGGTGTGGGCCACGGCTGTGCAGACAGACATCCAAAAACCCAAACTCAGCTCAGGTTTGGGGCCGAGGTTATGGCAGGCCTGATCTAAAGTCCGTGAGGGGAGCTCCTCTGGATATGAAAGAAGGGTGAGAGGGAGGCAGTCGCTCAGTCTTTTGTCTCTGGATATTTTGTCCACAATGGCTGTTTAATGTAGGAGTTGCCTCATGGGTCGTAGAAGTCTCCCTCTCTGGTAGTTTGTCCAGCCCCCAAAAGTTTGGGGGTCATTCTGTGTGAAGGGAAGAGTCCTGTTTTCTGCTTCATGTGTCCCCCCAGTAGAGGGATTCTGGAGCATAGCGGTGGGTACTGACAACTGGAATACTCGCTCTCTGGTTAAGCCTGGGGGGCTATGGATATGACAAGCCCCATATGCAGGATCTTGGTCCAGCCACTGAGAGGCGTTACTTTAATACGGGACTCACGCTACAGGTCACAATGCATGTCTGTGCCCTAGGCGGCCCTCAAGCACTGGCGTGGCCTTTCCGACAATGCAGGTTTTCCCACATTGAACGTTGGACAACATGCCAACCACAAGGTTTCTGGCCATGGGGAAGGAGGAATTCTAATTTCTGCATCACGTTCACCCCTGGGCAGTGATTGGAGATAAGGTCTAGGTTCTGAAGCCTGAAAACCGAGGTTGGGGAGAGATGACGAACTACAGCCATAGCGGGTCCCTTGTGTCGAGGTTGGAGCCAGCTGTCTAGGTGTCGTTTGGGATGTCTTGTCTCAGGCTGTGCCACACAGGGCATTCGTATTCAGGGTAGGCTGTATAATTGCTTTACAGTCGAGTGGCATGCATTAGATAATCATTTGGGGTTTCTTATTAGCAGCATAGGGCAAAGTTTTTCTCCTGGAGGGCAGGCAGAGTGCTGCATTGTGGCTTCGGAATGCCCAAACTGGATGGTCTTAATGTTGGTTTGAGTCCATTGAGACTTTGGTATGGGGCAGTGGCACCAGGGCCCTGAAGGATTCTCCTAACCAGAGGTTATAACAAAGCTCCAATGAGCAAGTTTTCCATGGGGAGACGAGATTTGTTCTTATTGGTGCCTCAGGAAACCACCATTTGCTGGTATTGGAAATGAGGCCTCTGAGGAGAGATGCCTGGAAACCAAAGCAATGGATCTGATTAGGGCCTAGGGGCCTGTCCGGTTCAATATTCTTCTCTGGGGACATCTTTTGTCTGAGTGGAGGTAGTTGCTCAGCTGGTTTGAGATCACACCTGTTTGTCCTGGGCGGCCTAAACTTTGGGATGGCCTCGGTAACTTTGGAGGTTTTTCCTAATTTGCAAGGTTGTGGCCAATGGAATGGGAAGAATTCTCTTGAAAGGGATGCACAGTCCTGAGATGTGGCTCCAGGGACCTAAGTGTGGAGCGTGTGTGGTCCAGGGCTATTTGGACAAAAGTCTGAAAACACAAACTCCACTTAGGTTTGGGTCTGTAGGTATGGCCGGCCCGATATATAGACCGTGAGGAGAACTCTTCGGGATATGAACAAAGGGCGAAAGTGAGGTGCTTGCTCATGCTTATTTTTTTCTGGATATGTGTCACCGATTGCCATGGAATGTCCGGGTGTCCTCATGGGTCATCGATGAGGCTCCCTTCTGGGGATGTGACCCAATCCCAAGAGTTTGGGGTCAATCTGCGGGAAGGGAGGAGGCCTTTTTTTTTTTTTTTTTTACCTCAGGTGGACCACCAAAAGAGGGATTCCACAGCAGAGTGCTGGGGAGGGGCGACTGGACAACCAGAACTCTGGATAACATTGGGACCTAAGAACAAGGCAAGCCCCATATGTGGGCTCTTGGTCCAGACACTGAGAGGCCTTCCTTGAGCATAGGGCTCACATTGAGTTTCACAATGTGTTTTTGTGGCCAAGGAGCCCCTCAAGTCAGGGCGTGGCCTAATGTACCATGCTGGTTTCTCCTACACTGAACGTTGCACAATATGGCAACCACAAGTTTTCTGGCCATGGGGAAGAAGGAGTTCTAATTTCTGCAACACTTTCACTCCTGGACTGTGATTGGATTTAAGGTCTAGGTTCTGAAGCCTGAAAACTGAGGTTGGGAAGAGAAGAAGACCTAAGGCCATGGTGTGTCTGATGTGCTCAGTGTTCGGCCAGCTGTTGAGTGTGGGTTGGGGGAGGTGCAGCCTCATGCTGTGGCAGACAGGGAATTAGTGCCCAGGCTAGACTGTATCATTGGGGTGCAGTCGAGTTTCGTGCAGGTTGGTACTCATTTGTGGTTACTGGGTAGCCCCAGAGGGCAACGTTTTTCTTCTGGAAGGAAGACACAGTGCCACATAGTGGCTCCAGAATTCCCAAACTGGAAGGCTTGTGGGCCAGGAGTGTGAGGAAAAAAATTTCTGAGAACACAAGCCAGACTTAGATTTCGGGGTGAGGGGACGGCAGGAACCCTCTGCAGAGATGATTCGAGATCCCGTGTACCTGAAGACAGAGCTAGGATCAGACGTTGGCTCAGGTTGGAGTTTCTGTCCATGACGGCCCCTTCATGAAGGGGAGGGTGTCACGAGGCCATGGAGGTTTTCCCACAATGGGAATTGTGAGAAGCTCCAAACCGCAATGATTCCTTCCGTGGGACAGTCGAGACCTGCTGGATGGCTCCAGGACATCCCATAAGGAAGTTATCCAGAGCAGGGTTCTAAGGATGGATGCCTGGGCAGCCTGCCTCCCATTCCAGGTGTCTCATAGCGCCAAGGCAAGTTCGATCTGCTGGATCTCGGGGAGTAACCGAGGCGGGTGTGTTGAAATGGGTGAGTTGAGGATGGGTCATAATGTGCATGTGTCCATGGAGACCTTGGAATGGGGTGCTTGATCCGGGGCCTTGAGGGATGTTCATAACCGGAGGTTTTGATGGAGCTCTAAAGAGTACGTTTCCTATGTAGAGAAGAGAATTGTTTTGATGAGTGCCTAAGGAATCTCCCATATGCTGGTATTGGAAACCAGGACTCTGAGGAGAGATGCCTGGAAACAAAAGCAATGGATATGATTAGGGCCGAGGTGCCTGTCCGGTTCAATCTCCATCCTGGGGATACGTGTCTATGGATCTGAGGGGAGG
Organism: Mustela putorius furo; assembly: GCF_011764305.1. Taxonomy (NCBI): domain Eukaryota; kingdom Metazoa; phylum Chordata; class Mammalia; order Carnivora; family Mustelidae; genus Mustela; species Mustela putorius. The sequence goes on along the minus strand of NW_025421537.1, from coordinate 221,841 downwards.
TAGTTGCTCGGCTTGTGTCAGATCGCCCCTGTTTGTCCTGGGCAGCCTATAATATTGGGAATGGCCTCGGGATTTTGGAGTTTCTCCTAATCTATAGGGTTGTGGCCAATGGAATGGGGAGAAATCCCCTGGAGAGGGCAGGCACAGTTCTGAGTTTGGCCCTGCCTTGAGGGTGTGTGGGCCAGGCCTGTGGGGACAGAAGTCTGAAAACACAAATTCCGCTTAGGATTGGGGACATAGGTATTGCACGCCCAATCTACAGACCGTGATAACACTTCGGGATATGAAAAAGGGTGAGTTTGAGGTGCTTGCTCAGGTTTTGTCTCTGGATTTGTGTCAAAAATGTGCGTCGAATGCTGGCGTGGCCTCATGGGTTGTGGACGGCTTTCCTTCTCTGAGGATTTGACCCAATCCCAAGAGTTTGGGTACATTCTGTGGGATGGGAGGTGTCCTTTCTTTTTTTTAATTTTATTTTATGTACCTCAAGTGCCAATAAAAGAGGGATTCCAGAGCAGAGTCCTTGGTAGGGACAACTGGATAACCCCAACTCTGTTTAAGTTTGAGGGCCTAGGGGCATGGCAAGTCCAATATGTGGGCTCTTGATTCAGACACTGAGAGGTCTTCCTTGAGGAGAGGGCTCATGCTGAGGGTCACAATGCCTATTTGTCCCCAACAAGGCCCTCAAGCATGGGAAGGGCCTCATGGGCCACGCTGGATTCTCCTACACTGAACGTTGGAGAATATGCCAACCACAAGTTCCGGCCATGGCGAAGGAAGGGTTGTGATTTCTGCATCACGTTCACCCCTGGACAGTGACTGGAGTATAGGTCTAGGTTCTGAAACCCGGAAACCGAGGTTGGGAAGAGATGAAGACCTAAGGACCTGATGGGTACAATGAGCTCAGTGTGTGGCTAGCTGTTGAGCGTAGGTCTGGAGGCATGGGCTCATGCTGTGTCAGACAGGGCATTAGACATGGTAGACTGTATATTTGGGGTGCAGTCGAGTGGCATTCAATTGATCCTCATTCGGGTTTCTAGGTAGCGCCATAAGGCAACGTTTTTCTTCTGGAGGGCAGGCAGAGTGCTGCATTGTGGCCCTAGTATTGCCAAACTGTAGGGCTTTTGGGCCAGGGGTGTGAGGACGGTAGTCTGAGAACACAAGCTAGGCTTAGTTTTTGGGGTGAGGGCACAGAAGGCACACTCTGCAGAGCTGAATCAAAATCTCATGCACCTGAAGCCAGGGCGAATATCAGACGTTTGCTCAGGTTGGAGTTTCTGTCCATGATGGCCCCTTTATAAAGTGGAGCGTCTCAAGAGGCCATGAAGATTTTCCCACAATGGGAGTTGTGAGATGCACCAGACTGCAAAGATTCCTTCTGTGGGACACTTGAGACCTGTTGGAAGGCTCTAGGATGTCCCATATGGAACGACTCGAGAGTAGGGTTCTAAGGATGGATGCCTGGGCAGCCCGCCTCCCATTCTAGTTGTCTCCTAGCAACAAGGCAGGTTTGATCTGCAGGCCCTGGGGGAGAAACCAAGGGGGATGAGTTGACATGGACTCTACCGAGGATAGATCATAATGTGGGTTTAAGTCCATGGAGACCTTGGAATGGGGCGCTTGATCCGGGTCCCTGAAAGATTCTCCTAAACAGAGGTTTTTATAGAGCTCCAAAGAGTACATTTCCTATGTGGAGACGAGATTTTTCTATGAGTGCCTCAGTAATCCCCCATATGCTGGGATTGGTAACCAGGCCTCTGAGAGAGATGCCTGGAAACAAAAGCAATGGATCTGATTAGGGCCTAAGTGCCTGTGCAGTTCAATCTTATTCTATGGGGATATCTGTCTCTGGGTCTGAGTGGAGGTAGTTTCCTAACTTGTAAAAGATCATCCCTGTTTGTCCTGGGAAGCCAAAACTATTGGGAGGGCCTCGGGGAGTTTGGAGGTTTCTCCTAAACTATAGGGTTGTGGCCAATGGAAATGGCAGAATTCCCCTGGAGAAGGAAGCCACAGTCCTCAGGTGTGGCTCCAGGGGCCCCAGCCTGGATGGTGTGTGGGCCAGGACTCTGGGGACAGAAGTCTGAAAACACAAACTCAGCTTAGGTTTGGGGATGTATGTATGAAGGCTCGATCTACAGACCGTGAAAATTTTCCGGGCTATGAACAAAGGGCGAGTATGTGGCGTTTGCTCTGGCTTTTGTCTCTGGATTTTCTGCCTACGGTGCCCGTGGAATATCGGGGTGTCCTCAAGGGCAATGGACAATTCTTTCTCTGGTGATTTGGCCTGATTCCAAATGGTTGGGATCATTCTGTGGATGGGAAGAGTCCTTTCTGTATTTTTTTTTTTTTTTTACCTCAGGTGTCCCACCAAAGAGGGATTCCAGAGCAGAGCCCTGGGTAGGGGTGACTAGACATCTCTAACTCTGGTTGAGATTGGGGGACTAGGGGCTTGGCAAGCCCCATATGTGGGCTGTTGTTCCAGTCACTAAGAGGCTTTACATGAGGATAGGGCTCACGCTGAGGGTCACAATGTGTGTTTGTGCAAATTGTAGCCCTCAGGGATAGGTGGGGCCTCATAGGCCATGCTGCTTTCTCCTACAATGAACGTTGGACAACATGCCAACCACAAGGTTTCTTGCCATGGCGAAGGAGAAGTTTTGATTCTTGTATCACGTTCACTCCTGAGCAGTGAGTGGAGATAAGGTCTAGGTTCTGAAGGTGAAAACTGAGGTTGGGTAGAGATGATGGCCGAAAGCCATTGTGGGTTTGATATGCTCAGTGTACGGCCAGCTGTCTGGGTGTTGGACTGGAGGTCTGCCTTCAGGCTGGGTCAGACAGGGCTTTAGTGCAAGGGTAGATTGTATAATTGGGGTATGGTCGAGTGGCATGCAGGTTGTTACTCATTTGGCGTTTCTGGTTAGCCCTATAGGGAAACATTTTTCTTCTGGAGGGCAGGCAGAGTGCTGCATTGTGTCTCCAGAATTGCCAAACTGGAGGAGTGTGGCCAGGATTGTGAAGACGGAAGTCTGAGAACACAAGTTAGGCTTAGGTTTCGGGGCGAGTGCACAGCAAGCACACTCTCAAGAGCTGAATCGAGATCTCGTGCTTCTGAATTCAGGGCGCGGATCAGACTTTGGCTTAGGATGGAGTTTCTGTCCATGATGGCCCATTTATGCAGGTGTGGGGCATCATGAGGAAATGGAGGTTTTCTCACAGTGGGATTGTGTGATGCTTCAAACCACAAGGATTCATTCTGCGAGACAGTCAAGACAGGTTGGTTGGATTCAAGACGTCCCATAAAGAAATTCTCCAGTCAGGGTTCTAAGGATGGATGCCTGGGCAGCCCACCTTGCATTCCAACTGTCTCCTAGTGACAAGGCAGGTTTGATATGCTGGCTCTGGGTGAGCAGCCGAGGGGGCTGATTTGAAATGGACTCTCCTGAGGATGGATCATAATGTAAGTTTGTGTCCTTGGAGACCTTGGAATTGGGCCATGGTGCCAGCGCCCTGAAGGATCCTCCTAAACTGAGGTATTGACACAGCTCCAAAGAGCAAGTTTCTCATGTGGAGATGAGATCTGTTCTGATTGTTTCCTTAGGAAACCCCCATATTCTGATATTGGAAACCAGGCCTCTGAGGAGAGTTACATAGAAACCAAAGCAATGGATCAGAAGTTGGCTCAGGTTGGAGTTTCTGTCTATGATGGCCCCTTTATAAAGGGGAGCATCTCATGAGGCCATGTAGGTTTTCCCACGATAGGAGTTGTGAGATGCTCCAATCTTCAAGGATTCCTTCTGCAGGACAGTCAAGACCTGTTGGAAGGCTCCCAGGACATCCCATATGGAACGGCGCCAGAGCAGGATTCCAACGATGGATGCCTAGAGAGTCTGCTTTGCATTCCAGTTGTCTCCTAGCGACAAGGCAGGTTTGATATTCTGGCTCTGGGGGAGTAATCAACGGGGCTGAGTTGAAATGTACTCTCCTGCCGAATGGTCATAATGCGGGTTTGTGTCCATGGAGACCTTGGAATAGGGCTGTGGCTCCGGTTACCTGAAGTTTTCTCCTAACTGGAGGTTTTTACAGAGCTCCAAAGGATAAGTTTCCCATGTGGAGACAAGATTTGTTCTGATTGGTATCTCTGGAATCCCCCATATGCTGGTATTGGAAAACAGGCCTCTGAGGAGAGATGCTTAGAAACAAAAGCAATGGAACCAATTACGTTCTAGGGGCCTGTCCAGTTTAATACCTTTCTCTTGGGATATCTGTCTACGGGTGAGTTGAGGTCGTTGCTCAGCTTGTGACAGATCACCCCTCTTTGTACTGGGCGGCCTACACTATTGGAATGGCCTCTGGGACTTTGGTGGTTTCTCCTAATCTGTAGGGTTGTGGCCAATGGAATGGGAAGAATTTCCTTGGAGAGGGCAGGCACAGTCCTGAGGTGTGGCTCCAGGGGCCTCAGGCTGGAGGGTGTGTGGATAAGGATGTCAGGATAGAAGTCTGAAAACACGGTTTGGGGACGTAGGTATGGCAGGCCCGATCTACAGACTATGAGGATAATTTTTTGTGCTATGACCTAAGGGTGAGGCTTATGTCTCTGGATTTTGTGTCAATAGTGGCCGTGGAATGGAATGTCGGGCTGGCCTCATGGGCCATGGAGGAGTCTTTCACTCTGGGGATGGCCTGATCCCAAGTGATTGGGGACATTCGGTGGGTGGGAGGAATCCTTTCTGTGTTTACTTACCTCAAATGTCCCACCAAAGAGGGATTTCAGAGCAGAGCCCTGAGTAGGGGTGACTGTGACTAGATGTCTCTACCTCTGGTTAAGATTGGGTGACTTGGGGCATGGCAGGCCCCATATGCGGGCTCATGGTCCAGCCACTGAGAGGCTTTACTTGAGGACAGGGCTCAAACTGAGGGTCCCAATGTGTGTTTGTGCCCACCGCAGCTCTTAAGCATGGGCAGGGCCTCAGGGACCCTACACTACCCTCAGGGGCCTTACTACTACTCCTGTAGGCCCTACAGGGGTCCTACACTGAACTTTGGATAAGATGCCAACCACAAGATTCTGACGAGAGGGAAGGAGGAGTTATGATTTCTGCATCACGTTCAACCATGGGAAATGAGTAGAGATAAGGTCTAGGTTTCTCTCGCCTGAAAACCAGGTTGGAAAGAGATGGCAACCTAAGGCCATGGCGGTTCAGATGTTCTCAGTGTACGGCAAGCTGTCTGGGTGTCGGTTGGGAATTCAGGCCTCAGGTTGTGTCAGACAGGGCATTAGTGCACAGGCTAGACTATATAATTGGTGTACAGTTGAGTGGCATGCAGGTTTATCCTCATTTGAGGTTTCTGGGTAGACCCATAGGGCAACGTTTTTCTTCTGGAGGGCAGGCAGAGTGCAGCACTGTGTCATCGGAAATCCCAAAATGGAGGGCGTGTGGTCCAGGAGAGTGAGGACGGAAGTCTGAGAACACTAGCTATGCTTAGGTTTGGGGGTGAGGGCACAGCAGGTGCACTCTGAAGAGCTTAATCAAGATCTCGTGCATCTGAAGTCAAGGCGAAGATCAGCCGTTGGCTCAGGTTGGAGTTTCTTTCCATGATCCGACTTCATGAAGATTGGGGGCAAGTGTGACCTTGTAAGATTTCCATGATATGAGTTGTGAGGTGGTCCATGCACAAGGACTCCTTTGGGACAGTCAACACCTGTTGGATGGCTCAAGAATGTCCCATAAGGAACGACGCAAGAGCAGGATTCTAAGGTTTCTAAGGATCTCTAAAGAGAGATGCCTGGATAACAAAGCAATAGATCCGATAGGTGCCTATGGGCATGTTCTTTCCTTTTAACCTCTGGGGACATCAGTCTACGGGTCTGAGTGCTGGTTGGTGATCAGATGGGCCCAGATTGCCCCTGTTTGTCCTGGGAAGCCACAAATATTGGGATGGCCTCAGGGACTTTGGAGGTTTATCCTATTAGTAGGGTTGTGGCCATTGGAATGGGCACATACAATTCCCTTGGAGAGGGCAAGCCCAGTCTTCATGTTTGGCCTCAGGGGCCTAGCATGTAGGGTGTGTAGGTCAGGGCTGTTTGGACAGTTGTCTGAAAACACAAACTCGTCTTATGTTTCGGGTCATAGGTATGGCTGGACTGATCTACAGAACATGAGGAGAACTCTTCAGGATATGAAAAAAGGGCGAGTGTGAGGCTCTTGCTCAAGTTTTTGTCTCTGGATATCGTGTCAGACATGGTCGTGAAATTTCCGGGTGACTTCATGGGAAATGGACGAGTCTTAGTCTCTGGGGGTTTGGCCCCGTCCAAAGAGTTTGGGGTCATTCTGTGGGATGGAAGAAGTCCGTTGTTCTGTTGTTGTTGATTTGTTTTGTTTTGTTTTTCAACCTCAGGTGTCCCACCAAATGAGGGATTCCAGAGTAGAGCCCTGGTTAGGGGCGACTGGACAACCAGAAATCTGGTTAAAAATCGGGGCCTAGGGACATGTCAAGCCCATTATGACATCTAATGGTCCAGCCATGAGAGGACGTTCTAGAGGACAGGACTCGCGCTGAGGGTTACAATGCGTGTTTATGCCCTCGTCGCAATTAGAATGGGCGGGGCCTTATGGTGAATGCTGGTTTCTCCTACACTGAACGTTGGACAACATGCCAACCACAAGGTATCTTGCCATGGGTAAAGAAGAGTTCTGATTTCTGCATCACAGTCACCCCTGGGCAGTGATTGGAGATAAGGTCTAGGTTCTGAAGCCTGAAAACTGAGGTAGGGAAGAGATTGTGACCTAAGGCCATGGCGGGTCTGATGTGCTCAGTGTGCGGTCAGCTGTCTGGGTGTTGGTCACAGGTCCGGGCTCAGGTTGTCAGACAGTGCATTAGTGCCCAGGTTGACTATATATTTTGGGTTCCTTAGAGTGCCGTGTAGGTTCTGATCTGAAGAACTCTTCAGGATATGAAGAATGAGCGAGTCTGAGGCGCGTGGTCAGACTTTTGTCTCTGGATTTTGTATCAGCGATGGCCGTGGAATGTTGGGGAGGCCTCATGGGCCATGGACGAATCTTGCTCTCTGTGGATTGGCCCGATTCCAATTGTTTTTCGTCAATCTGTGGGATGGGAGGACTCCTTTCAGGTTTGTTGCCTCAGGTGTCCCACCAAAAGAGGAATTCCAAAGCAGAGCCCTGTGGAAGAGTGAAGGGACAACCCGAACTACGGTTAAAAATTGGGGCCTAGGGGCATGGCAAGCCCAATATGCTGTCTCTCCATCCCTCCACTGAGAGGCCTTACCTGAGGACTTGGCTCAGGCTGAGGGTCACAATGTGTGTTTGTGACCACTGTGGCCCGCAAAATGGGCGGAGCCTCATGGGCCACACTGGTTTCCACTACACTGAACCTTGGACCACAAGCCAACCACAAGGTTTCATGCCATGGGGAAAGAGTTCTGATGTCTGCATCATTAACAAACCCGAGCCGTGATTGGAGATAAGGTCTAGGTTCTGAAGCCTGAAAAACGAGGTTGAGAAGAGATGACGACCTAAGGCCATGGCGGTTCCGATGTGCTCAGCGTGCGGCCAGCTGTCTGGGTGGGAACAGGAGGTCCAAGCTCAGGCTGTGTCAGAAAGGGCATTAGTGCCCAGGTCAGCCTATATATTTGGGGTACAGACGAATGGGGTGCAGGTTGATAATCATTTGGGGATTCTGGTAGCCCCAGAGGGCCATGTTTTTCTTCTGGAGGGCAGGCAGAGTGCTGCATTGTAGTTCTGGATTGCCAAACTGGAGGGCTTTTGGGCCAGTAGTCTGAGGACGGAAGTCTGAGAACCCAAGCTAGGCCTAGGTTTCTGGGTGAGGTTATGGCCGTCACAATCTACAGCCGTGAATCGAGATCTCGTGCATCTGAAGTCAGGGCGAGGATCAGACGATCGCTCAGGTTGGACATTCTGTCCCTGATGGCCCCTTCTTGGAGTGGGGGTGGATCACGAGGCCATGGGTGTTTTCCCACGATGAGAGTTCTGAGAAGCTCCCACCTGCAATGATTCTTCTGCAGGACAATTGAGACCTGTTGGTTGGCTCCAGGACAACGATTCTGAGCAGGGTTCTAAGGATGGATGGAGGGTAGCACACCTCGAATCCAATTGTCTCCATGCAACAAGACAGGTTAGACGTGCTGGATCTGGGGGAGCTACTGAGGAGGCTGAGTTCAAATGGACTCTCCCGTGGATGTGTCCTAATATGATTTTGTGTCTATGGAGACCTTGGAAAGAAGCGGTGGCACTGGGGCCCTGAAGGGTTCTCCTAAAGAGAGGCTTTCACACAGCTCCATCATGCAAGTTTCCCATGTGTAGATGAGATTTGTTCTGATGGTTGAGTCAAGAAACAGCCATATGCTGTTATTAAAATCCAGGCCTCTGAGGAGAGATGCCTGGAAACCAAAGCAATGGATCCGATAGGTGCTTAGGGGCCTGTTCGTTCCTTTTTACCTCTGGGGACATCAGTCTCCGGGTCTGAGTGCCGGTAGGTGCTCAGATGGGCCCAGATTGCCCCTGCTTGTCCTGGGAAGCCACAAATATTGGGATGGCCTCAGCAACTTTGGAGGTTTATCCTCTTAGTAGGGTTGTGGCCATTGGAATGGGCACATAAAATTCCCTTGGAGAGGGCAAGCACAGTCGTAAGGTTTGGCTCCAGGGACCTGAGCCTGTAGGGTGTGTAGGCCAGGGCTCTTTGGACAGTTGTCTGAAAACACAAACTCGGCTTATGTTTCGGGTCATAGGTATGGCAGGACTGATCTACAGAGCATGAGGCGAACATTTCGGGATATGAAAAAAGGGCGAGTGTGAGGCTCTTGCTCAAGTTTTTGTCTGTGGATATCGTGTCACTCATGGTCGTGAAATTTCCGGGTGACTTCATGGGAAATGGACGAGTCTTACTCTCTGGGGCTTTGGACCCATCCAAAGAGTTTGGGGTCATTCTGTGGGATGGAAGAAGTCCGTTGTTCTGTTGTTGTTGATGTGTTTTTTTTTGTTTTTCAACCTCAGGTGTCCCACCAAATGAGGGATTCCAGAGTAGAGCCCTGGGGCGGGGCGACTGGACAACCAGAAATCTGGTTAAAAATTGGGCCCTAGGGACATGTCAAGCCCATTATGACATCTAATGGTCCAGCCACAGCGAGGACGTACTAGAGGACAGCACTCACGATTAGGGTCACAATGCGTGTTTATGCCCTCGTCGCACTCAAGAATGGGCGGAGCCTCAGGGTGAATGCTGGTTTCTCCTACACTGAACATTGGACAACATGCCAACCACAAGGTTTCTTGCCATGGTTAAGGAAGTGTTCTGATTTCTGCATCACAGTCACCCCTGATCAGTGATTGGAGTTAAGGTCTACTTTCTTAAGCCTGAAAACTGAGGTAGGGAAGAGATGATGACCTAAGACCATGGCGGGTCTGATTTGCTCAGTGTGCGGTCAGCTGTCTGGGAGTTGGTCACGAGGTCAGGTCTCAGGTTGTCAGACAGTGCATTAGTGCCCAGGTTAGACTGTATATTTTGGGTGCATTCGAGTGTCGTGTAGGTTCTTATCTGAAGAACTCTTCAGGATATGAGGAATGAGCGAGTCTGAGGCGCGTTCTGATGCTTTTGTCTCTGGATTTTGTATCAGCAATGGCCGTGGAATGTTGGGGAGGCCTCATGGGCCATGGACGAATCTTGCTCTCTGTGGATTTTGCCCGATCCCAATTGTATTTCCTCAATCTGTGGTAATGGAGGACTTCTTTCAGGTTTGTTACCTCAGGTGTCCCACCAAAAGTGGAATTCCAAAGCAGAGCCCTGGGGAAGAGTTAAGGGACAACCCGAACTATGGTTAAATAGGGGCATGGCAAGCCCAACATGCTGTCTCTCCATCCAGCCACTGAGAGGCCTTACCTGAGGACTGGGCTCAGGCTGAGGGTCACAATGTGTGTTTGTGACCAATGTGTCCCGCAAGCATGGGCTGGGCCTCATGGGCCACACTGGTTTCAACTACACTGAACCATGGACAACATGCCAACCACAAGGTTTCTTGCCATGGGGAAAGAGTTCTGATTTCTGCATCATTTTCAAACCCGGACCGTGATTGGAGATAAGGTCTAGGTTCTGAAGCCTGAAAACCGAGGTTGAGAAATGATGACCTAAGGCCAAGGCGGGTCACATGTGCTCAGTGTGTGGCCAGCTGTCTGGGTGGGGCCAGGAAGTCCAGCCTCAGGCTGTGTCATAAAGGGCATTAGTGCCCAGTTCAGCCTATATATTTAGGGTACAGCCGAATGGCGTGCAGGTTGATCCTCATATGGGGTTTCTGAGTCGCCACAGAGGGCAATCTTTTTCTTCAGAAGGGCCGGCAGAGTGCAGCATTGTAGTTCTAGATTGCCAAACTGGAGGGCTTCTGGGCCAGTAGTCTGAGGACGGACGTCTGAGAACCCAACTTGGCCTAGGTTTCTGGGTGAGGATATGGGAAGCACAATCTACAGACCTGAATCGAGATCTCGTGCATCTGAAGTCAGGGCGAGGATCAGAGGATCGCTCAGGTTGGACATTCTTTCCCTGATGGCCCCTTTTTGAAGGGGGGGTGGATCACGAGGCCATGGGTGTATTCCCACGATCGGAGTTGTGAGAAGCTCCCAACTGCAAAGATTCTTCTGCAGGAAAATTGAGACCTGTTCGTTGGCTCCAGGAAACGTTTCCGAGCAGGGTTCTAAGGATGGATGGCTGGGTAGCCCACCTCGCCTTCCAATTGTCTCCAAGCAACAAGACAGTTTAGATCTGCTGCACCTTGGGGAGCAATCAGGGAGAGTGAGTTTAAATGGACTCTCCCGTGGATGTGTCCTCATATGATTTTGTGTGTATGGAGACCTTGGAATAAAGCGGTGGCACTGGGGCCCTGAAGGGTTCTCCTAAATTGAGGCTTTCACACAGCTCCATCGTGCATGTTCCCCATGTGTAGATGAGATTTGTTCTGATGGGAGAGTCAAGAAACAGCCATATGCTGTTATTGAAATCCAGGCCTCTGAGGAGAGATGCCTGGAAACCAAAGCAATGGATCCGATATTGCCTAGGGGCCTGTTCGTTCCTTTTTAACCCCTGGGGTCAACAGTCTACGGGTCTGAGTGCCGATAGGTGCTCAGATGGGCCCAGATTGCCCCTGTTTGTCCTGGGAAGCCACAAATATTGGGATGGCCTCAGGGGCTTTGGAGGCTTATCCTCTTAGTAGGGTTGTGGCCATTGGAATGGGCACATTCAATTACCTTGGAGAGGGCAAGCACAGTCGTCAGGTTTGTCTCCAGGTGCCTGAGCCTGTAGGGTGTGTAGGCCAAGGCTTTGGAAGGTTGTCTGAAAACACAAACTCGGCTTATGTTTCGGGTCATAGGTATGGCAGGACTAATCTACAGACCATGAGGAGAACTCTTCGGGATATGAAAAAAGGGCGAGTGTGAGGCTCTTTCTCAAGTTTTTGTCTCTGGATATCTTGTCACTCATGGTCGTGAAATTTCCGGGTGACTTCATGGGAAATGGACGACTCTTACTCTCTGGGGGTTTGGCCCCGTCCAAAGAGTTTGGGGTCATTCTCTGGGATGGAAGAAGTCAGTTGTTCTGTTGTTTTTGATTTGTTTTGTTTTGTTTTTCAACCTCAGGTGTCCCACCAAATGAGAGATTCCAGAGTAGAGCCCTGGGGAGGGGCGACTGAACAACCAGAAATCTGGTTAAAAAATTGGGGCCTAGGGACATGTCAAGCCCATTATGACATCTAATGCTCCAGCCACTGAGAGGACGTACTAGAGGACAGGACTCACGCTGAGGTCACAATGCGTGTTTATGCCTTCGTAGAACTCAAGAATGGGCGGGGCCTCAGGGTGAATGCCTGTTTCTCCTACACTGAACGTTGGACAACATGCCAACCAAAAGGTTTGTTGCCATGGGTAAGGAAGAGTTCTGATTTCTGCATCACAGTCAACCCTGGGCAGTGATTGGAGATAAGGTCTAGGTTCTGAAACATGAAAACGGAGGTAGGGAAGAGATGATGACCTAAGGCCTTGCCAGGTCTGATGTGCTCAGTGTGCGGTCAGCTGTCTGGGTGTTGGTCACGAGTTCCGGACTCAGGTGGTCAGACAGTGCAGTAGTGCCCAGGTTAGATTATATTTTGGGTGCATTCGAGTGCCGTGTATGTTCTTATCTGAAGAACTCTTCTGGATATGAAGAATGAACGAGTCTGAGGCGCGTGCTGATCCTTTTGTCTCTGGATTTTGTATCAGCGATGGCCGTGGAATGTTGGGGAGGCCTCATGGCCATGGACGAATCTTGCTCTCTGTGGATTTAGCCCGATCCCAATTGTTTTTCGTCAATCTGTGGGATGGGAGGACTCCTTTCAGGTTTATTACCTCAGGGATCCCACCAAAAGAGGAATTCCAAAGGAGAGCCCTGGGGAAGAGTGAAGGGACATCCCGAACTATGGTTAAACATTGGGTACTAGGGGCATGGCAAGCACAATATGCTGTCTCTAGATACAGCCACTGAGAGGCCTTACCTGAGGACTGGGCTCAGACTGAAGGTCTCAATGTGTGTTTGTGACCAATGTGGCCCGCAAGCATGGGCGGGGCCTCATGGGCCACACTGGTTTCAACTACATTGAACCATGGACAACATGCCAACCACAAGGTTTCTTGCCATGGGGAAAGAGTTCTGATTTCTGCATCATTTTCCAACCCTGGCATAGATTGGAGATAAGGTCTAGGTTCTGAAGCCTGAAAACCGAGGTTGAGAAGACATGACGACCTAAGGCCATGGCGGGTCCGATGTGCTCAGTGTGCGGCCAGCTGTCTGGGTGGGGCCAGGAGGTCCAGGCTCAGGCTGTGTCATCAAGGGCATTAGTGCCCAGGTCAGCCTATATATTTGGGGTAGAGCCGAATGCCGTGCAAGTTGATACTCACTGGGGTTTTCTGGGTATCCCCAGAGGGCAATTTTTTTCTTTGGAGGGGAGGCAGAGTGCTGCATTGTAGTTCTGGATTGCCAAACTGGAGGGCTTGTGGGCCAGTATCCTGAGGACGGAAATCTGAGAACCCAAGTTAGGCCTCGGTTTCTGGGTGAGGATATGGCAGGCACAATCTACAGACCTGAATCAAGATCTCGTGCATCTGAAGTCAGGGAGAGGATCAGACGATCGCTCAGGTTGGACATTCTGTCCCTGATGGCCCCTTCTTGATGTGGGATGGATCACGAGGCCATGGGGGTTTTCCCACGATGGGAGTTGTAAGAAGCTCCCAACTGCAAAGATTCTTCTGCAGGACAATTAAGACCTGTTGGTTGGCTCCAGGACAATTTTCCGAGCAGGGTTCTAAGGATGGATGGCAGTGTAGCCCACCTCGCATTCCAATTGTCTCCAAGCAACAAGACAGGTTAGATCTGCTGGATCTGGGGGAGCAACCGAGGAGGCTAGTTGAAATGGACTCTCCCGTGGACGTGTCCTAATATGATTTTGTGTCTATGGAGACCTGGAATAAAGCGGTGGCACTTGGGCCCTGAAGGGTTCTCCTAAAGAGAGGCTTTCACACAGCTCCATCGTGCAAGTTTCCCATGTGTAGATGAGATTTGTTCTGATGGTTGAGTCAAGAAACAGGCATATGCTGTTCTTGAAATCCAGGCCTCTGAGGAGAGATGCCTGGAAGCCAAACCAATGGTTCTGATAGGTGCCTAGGGGCCTGTTCATTCCTTTTTACCTCTGGGGACATGAGTCTACGGGTCTGAGAGCCGGTAGTTGCTCAGATGGGCCGAGATTGCCCCTGTTTGTCCTGGGAAGCCACAAATATTGGGATGGTCTCAGGGACTTTGGAGGTTTATCCTATTAGTAGGCTTGTGGCCATTGGAGTGGGCACATACAATTCCCTTGTAGAGGGCAAGCACAGTCGTCAGGGTTGGCTCCAGGGGCCTGAGCCTGTAGGGTTGTAGGCCAGGGCTGTTTGGACAGCTGTCTGAAAACACAAACTAGTCTTATGTTTCAGGTCATAGGTATGGCAGGACTGATCTGCAGACCATGAGGAGAACTCTTCAGGATTTGAAAAAAGGGCGAATGTGAGGCTCTTGCTCAAGTTTTTGTCTGTGGATATTGTGTCACACATGGTCGTGAAATTTCCGGGTGACTTCATGGATAATGGACGAGTCTTACTCTCTGGGGCTTTGGCCCCATCCAAAGAGTTTGGGGTCATTCTGTGGGATGGAAGAAGTCCGTTGTTCTGTTGTTGTTGATTTGTTTTGTTTTGTTTTTGAACCTCAGGTGTCCCACCAAATGAGGGATTCCAGAGTAGACCCCGGGGGAGGGGCGACTGGACAACCAGAAATCTGGTTAAAAATTGGTGCCTAGGGACATGTCAAGCCCATTATGACATCTAATGGTCCAGTCATAAGGAGGACGTAATAGAGGAAAGCACTCACGCTGAGGGTCACAATGCTTGTTTATGCCCTCGTCGAACTCAAGAATGGGCGGGCCTCAGGGTGAATGCTGGTTTCTCCTACACTGAACGTTGGGTTTCTTGCCTTGGGTAAGGAAGAGTTCTGATTTCTGCATCACAGTCACTCCTGATCAGTGATTGGAGATAAGGTATAGTTTCTTAAGCCTGAAAACTGAGGTAGGGAAGAGATGATGACCTAAGGCCATGGCGGGTCTGATGTGCTCAGTGTGCGGTCAGCTGTCTGGTTGTTGGTCACGAGGTCAGGCTCAGGTTGTCAGACAGTGCATTAGTGCCCAGGTTAGACTATATATTTTGGGTGCATTCGAGTGCAGTGTAGGTTCTTATCTGAAGAACTCTTCAGGATATGAAGAATGAGCGAGTCTGAGGCGCGTGCTCAGGCTTTTGTCTCTGGATTTTTTATCAGCGATGGCCGTGGAATGTTGGGGAGGCCTCATGGGCCATGGACGCATCTTGCTCTCTGTGTATTTGGCCCGATCCCAATTGTTTTTCGTCAATCTGTGGGATGGGAGGACTCCTTTCAGGTTTGTTACCTCAGGTGTCCCACCAAAAGAGGAATTCCAAAGCAGAGCCCTGGGGAAGAGTGAAGGGACAACCCGAACTATGGTTAAAAATTGGGGCCTAGGGGCATGGCAAGCCCAATATGCTGTCTCTCCATCCAGCCACTGAGAGGCCTTACCTGAGGACTGGGCTCAGGCTGAGGGTCACAATGTGTGTTTGTGACCAATGTGGCCCGCAAGCATGGGCGGGGCCTCATGGGCCACACTGGTTTCAACTACACTGAACCTTGGACAACATGCCAACCACAAGGTTTCTTGCCCTGGGGAAAGAGTTCTGACTTCTGCATCATTTCAAACCCGTGCCGTGATTGGAGATAAGGTCTAGGTTCTGAAGCCTGAAAACCGTGGTTGAGAAGAGATGACGAACTAAGGCCATGACGGGTCTGATGCGCTCAGTGTGCGGCCAGCTGTCTGGGTGGGACCAGGAGGTCCAGGCTCAGGCTGTGTCATAAAGGGCATTAGTGCCCAGGTCAGCCTATATATTTGGGGTACAGCTGAATGGCGTGCAGGTTGATCCTCATTTGGGGTTTCTGGGTAGCCCCAGAGGGCAATGTTTTTCTTCTGGAGGGCAGGCAGAGTGCTGCATTGTAGTTTGGATTGCCAAACTGGAGGGACTGTGGGCCAGGAGTCTGAGGACGGATGTCTGAGAACCCAAGCTAGGCCTAGGATTCTGGGTGAGGGTATGGCAGGCACAATCTACAGGCCTGAATCGATATCTCGTGCATCTGAAGTCAGGGCGAGGATCAGACAATCGCTCAGGTTGGACATTCTGTCCCTGATGGGGTGGATCACGAGGCCATGGTTGTTTTCCCAAGATGGGAGTTGTGAGAAACTCCCAACTGCAAAGATTCTTCTGCAGGACAATTGAGACATGTTGGTTGCCTCCAGGACAATGATTGTGAGCAGAGTTCTAAGGATGGATGGCTGGGTAGCCAACCTCGCATTCCTATTCTCGCCACACAACAAGACAGGTTAGATCTGCTGGATCTGGGGGAGCAACCGAGGAGGCTGAGTTGAAATGGACTCTCCCGTGGATGTGTCCTAATATGATTTTTTGTCTATGGAGTCCTTGGAATGAAGCGGTGGCACTGGGGCCCTGAAGGCTTCTCCTAAGGAGAGGCTTTCACACAGCTCCATCGTGCAAGTTTCCCATGTGTAGATGAGATTTGTTCTGATGGGTGCGTCAAGAAACAGCCATATGCTGTTATTGAAACCAAGGCCTCTGAGGAGAGATGCCTGGAAACCAAAGTAATGTATCCGATAGGTGCCTAGGGGCCTATTTGTTCCTTTTTACTTCTGGGGTATCAGTAGGTGTCTGAGTGCAGGTAGGTGCTCAGATGGGCCCAGATTGACCCTGTTTGTCCCGGGAAGCCCCAAATATAGGGATGGCCTCAGGGACTTTTGAGGTTTAACCTCGTTGTAGGGTTGTGGCCATTGGAATGGAGACATACAATTCCCTTGGAGAGGGCAACCACAGTCGTCAGGTTTGGCTCCAGGTGTCTGAGCCTGTAGGCCAGGGCTGTTTGGACAGTTGTCTGAAAACACAAACTCAGCTTATGTTTCGGGTCATAGGTATGGCAGGACTGATCTACAGACCAAAGGAGAACTCTTCGGGATATGAAAAAAGGGCGTGTGTGAGACTCTTGCTCAGTTTTTGTCTCTGGATATCGTGTCACTCATGGTCGTGGAATTTCCGGGTGACTTCATGGGAAATGGACGAGTCTTACACTCTGGGGGTTTGGCCCCATCCAAATAGTTTGGGGTCATTCTGTGGGATGTTAGAAATCCGTTTTCTGTTGTTGTTGATTTGTTTTGTTTTGTTTTTCAACCTCAGGTGTCCCACCAAATGAGGGATTCCAGAGTAGAGCCCTGGGGAGGGGCGACTGGACAACCAATAAATCTGGTTAAAAATTGGGGCCTAAGGACATGTTAAGCCCATTATAACATCTAATGGTCCAGCCACTTTGAGGACTTACTAGAGGATAGGAAACACGCTGATGGACTCAATGCGAGTTTATGCCCTCGTCGCTCTCAAGAATGGGCGGGGCCTTGGGTGAATGCTAGTTTCTCCTACACTGTACGTTGGACAACATGCCAATCACAAGGTTTCTTGCCATGGGTAAGGAAGAGTTCTGATTTCTGCATCACAGTCACCCATGGGCAGTGATTGGAGATAAGGTCTAGGTTCTGAAGCCTGAAAACTAAGGTATGGAAGAGATGATGACCTAAGGCCATGGCGGGTCTGATGTGCTCAGTGTGCGGTCAGCTGTCTGGGTGTTGGTCACGAGGTCCGGGCTCAGGTTGTCAGACAGTGCATTAGTGCGCAGGTCAGACTATATATTTTGGGTGCATTCGAGTGCCGTGTAGGTTGTGATCTGAAGAACTCTTTAGGATATGAAGAATGAGCAAGAATGAGGCGCGTGCTCAGGCATTTGTCTCTGGATTTTGTATCAGCGATGGCCGTGGAATTTTGGGGAGGCCTCACGGGCCATGGACGAATGTTGCTCTCTGTGGATTTGGCCCGATCCCAATTGTTTTTCGTCAATCTGTGGGATGGGAGGACTCCTTTCAGGTTTGTTCCCTAGGGGTCCCACCAAAAGAGGAATTCCAAAGCAGAGCCCTGGGGAAGAGTGAAGGGACAACCCGAACTATGGTTAAAAATTGGGGCCTAGGGGCATGGCAAGCCCAATATGCTGCCTCTCCATCTAGCCACTGAGAGGCCTTACCTGAGGACTGGGCTCAGGCTGATGGTCACAATGTGTGTTTGTGACCAATGTGGCCCGCAAGTATGGGCGGGGCCTCTTGGGCCACACTGGTTTCAACTACACTGAACCTTGGACAACATGCCATCCACAAGTTTTCTTGCCATTGGGAAAGAGTTCTGATGTCTGCATCATTTTCAAACCCGGGCCGTGATTGGAGATAAGGTCTAGGTTCTGAAGCCAAATAACCCAGGTTGAGATGAGATGACGAACTAAGGCCATGATGGGTCCGATGTGCTCAGTGTGCGGCCAGCTGACTGGGTGGGGCCAGGAGGTCAGGCTGAGGCTACGTCAGAAAGGGCATTAGTGCCCAGGTCAGCCTATATATTTGGGGTACAGCCGAATGGCGTGCTGGTTGATCCTCATTTGGGTTTTCTGGGTAGCACCAGAGGGCAATATTTTTCTTCTGGAGGGCAGGCAGAGTGCTGCATTGTAGCTCTGAATTGCCAAATTGGAGGTTTTGTATGCCAGTAGTCTGAGGACGGAAGTCTGAGAACCCAAGCTAGGCCTAGGTTTCTGGGTGAGGATATGGCAGGCACAATCTACAGTCCGGAATCTAGATCTCGTGCATCTGAAGTCATGGCGAGGATTAGACGATCGCTCAGGTTGGACATTCTATCCCTGAGGGCCCCTTCTTGAAGGGGGGTATCACGAGGCCATGGGGGTTTTCCGACGATGAGAGGTGTGAGAAGGTCCCAATTGCAAAGATTCTTCTGCAGGACAATTGAGGCCTGTTGGTTGGCTCCAGGACAACGATTCCGAGCAGGGTTCTAAGGATGGATGGCTGGGTAGCCCACCTCGCATTCCAATGTCTCCAAGCAACAAGACAGGTCAGATCTGCTGGATCTTGGGGAGCAACCGAGGAGGCTCATTTGAAATGGACTCTCCCGTGGATGTGACCTAATATGATTTTGTGTCTATGGAGACCTTGGAATGAAGCGGTGGCACTGGGGCCCTGAAGGGTCCTCCTAAAGAGAGGCTTTCACACAGCTCCATCGTGCAAGTTTCCCATGTGTAGATGAGATTTGTTCTGATGGTGAGTTAAGAAACAGCCATATGCTGTTATTGAAATCCAGGCCTCTGAGGAGGATGCCTGGAAACCGATGCAATGGATCTGATAGGTGCCTAGGGGCCTGTTCGTTCCTTATTACCTCTGGGGATATCAGTCTACGGGTCTTAGTGCAGGTAGGTGCTCAGATGGGCTCAGATTGCCCCTGTTTGTACTGGGTAGCCACCACTATTGGGATGGCCTCAGGAATTTTGGAGGTTTATCCTCTTAGTAGGGTTGTGGCCATTGGAATGGGCACACACAATTCCCTTGGAGATGGCAAGCACAGTCTTCAGGTTTGGCCTCAGGGGCCTGAGCCTGTAGGGTGTGTAGACCATAGCTGTTGGGACAGTTCTCTGAAAACACAAACTCGGCTTATGTTTCAGGTCATAGGTATGGCAGGACTGATCTACAGACCATGAGGAGAACACTTTGGGATTTGAAAAATGGGCGAGTGTGAGGCTCTTTCTCACGTTTTTGTCTCTAGATATTGTGTCACTCATGGTCGTGAAATTTCCGGGTGACTTCATGGGAAATGGACGAGTCTTACTCTCTGGGCGTTTGGCCCCGTCTAAGGAGTTTAGGGTCACTCTGTAGGATGGAAGAAGTCCGTTTTTTTGTTGTTGTTGTTGTTGTTGTGATTTGTTTTGTTTTGTTTTTCAACCTCAGGTGTCCCACCAAATGAGGGATTCCAGAGTAGAGCCCTGGGGAGTTGTGACTGGACAACCAGAAATCTGGTTAAAAATTGGGGCCTAGGGACATGTCAAGCCCATTATGACATCTAATGTTCCAGCCACAGAGAGGATTTACTAGAAATCAGGAATCACACTGAGGGTCACAGTGCGTGTTTATGCCCTCGTCGCACTCAAGAATGGGCGTGACCTCAGGGTGAATGCTGGTTTCTCCTACACTGAACGTAAGACAACATGGCAACCACAAGGTTTCTTGCCTTGGGTAAGCAGGAGTTCTGATTTCAGCATCAGGTCACCCCTGCGCAGTGATTGGAGATAAGGTCTAGGTTCTGAAGCCTGAAAACTGAGGTAGGGCAGAGATGATGACCTAAGGCCATGGCGGGTCTTATGTGCTCAGTGTGCGGTCAACTGTCTGGGTGTTGCTCAGGAGGTCCCGGCTCAGGTTGTGTCACACAGTGCATTACTGCCCAGGTTAGACTATATAATTTGGGTACTTTCGAGTGCCGTGTAGGTTTATTCTCATTTAATGAACCCGGGTAACTCATTAGGCAATATATTTTTTCTAGAGGGCAGGCAGAGTGCTGCAATAATGGTCTGGAATTGCCAAACTTGTAGCCTTCGGGGCCAAGAGTGTGAGGATGGAAGTCTGAGAACACAAGCTAGACTTGGGTTTCAGGGCGAGGGCACGGCATGTACCCTCTGAAGATCTGAAGCAATATCTCATGCATTTGAAGTCAGAGCAAGGATCAGACGTTGGCTCAGCTTGGATTTTCTATTCATGACGGCCCCTTCATGAAGGGAGCGGATTCTCGAGAGCGTGGAGGTTTTCCCACGTTGGGAGTGGTGCGATGCCCCCTCCTAGGATTCCTTCTGCGGGAAAATTGAGACCTGTTTGACATCTCCGGGACATCCTATATGGATGAGTCCAGACCAACGTTCGAGCATAGATGCCTGGGAAGCCCGCCTCTCATTCCAATTGTCTCCTAGCGACAAGACAGTTTGGATCTGATGGCTCTGTGGGAGCAACCGGGGTGGCTGAGTTGAAATGGACTTTCCTGAGGATGGGTCTAATGTGTGTTTGTGTCCATGAGGGCCTTGGAATGGGGCGGTGGCACCGGGACCCTGAAGTATTCTCCTAAGCTTTTCACATAGCTCCCATGCACAAGTTTCCTTGTGGAGACGAGGTTTGTTCTGATGGGTGCCTCAGGAAAACCCCAATGCTGGTATTGGAACCCAGGGTTTTGAGGAGACATGACTGTAAACCAAAGCAATGGATCCGATTTTGGCCTAGGGTCCTGTCTGGTTCAATCTTCTTCTCTGGGGACATCCATCTAGGGTATGAGTGGAGGTAGATGCTTAGCTGGTGTCAGACTGACCTTTTTTGTCCCGGGCGACCTAGACTATTGGGATGGCCTCAGGGACTTTGGAGGGTTCTCCTAATTTGTACGATTTTGGACAATGGAATGGGCAGAATTCCCATGGATTGGGTAGGCACATTCCTAATGTGTGGCTCCAGGGTCCCCAGCCTGGAGGGTATGTGGCCCAGGACTTTGAGGACAGAAGTCTGAAAACACAAACTCAGCTTATGTTTGGGGACGTAGGTATAGCAGGCCCGATCTACAAACCATTAGAAGACATCTTCAGGATATGAAGAAAGTGCGAGTCTAGGCGCTTGTTCAGACTTTTGTCTCAGGATTCTGTTTCAGTGATGGCCGTGGAATGTCGAGGAGGCCTCATGGGCCATGGACGAATCTTGCTCTCTGTGGATTTGGCCCGATCCCAATTGTATTTCGTCAATCTGTTGGATGGAGTACTCCTTTCAGGGTTGTTACCTCAGGTGTCCCACCAAATGAGGAGTTCCAAAGCAAGCCCTGGGGAAGAGTGAAGGGACAACCCGAACTATTGTTAAAAATTGGGGCCTAGGGGCATGTCAAGCCCAATATGCTGTCTCTTCATCCAGCCACTGAGAGGCCTTACCTGAGGACTGGGCTAAGGCTGAGGGTCACAATGTGTGTTTGCCACCTATGTGGCACGCGAGCAATGGCGGGGCCTAATTGGACACACTGGTATCCACTACAATGTACATTATACAACAAGCTTACCTCAAGGTTTCTTGGCATCGGGAAAGAGTTCTGATTTCTTAATCATTTTCAAACATGGGGAGTGATTGGAGATAAGGTCTAGGTTCTAAATCTGAAAACCGAGGCTGGGAAGAGATAACGACCTAAGGCAATGGCTGGTCCGATGTGCTCAGTGAATGGCCAGCTGTATGGGTTGGGCCAGGAGGTCCAGGCTCAGCCTCTGTCAGAAAGGGCATTATTGCCCAGGTCAGCCTATATATTTTGGGTACAGCCAAGTGGCGTGCAGTTTGATCTTCATTTGGGGTTTCTGGGTAGCCCCAGAAGGCAATGTTTTTCTTCTGGAGGGCAGGCAGAGTGCTGCATTATAATTCTGGATTGCCAAACTGGAGGGCTTGTGGGCCATTAGTCTGAGGATGGAAGTCTGACGACACAAGCTAGGCTTAGGTTTCTCGGTGAGGACTTGGCAGGCACAATCTACAGATCTGAACCGAGATCTCGTGCATCTGAAGTCAGGGTGAGGATCAGATGATCGCTCAGGTTGGACATTATGTCCCTGAGGGCCACTTCATGAAGGGGGTGGGGATCACGAGGCCATGGGTGTTTTCTCACGATGGGAGTTGTGAGAAGCTCCCAAGTTCAAAGATTCTTCTGCAGGACAATTGAGACCTTTGGTTGGCTCCAGGCTAACGATTCCGAGCAGGGTTCTAAGGATGGATGGCTGGGTAGCACACCTCGCATTCCAATTGTCTCCTAGCAACAAGACAAGTTAGATCTGCTGGATCTCGCGGAGCAACCGAATACGCTGAGTTGAAATGGACTCTCCTGTGGATGGTTCCTAATGTGTTTTTGTGTCTATGGATACCTTGGAATGACGCGGTGGCACTGGGGCCATGAAGGGTTCTCCTAAGGAGAGGCTTTGACATCACTCCCACGTGCAAGTTTCCCATGTGTAGATGAGATTTCTTCTGGTGGGTGAGTCAAGAAACAGCCATATGCTGGTACTGAAATCCAGGCCTCTGAGGAGCGATGCCTGGAAACCAAAGCAATGGATCCGATTAGGGCCTAGGGGCCTGTTCGTTCCTTTTTACCTCTGGGGATATCAGTCTACAAGTCTGAGTGCAGGTAGGTTCTCAGATGGGCTCAGATTGCTCCTGTTTGTCCTGGGAAGCCACAAATATTGGGATGGCCTCAGGGACTTTAGAGGTTTATCCTATTAGTAGCGTTGTGGCCATTGGAATGGGCACACAGAATTCCCTTGCAGAGGGCAAGTAGAGTCCTCAGCTTGGCTCCAGGGGCCTAAGCCTGTAGGCTGTGTAGGCCAGGGATGTTTTGACAGTTGTCTGAAAACACAAACTCGGCTTATGTTTCGGGTCATAGGTATGGCAGGACTGATCTACAGCCCATGAGGAGAACTCTTCAGGATATGAAAAAAAGGGCGAGTGTGAGGCTCTTGCTCAAGTATTTATCTCTGGATATCATGCCATTCATGGTCATGAAATTTCCGGGTGACTTCATGGGAAATGGACTAGTCTTACTCCCTGGGGGTTTCGCCCAAACCAAAGAGTTTGGGGTCATTCTGTGGGACGGAAGAAGTCCGTTTTTTTGTTGTTGTTTTGTTTTGTTTTGTTTGTTTTTCAAACTCAGGGGTCCCACCAATTGAGGGATTCCATAGTAGAGCCCTGGGGAGGGGTGATTGGACAACCAGAAATCTGGTTAAAATTGGGTCCTAGGGACAGCTAGACTTGGGTTTCAGGGCGAGGGCACGGCATGTACCCCCTGAAGATCTGAAGAAATATCTCATGCATCTGAAGTCAGAGCGTGGATCAGACGTTGGCTCAGCTTGGATTTTCTTTTCATGTCGGCCCCTTCATAAAGGGAGCCGAATCTTGAGGCCGTGGAGGTTTTGCCACGTTGGGAGTGGTGGGATGCCCCCTCCAAGGATTCCTTCTGCGGGACTATAGAGACCTGTTGGACAGCTCCAGGACATCCCATATGGATGAGTCCAGACCAACGTTCGAGGATGGATGCCTGGGAAGCCCGCCTCGCATTCCAATTGTCTCCTAGCGACAAGACAGTTTAGATCTGATGGCTCTGCAGGAGCAACCGGGGTGGCTGAGTTGAAATGGACTTTCCTGAGGATGGGTCTAATGTGTGTTTGTGTCCATGAGGGCCTTGGAATGGGGCGGTGGCACCGGGACCCTGAAGTATTCTCCTCAGCTTTTGACATAGCTCCCATGCACAAGTTTCCTTGTGGAGACGATGTTTGTTCTGATGGGTGCCTCAGGAAAACCCCAATGCTGGTATTGGAATCCAGGGTTTTGAGGAGACATGCCTGTAAAGCAAAGCAATGGATCCGATTTTGGCCTAGGGTCCTGTCTGGTTCAATCTTCTTCTCTGGGGACATCCTTCTAGGGTATGAGTGGATTTAGATGCTCAGCTGGTGTCAGACTGCCTTTTTTTTTTGTCCCGGGCGACCTATACTATTGGGATGGCCTCAGGGACTTTGGAGGGTTCTCCTAATTTGTACAATTTTGGACAATGGAATGGGCAGAATTCCCATGGATTGGGTAGGCACAGTCCTAATGTGTGGCTCCAGGGTCCCCAGCCTGGAGGGTATGTGGCCCAGGACTTTGAGGACAGAAGTCTGAAAACACAAACTCAGCTTATGTTTGGGGACGTAGGTATGGCAGGCCCGATCTACAAACCATGAGAAGACATCTTCAGGATATGAAGATAGTGCGATTCTGAGACGATTGCTTCGGCTTTTGTCTCTGGATTTTGTATCAGCGATGGCCGTGGAATGTCGAGGAGGCCTCATGGGCCATGGACGAATCTTGCTCTCTGTGGATTTGGCCCAATCCCAATTGTTTTTCGTCAATCTGTTGGATGGAGGACTCCTTTTAGGGTTGTTACATCAGGTGTCCCACCAACAGAGGAATTCCAAAGCAGAGCCCTGGGGAAGAGTGAAGGGACAACACGAACTTTGGTTAAAAATTGGGGCCTAGGGGCATGGCAAGCCCAATATGCTGTCTCTTCATCCAGCCACTGAGAGGCCTTACCTGAGGACTGGGCTAAGGCTGAGGGTCACAATGTGTGTTTGCTACCTATCTAGACCACGAGCAATGGCGGGGCCTCAAGGGACAAACTGCTTTCCACTACACTGAACGTTGGACAACAAGCCAACCACAAGTTTTCCTGCCATCGGGATGGAATTCTGATGTCTGCATCATTTTCAAACCCGGGCCGTGATTGGAGATAAGGTCTAGGTTCTGAAGCCTGAAAACTGAGGCTGGGAAGGGATAACGACCTAAGGCCATGGCAGGTCTGAAGTTCTCAGTTTGTAGCCAGCTGTCTGGGTGGGCCCAGGAGGTCGAGGCTCAGGCTGTGACAGAAAGGGCATTATTGCCCAGGTCATCCTATATATTTTGGGTATAGCCAAGTTTCGTGCAGGTTGATCTTCATTTGGGGTTTCTAGGTAGCCCCAGAGGGCAATGTATTTCTTCTGCAGGGCAGGTAGATTGCTGCATTGTAGTTCTGGATTGCCAAACTGGAGGGCTTGTGAGCCAGTAGTCTGTGGACAGATGTCTGAGGACACAAGCAAGGCTTAGGTTCTGGGTGAGGGCATGGCAGGCACAATCTACAGACCTGAAACGAGATATCGTGCATCTGAAGTCAGGGTGAGGATCAGACGATCTCTCAGGTTGGACCTTATGTCCCTGATGGCCCCTTTATGAAGAGGGGGGTCATGTGGCCATGGGGGTTCTCTCACGATGGGAGTTCTGAGAAGCTCCCAACTGCAAAGATTCTTCTGCTGGACAATTGAGACCAGTTGGTTGGGTCCAGGCCAACGATTCCGAGCAGGGTTTTAAGGATGGATGGCGGGGTAGGCCACCTCACATTCCAATTGTCTCCTAGCAACAAGACAAGTTAGATCTGCTGGATCTCGTGGAGCAACGGAATACGCTCAGTTGAAATGGAATCTCCTGTAGATGGGTCCTAAAGTGTTTTTGTGTCTATGGAGACCTTGTAATGGGGCAGTGGCACACAGGCCCTGAAGGATTCTCCTAACTGGAGGTTTTGAGACATCTTCAAAGGATAATTTTCCCATGTGGAGAAGAGATTTGTTCTGATTGCTGCCTCATGAAATCCCCATATGCTAATATTGGAAACCAGGCCTCTGAGGAGAGATACCTGTAACCAAAAGCAATGAATCTGATTCAGGCCTATGGGCCTGTCTTTTCAATCTTCTTCTCTGGGGACATCCACAAGGGACCCGCTATGGCTGTAGTTCGTCATCTCTTCCCAACCTCGGTTTTCAGGCTTCAGAACCTAGACCTTATCTCCAATCACTGCCCAGGGGTGAACGTGATGCAGAAATTAGCATTCCTCCTTCCCCATGGCCAGAAACCTTGTGGTTGGCATGTTGTCCAACGTTCAATGTGGGAAAACCTGCATTGTCGGAAAGGCCACGCCAGTGCTTGAGGGCCGCCTAGGGCACAGACATGCATTGTGTCCTGTAGCGTGAATCCCGTATTAAAGTAACGCCTCTCAGTTGCTGGACCAAGATCCTGCATATGGGGCTTGTCATATCCATAGGCCCCCAGGCTTAACCAGAGAGCGAGTATTCCAGTTGTCAGTACCCACTGCTATGCTCCAGAATCCCTCTACTGGGGGGACACATGAAGCAGAAAACAGGACTCTTCCCTTCCCACAGAATGACCCCAAACTTTTGGGGGCTGGACAAACTACTAGAGAGGGAGACTTCTACGACCCATTAGGCAACTCCTACATTAAACGGCCATTGTGGACAAAATATCCAGAGACAAAAGACTGAGCGACTGCCTCCCTCTCACCCTTCTTTCATATCCAGAGGAGCTCCCCTCACGGACTGTAGATCAGGCCTGCCATAACCTCGGCCCCAAACCTGAGCTGAGTTTGGGTTTTTGGATGTCTGTCTGCACAGCCGTGGCCCACACCACCTCCAGGCTGGGGTCTCTGGAGCCACACCACAGAACTGTGCGTGATCTCTCCTAAGAAACTGCCCGTTCCATTGGCCACAACTCTACAAAATAGTAGAAACCTCAAGGTCCCCAAGGACATCCCACTACCGCAAGCCGCACTGGACAAACAGGGGCATTATGACACCAGCTGAGCAACTACTACCTCCATGCAGACACACAGACTGATATCCGCAGAGACAGAAGATTGAACCAGACAGGCCCCTGGGCCCTATTATGATCTCTTGCTTTGGTGTCCAGGTATCACTCCTCAGAGGCCTGGTTTCGAAGACCAGCATATGGGGCTATCCTGAGGCACCAGACAGAACACCTCTCATCTCCGCATGGAAAGCTTCCTTGTTGGAGTTGTGTCAAACCCTTCGGGTTGGAGAATCCTGCAGAGTCCCTTAGCTACTGCCACATTCCAAGGTCTCCATGGCCACCAACCCACATTATGTCTCATCCTCAGGAAAGTCCATTTAAACTCAGCCTTCTGGGTAGCTCACCCAAGAGCCCGCAGATTGAGCGTGCCTTGTCTCGACCAGGCAATGGGAAGGTGAGTTTGCGTTTCTCGGCATCCATGCTTAGGCCCCTGCTCTCGAGTCTTTCTGTATGGGGCATCCTGGAACCATCCAAAAGTACTCGACTGTCCTGAAGAAGGAAACTTTGAAGTTTGGAGCAGCTCACAACTCCCAGCTTAGGGAAACCTCCCTGGCCTCATGACGCCCCCCCCCCCCCCTCAGGAAGGGGCCGTCATGGACACAAACTCCAGCTTGAGGCAACATCTGATACTCGCCCTGACCTCAGATGCAGGAGATCTCGATTCAGCCTCTGCACAGTGGGCCCAAACATCGTGCTACCTTGTGTTTTCAGACTTCCTTCCTCACACTCCTGGCAAACATGTCCTCAAGACTTGGAATTCTGGAACCAAAATGCAGCCCTATGCTGGCCCTCCAGAAGACAAACGTTGCTCTATGGGGATCTCCATAAACCCCACATGAGGATCAACCTGCTCGGTTCTCGACCTCACCCCAATTGGATTGTTAGGGTTGTCCATTCATCCCTCCCCAGAGCTCTGCTTTGGAATCCCTCTTTTGGTGGGACACCTGAGGTAACAAAACTAAAAGGACTCCTCCCATCCTTCAGATTGACCCAAAACAATTGGGATTGGACCAAATTCACAGAGAGGAAGTCTCGTCCATGGCCCATGAGGCCTCCGCAAGATTCCACAGCCATCGTTGACAACAAATCCAGAGAGAAAAGTCTGAGCAAGCACCTCACACTCGCTCTTTTGTCGTATCCCGAAGAGTTCTCCTCATGGTCTGTAGATCGGGCCTGCCATACCTACTTCCCAAACCTAAGCCGAGTTTGTGTTTTCAGACTTCTGTCCCCACATTCCTGGCCCACAGACCCTTCAGGCTGGGGCCCCTGGAGCCACACATCAGGACTGTGCCTGTCCATACCACGGGAATTCTGCCCATTCCATTGTCCACAATCGTACAAATTAGGAAATACCTCCAGAGTCCCCAATGACATCCCAATAATGTAGGCCGCCCAGGACAAACAAGGGTTATCTGAAACCAGCTGACCATCTACCTCTACTAAGCGTAGATGGATGTCCCCAGAGAAGAAGATTGAATCAGACAGGCCCCTAGGCCTGAATCAGATTCATTGCTTTCGGTTACAGGTATCTCTCCTCAGAGGCCTGGTTTCCAATATTAGCATATGGGGATTTCATGAGGCAGCAATCAGAACAAATCTCTTCTCCACATGGGAAAATTATCCTTTGAAGATGTCTCAAAACCTCCAGTTAGGAGAATCCTTCAGGGCCTGTGTGCCACTGCCCCATTACAAGGTCTCCATGGACAGAAATCCACATTAGAACCCATCCGCAGGAAATTCCATTAAAACTCAGCTCCCTTGGTTGCTCCCCCAGAGCGAGCACACTGAACCTGTCTTGACTAGGAGACAATTGGAATGTGAGGCGGGCTGCCCAACCATCCATCCTTAGAGCTCTGCTCTGGCGTCGTTCCGTATGGGATGTCCTGGAGCCATCCAACAGGTCTCAAATGTCCAGCAGAAGGAATCCTTGAGTTTTGGAGCATCTCATAACTCCCAACCTGGGAAAATCTAGATGGCTTTGTGATGCCCCCCCCCCCCATTTATGAAGGGGAAATCATGGACAGGAACTCCAACCTAAGACAACGTCTGATCTTCACCCTGAATTCAGATGCACGAGATCTCGATGCAGCTCTACAGAGTGTGCTTTCCTTGCCCTCGCCCTGACACCTATGACTAGCTTGTGTTCTCAGACTTCCGTATCACACTCCTGGCCCCCAAGCCCTCACATTTGGAAATTCGGTACACAAAATGAAGCATTCTGCCTGCCTTCCAGAAGAAAAATTTTGACCTATGGAGTTTCTCACATAACCCAATAGAGGATAGACATACACGGCACTCAAATGTACCCAAATTAGATAGTCTAACCTGGCCACTAATACACTGTCTGATACAGAGTGAGCCCGGACCTCCTGACCAAAACCGAGACAGCTGACTGCACACTGAGAACATCACACCCACCATGGCCTAGCTCGTTATCTCTTCCCTACCTAACTTTTCAGGCTTCAGAACTTAGACCTTAACTCCAAGCCCTGACAAGGGTTGAATGTGATGCATAAATCAGAACTCCTCCTTACCCAAGGCAAGAAGCCTTGTGGTTGGCATGTTGTCCCACGATCAGTGTAGGAGAAACCAGCATTCACCCTGAGGCCCCACCCATTCTTGAGTGCGACGAGGGCATAAACACGCATTGTGACCCTCAGCGTGAGTCCTTTCCTCTACTAAGACCTCACAGTCGCTGGACCATTAGATGTCATAATGGGCTTGACATGTCCCTAGGCCCTAATTTTTAACCAGATTTCTGGTTGTCCAGTCGCCCCTCCCCAGGGCTTTACTCTGGAATCCCTCATTTGGTGGGACACCTGAGGTTAAAAAACAAAACAAAACAAAACAACAACAACAACAACAAAAAAAAAAAAACGGACTTCTTCCATCCCACAGAATGACCTCAAACTCTTTGGACAAGGCCAAACCCCAGAGAATAAGACTCATCCATTTCCCATGAAGTCACCCGGAAATTTCACGACCATGAGTGACACGATATCCAGAGAAAAAAACTTGAGCAAGAGCCTCACACTCGCCCTTTTTTTCATATCCTGAAGAGTTCTCCTCAAGATCTGTAGATCAGTCCTGCCATACCTATGACCCGAAACATAAGCCGAGTTTGTGTTTTCAGACAACTGTCCAAACAGCCCTGGCATAAACACCCTACAGGTTCAGGCCCCTGGAGCCAACCTGAGGACAGTACTTGCCCTCTCCAAGAGAATTCTGTGTGCCCATTCCAATGGCCACAACCCTACTAATAGGATAAACCTACAAAGTCCCTGAGGCCATTCCAATAGTGGTGGCTTCCCAGGACAAACAGGGCAATCTGGGCCCATCTGAGCACCTACCAGCACTCAGACCCGTAGACTGATGTCCCCAGAGGTAAAAAGGAACGAACAGGCCCCTAGGCACCTATCGGATCCATTGCTTTGGCTTCCAGGCATCTCTCCTCAGAGGCCAGGATTTCAATAACAGCATATGGATGTTTCTTGACTCACCCATCAGAACAAAACTCATCTACACATGGGAAACTTGCACGATGGAGCTGTGTGAAAGCCTCTCTTTAGGAGAACCCTTCAGGGCCCCAGTGCCACCGCTTCAATCCAAGGTCTCCATAGATACAAAATCATATTAGGACACATCCACGGGAGAGTCCATTTCAACTGAGCCTCCTCGGGTTGCTCCCCCAGATCAGGCAGATCTAACCTGTCTTGTTGCTTGGAGACAATTGGAATGCGAGGTGGGCTACCCAGCCATCCATCCTTAGAACCTTGCTCGGAATTGTTGTCCTGGTGCCAACCAAAAGGTCTCAATTGTCCTGCAGAAGAATCTTTGCATTTGGGAGCTTCTCACAACTCCCATCGTGGGAAAACCCCCATGGCCTCGTGATCCAACCCCCCTTCAAGAAGGCGCCATCAGGGACAGAATGTCCAACCTGAGCGATCGTCTGATCCTCGCCCCTGACTTCAGATGCACGACATCTCGATTCAGGTCTGGAGATTGTGCCTGCCACATCCTCACCCAGAATCCTATGCCTAGCTTGGGTTTTCAGACTTCCGTCGTCTGACTACTGACTCACAAGCCCTCCAGTTTGGCAATCCAGAACTACAATACAGCACTCTGCCTGCCCTAAGAAGAAAAACATTGCCCTCTGGGGCCACCCAGAAACCCCAAATGAGGATCAACCTGCACGCCATTCGGCTGTACCCCAAATATAAAGGCTGACCTGGGCACTAATGCCATTTCTGACACAGCCTGAGCCTGGACCTCCTGGCCCCACCCAGACAGATGGCCGCACAGTGAGCACATCGGACCCGCCATGGCCTTAGGTCGTCATCTCTTCTCAACCTCGGTTTTCAGGCTTCAGAATCTAGACCTTATCTCCAATGACGGCCCGGGTTTGAAAATGATGCAGAAATCAGAACTCTTTCCCCATGACAAGAAACCTTGTGGTTGGCATGTTGTCCAAGGTTCAGTGTAGTTGAAACCAGTGTGGCCCTTAAGGCCCCGCCCATGCTTGCGGGCAACATTGGTCACAAACACACATTTTGACCCTCAGCCTGAGCCCAGTCCACAGGTAAGGCCTCTCAGTGGCTGGATGGAGAGACAGCATATTGGGCTTGCCATGCCCCTAGGCCCCAATTTTTTACCGTAGTTCGGGTTGTGTCTTCACTCTTCCCCAGGGCTCCTCTTTGGAATTCCTCTTTTGGTGGGACACCTGAGGTAACAAACCTGAAAGGAGTCCTCCCATCCCACAGATTGACGAAAAACAATTGGAATCGGGCCAAGTCCACAGATAGCAAGATTCGTCCATGGCCATGAGGCCTCCCCAACGTTCCACGGCCATCGCTGATACAAAATCCAGAGACAAAAGCCTGAGCACGCGCCTCAGACTCGCTCATTCTTCATATCCTGAAGAGTTCTTCAGATAAGAACCTACATGCACTCGAATGCACCCAAAATATATAGTCTAACCAGGGCACTAATGCACCGTCTGACAACCTGAGCCCGGACCTCGTGACCAACACCCAGACAGCTGACCGCACACTGAGCACATAAGACCCGCCATGGCCTTAGGTCATCATCTCTTCCCTACCTCAGTTTTCAGGCTTCAGAACCTAGACCTTATCTCCAATCACTGCCCAGGGGTGACTGTAATGCAGAAATCAGAACTCTTCCTTACCCATGGCAAGAAACCTTGTGGTTGGCATATTGTCCAACGTTCAGTGTAGGAGAAACCAGCATCCAACCTGAGGCCCCTCCCATTCTTGAGTGCGACGAGGGCATAAACACTCATTGTGACCCTCAGCGTGAGTCCTGTCCTCTAGTACGTCCTCTCAGTGGCTGGACCGTTAGATGTCATAATCGGAATGACATGTCCCAAGGCCCCAATTTTTAACCAGATTTCTGGTTGTCCAGTCGCCCCTCCCCAGGGCTCTACTCTGTAATCCCTCATTTAGTGGGACACCTGAGGTATAAAAACAAAGCAAAACAAATCAACAACAACAGAACAACGGACTTCTTCCATCCCACAGAATGACCCCAAACTCTTTGGACGGGGCCAAACCCCCAGAGAGTAAGACTCGTCCATTTCCCATGAGCCTCACACTTGCCCTTTTTCATATCCCGAAGCGTTCTCCTCTTGGTCTGTAGATCAGTCCTGCCATACCTATGACCCGAAACATAAGCCGAGTATGTGTTTTTTTCAGAAAACTGTCCAAACAGCCCTGGCCTACACACCCTACAGGCTCAGGCCCCTAGAGCCAAACCTGACGACTGTGCTTGCCCTCACCAAGGGAATTGTATGTGCCCATTCCAATGGCCACAACCCTACTAATAGGATAAACCTCCAAATTCCCTGAGGCCATCCCAATATTTGTGGCTTCCAAAGACAAACAGGGGCAATCTGGGCCCATCTGAGCACCTACCGGCACTCAGACCCGTAGACTGGTGTCCCCAGAGGTAAAAAGGAACGAACAGGCACCTAGGCACCTATCGGATCCATTGCTTTGGCTTCCAGGCATCTCTCCTCAGAGGCCTGGATTTCAATAACAGCATATGGATGTTTCTTGACTCACCCATCAGAACAAAACTCATCTACACATGGGAAACTTGCACGATGGAGCTGTGTGAAAGCCTCTCTTTAGGAGAACCCTTCAGGGCCCCAGTGCCACCGCTTCATTCCAAGGTCTCCATAGACACAAAATCATATTAGGAAACATCCACGGGAGAGTCCATTTCAACTCAGCCTCCTCGGTTGCTCCCCCAGATCCAGCAGATCTAACCTGTCTTGTTGCTTGGAGACAATTGGAATGCGAGGTGGGCTACCCAGCCAT
Source organism: Mustela putorius furo (assembly GCF_011764305.1). Classification (NCBI taxonomy): domain Eukaryota; kingdom Metazoa; phylum Chordata; class Mammalia; order Carnivora; family Mustelidae; genus Mustela; species Mustela putorius. The sequence continues at coordinate 188,724 of NW_025421537.1, read as the reverse complement.
CCTTCCTTAGAACCTTGCTTGGAATCGTTGTCCTAGAGCCAACCAACAGGTCTAAATTGTCCTGCAGAAGAATCTTTGCAGTTGGGAGCTTCTCACAACTCCCATCGTGGGAAAAACCACATGGCCTCGTGATTCACCCCCCCTTCAAGAAGGGGCCATCAGGGACAGAATGTCCAACCTGAGCGATCGTCTGATCCTCGCCCTGACTTCAGATGCACGAAATCTCGATTCAGGTCTGGAGATTGTGCCTGCCATATCCTCACCCAGAATCCTAGGCCTAGCTTGGGTTCTCAGACTTCCGTCGTCAGACTACTGACCCAGAAGTCCTCCAGTTTGGCAATCCAGACTACAAAGAAGCACTCTGCCTAACCTCCAGAAGAAAAACATTGACCTCTGGTGCTACCCAGAAACCCCAAATGAGGATCAACCTGCACGCCATTCGGCTCTACCCTAAATATATAGGCTGACTGGGCACTAATGCCCTTTCTGACACAGCCTGAGCCTGGACATCCTGGCACCACCCACACAGCTTGCCGCACACTGAGCACATCGGACCCGCCATGGCCTTAGGTCGTCATCTCTTCTCAACCTCGGTTTTCAGGCTTCAGAACCTAGACCTTATCACCAATCACGGCCCGGGTTTGAAAATGATGCAGAAATCAGAACTCTTTCCCCATGGCAAGAAACCTTGGCTTGGCATGTTGTCCAAGGTTCAGTGTAGTTGAAACCAGTGTGGCCCATGAGGCCCCGCCCATGCTTGCGGGCCACATTCGTCACAAACACACATTGTGACCCACAGCCTGAGCCCAGTCCTCAGGTAAGGACTCTCAGTGGCTGGATGGAGAGACAGCATATTGGGCTTGCCATGCCCCTAGGCCCAAAATTTTTAACCGTAGTTTGGGTTGTGTCTTCACTCTTCCCCAGGGCTCTGCTTTGGAATTCCTCTTTTGGTGGGACACCTGAGGTAACAAACCTGAAAGGAGTCCTCCCATCCCACAGATTGACGAAAAACAATTGGGATCGGGCCAAATCCACAGAGAGCAAGATTCGTCCATGGCCCATGAGGCCTCCCCAACACTCCACGGCCATCGCTGATACAAAATCCAGACACAGAAGCCTGAGCACGTGCCTCAGACTCGCTCATTCTTCATATCCTAAAGAGTTCTTCAGATAAGAACCTACACGGTACTCGAATGCACCCAAAATATATAGTCTAATCTGGGCACTAATGCACTGTCTGACAACCTGAGCCCGGACCTCGTGACCAACACCCAGACAGCTGACCGCACACAGAGCACATCAGACCCGCCATGGCCTTAGGTCATCATCTCTTCCCTACCTCAGTTTTCAGGCTTCAGAACCTAGACCTTATCTCCAATCACTGCCCAGGGGTGACTGTGATGCAGAAATCAGAACTCATCCTTACCCATGGCAAGAAACCTTGTGGTTGGCATGTTGTCCGACATTCAGTTTAGGAGAAAGCAGCATTCACCTTAGGCCCCTCCCATTCTTGAGTGCGAAGAGGGCATAAGCACGCATTGTGACCCTCAGCGAGAGTCCTGTCCTCTAGTATGTCCTCTCAGTGGCTGGACCATTAGATGTCATAATGGGCTTGACATGTTCCTTGGCCCCAATTTTTAACCAGATTTCTGGTTGTCCAGTCGCCACTCCCCAAGGCTCTACTCTGGAATCCCTCATTTGGTGGGACACGTGAGTTTGAAAAACAGAACAAAACAAATCAACAACAACAGAACAACGGACTTCTTCCATCCCACAGAATGACCCCAAACTCTTTGGAGTCGTCCATTTCCCAGGAACTCACCCGGAAATTTCACGACCATGATGTTTGATATCCAGAGACAAAAACTTGAGCAAGAGCCTCACACTCGCCCTTTTTTCATATATCCCGAAGTGTTCTCCTCTTGGTCTGTAGATCAGTCCTGCCATACCTATGACCGGAAACATAAGCCGAGTATGTGTTTTCAGACAACTGTCCAAACAGCTCTGGCCTACACACCCTGCAGACTCAGGCCCCTAGAGCCAAACCTGACGACTGTGCTTGACCTCTCCAAGGGAATTGTATGTGCCCATTCCAATGGCCACAACCCTACTAATAGGATAAACCTCCAAATTTCATGAGGCCATCCCAATATTTGTGGCTTCCCAGGACAAACAGGGGCAATCTGGGCCCATCTGAGCACCTACCGGCACTCAGACCCGTAGACTGATGTCCCCAGAGGTAAAAAGGAACGAACAGGCCCCTAGGCACCTATCGGATCCATTGCTTTGGTTTCCAGGCATCTCTCCTCAGAGGCCTGGATTTCAATAACAGCATATGGCTGTTTCTTGACTCACCCATCAGAACAAAACTCATCTACACATGGGAAACTTGCACGATGGAGCTGTGTGAAAGCCACTCTTTAGGAGAACCCTTCACGGCCCCAGTGCCACCGCTTCATTCCAAGGTCTCCATAGACACAAAATCATATTAGGACACATCCACGGGAGAGCCCATTTCAACTCAGCCTCCTCGGTTGCTCCCCCAGATCCAGCAGATCTAACCTGTCTTTTAGCTTGCAGACAATTGGAATGCGAGGTGGGCTACCCAGCCATCCTTCCTTAGAACCTTGCTTGGAATAGTTGTCCTGGAGCCAACCAACAGGTCTCAATTGTCCTGCAGAAGAATCTTTGCAGTTGGGAGCTTCTCACAACTCCCATCGTGGGAAAACCCCCATGGCCTCGTGACCCACACCCTTTCAAGAAGGGGCAATCAGGGACAGAATGTGCAACCTGAGCGATCCTCTGATCCTCGCCCTGAGTTCAGATGCACGAGATATCGATTCAGGTCTGTATATTGTGCCTGCCATATGCTCACCCAGAAACCTAGGCCTAGCTTGGGTTCTCAGAGACTTCCGTCCTCAGACTACTGGCCCACAAGCCCTCCAATTTGGCAATCCAGAACTACAATGCAGCACTCTGCCTGCCCTCCAGAAGAAAAAACATTGCCCTCTGGGGCTACCCAGAAACCCGAAATGAGGATCAACCTGCACGCCATTCGGCTGTACCCCAAATATATAGGCTGACCTGGGCCCTAATGCCCTTTCTGACACAGCCTGAGCCTGGATATCCTGGCCCATAGGCACCTATCAGATCTATTGCTTTGTTTTCCAGGCATCTCTCCTTAGAGATCCTTTAAGCCCTTAGAGCCCTGCTCTTGCATCGTTCCTTATGGGACATTCTTGAGCCATCCAGCAGGCCTCGACTGTCACACAGGAGTCCTTGTGCATGGACCAACTCACAACTCATATCATGGAAAGCTTCCAAGGTCACATGATGCCCCCAATTTTCATGAAGGCCGATCATGGAAAGAAACTCCAACCTGAGCCAACGGCTGATCTTCGCCTTGACTTCAGATGCACGAGATCTTCATTAAGCTCTTCAGAGTGTACCTGCTGTGCCCTCACCCCAAAACCTAAGCATAGCTAGTGTTCTCAGACTTCCGTCCTCACTCTCCTGGACCACACGCCCTCCATTTTGGGATTTCCGATGACACAGTGCTGCACTCTGCCTGCCCTCTAGAAGAAAAAAAAACGTTGCCCTATGGGTCTACCCAGAAACCTCAAATGAGGATAAACATGTATGCCACTCAACTGTACACCAATTATATAGTCTAGCCTGTGCACTAATGCCCTGTCTGACACAACCTGAGGCCTGAATTCCCAACCAACACCCAGACAGCTTCCCGTACACTGAGAACATCTGAACTGCCAAGCCCTTAGGTTGCCATCTCTTTCCAACCTGGTTTTTAGGCTACAGAAACCTAGACCTTATCACTACTCATTTCCCATGGGTGAACGTGATGCAGAAATCATAACTCCTCCTTCCCTGTCGCCAGAATCTTGTGGTTGGCATCTTATCCAAAGTTCAGTGTAGGACCCCTGTAGGGCCTACAGGAGTAGTAGTAGGGCCCCTGAGGGTAGTGTAGGGTCCCTGAGGCCCTGCCCATTCTTAAGAGCTGCGGTGGGCACAAACACACATTGGGACCCTCAGTTTGAGCCCTGTCCTCAAGTAAAGCCTCTCAGTGGCTGGGCCATGAGCCCGCATATGGGGCCTGCCATGCCTCAAGTAACCCTATATTAACCAGAGATAGAGACATCTAGTCACCCCTACTCAGGCTCTGCTCTGGAATCCCTCTTTGGTGGGACATTTGAGGTAAGTAAACACAGAAAGGATTCCTCCCACCCACAGACTGAACCCAATCACTTGGGATTAGGCCATCCCCAGAGAGAAAGACTCCTCCATGGCCCATGAGGCCAGCCCGACATTCCACGGCCACTATTGACACAAAATCCAGAGACATAAGCCTCACCCTTAGCTCATAGCCCAAAAAATTCTCCTCATAGTCTGTAGATCGGGCCTGCCATACCTACGTTCCCAAACCTAAGCCGAGTTTGTGTTTTCAGACTTCTATCCTGACATCCCTGTCCCACACACCCTCCAGGCTGAGGCCCCTGGAGCCACACCTCAGGACTGTGCCTGCCCTCTCCAAGGAAATTCTTCCCATTCCATTGGCCAAAACCCTACAGATTAGGAGAAACCTCCAAAGTCCCAGAGGCCATTCTAACAGTGTAGGCCGCCCAGTACAAAGAGGGGTGATCTCACACAAGCTGAGCAACGACCTCAACTCACCCGTAGACAGATATCCCAAGAGAAAGGTATTAAACTGGAAAGGCCCCTAGAACGTAATGGGTTCCATTGCTTTTGTTTCTAAGCATCTCTCCTCAGAGGCCTGTTTTCCAATACCAGCATATGGGGGATTCCAGAGATACCAATCAGAACAAATCTTGTCTCCACATGGGAAACTTATCCTTTGGAGCTCTGTAAAAACCTCCAGTTAGGAGAAACCTTCAGGTAACCGGAACCACCGCCCTATTCCAAGGTCTCCATGGACACAAACCGCATTATGACCATTCGGCAGGAGAGTACATTTCAACACAGCCCCGTTGATTACTCCCCCAGAGCCAGAATATCAAACCTGCCTAGTCGATAGGAGACAACTGGAATGCAAAGCAGACTCTCTAGGCATCCATTGTTGGAATCCTGCTCTGGCGCCGTTCCATATGGGATGTACTGGGAGCCTTCCAACAGGTCTTGACTGTCCCGCAGAAGGAATCCTTGCAGATTGGAGCATCTCACAACTCCTATCGTGGGAAAACCTACATGGCCTCATGACATGCTCCCCTTTATAACGGGGCCATCATGGACAGAAACTCCAACCAGAGCCAACTTCTGATCCACTGCTTTGGTTTCTAAGTATCTCTCCTCAGAGGCCTGGTTTCCAATATCAGAATATGGGGGTTTCCTAAGGAAACAATCAGAACAGATCTCATCTCCACATGAGAAACTTGCTCTTTGGAGCTGTGTCAATACCTCAGGTTAGGAGGATCCTTCAGGGCGCTGGCACCATGGCCCAATTCCAAGGTCTCCAAGGACACAAACTTACATTATGATCCATCCTCTGGAGAGTCCATTTCAAATCAGCCCCCTCGGCTGCTCACCCAGAGCCAGCAGATCAAACCTGCCTTGTCACTAGGAGACAGTTGGAATGCGAGGTGGGCTGCCCAGGCATCCATCCTTAGAACCCTGCTCTGGAGAATTTCTTTATGGGACGTCTTGAATCCAACCAACCTGTCTTGACTGTCTCGCAGAATGAATCCTTGTGGTTTGAAGCATCACACAATCCCACTGTGAGAAAACCGCCATTTCCTCATGATGCCCCACACCTTCATAAATGGGCCATCATGGACAGAAACTCCATCCTAAGCCAAAGTCTGATCCGCGCCCTGAATTCAGAAGCACGAGATCTCGATTCAGCACTTGAGAGTGTGCCTGCTGTGCCCTCGCTCTGAAATCTAAGCCTAACTTGTGTTCTCAGACTTCCGTCTTCACAATCCTGGCCACACACCTCCAGTTTGGCAATTCTGGAGACACAATACAGCACTCTGCCTGCCCTCCAGAAGAAAAATGTTGCCCTATAGGGCTAACCAGAAACGCCAAATGAGTAACAACCTGCATGCCACTCGTCCATACCCCAATTATACAATGTAGCCTGTGCACTAAAGCCCTGTCTGACAGAGCCTGAAGGCAGACCTCCATGCCAACACCCAGACAGCTGGCCGTACACTGAGCATATCAAACCCACAATGGCTTTCGGCCATCATCTCTACCCAACCTCAGTTTTCACCTTCAGAACCTAGACCTTATCTCCACTCACTGCTCAGGAGTGAACGTGATACAAGAATCAGAACTTCTCCTTCGCCATGGCAAGTAACCTTGTGGTTGGCATGTTGTCCAACGTTCATTGTAGGAGAAAGCAGCATGGACTATGAGGCCCCACCTATCCCTGAGGGCTACAATTTGCACAAACACACATTGTGACCCTCAGCGTGAGCCCTATCCTCATGTAAAGCCTCTTAGTGACTGGAACAACAGCCCACATATGGGGCTTGCCAAGCCCCTAGTCCCCCAATCTCAAACAGAGTTAGAGATGTCTAGTCACCCCTACTCAGGGCTCTGCTCTGGAATCCCTCTTTGGTGGGACACCTGAGGTAAAAAAAAAAAAAAAAAAAAAAAAAAAAAAAAAAAAAAAGAAAAAAAACAGGAGTCTTCCCATCCACAGAATGATCCCAACCACTTGGGATCAGGCCAAATCACCAGAGAAAGACTTGTCCATGGCCCTTGAGGACACCCCGACATTCCACGGCCACCGTAGGCACAAAATCCAGAGACAAGAGCCTGAGCAAACGGCACATACTCGCCCTTTGTTCATAGCCCGGAAAATTCTCATGGTCTGTAGATCGAGCCTTCATACATACATCCCCAAACCTAAGCTGAGTTTGTGTTTTCAGACTTCTGTCCCCACAGTCCTGGCCCACACACCATCCAAGCTGGGGCCCCTGGAGCCACACCTGAGGACTGTGGCTTCCCTCTCCAGGGGAATTCTGCCATTTCCTTTGGCCACAACCCTATAGATTATGAGCAACCTCCAAACTCCCTGAGGCCATCCCAATAGTTTTTGGCTGCCCAGGACAAACAGGGATGATCTTTCACAAGTTAGGAAACTACCTCCACTCAGACCCAGAGACAGATATCCCCATAGAATAAGATTGAACTGGACAGGCACTTAGGCCCTAATCAGATCCATTGCTTTTGTTTCCAGGCATCTCTCCTCAGAGGCCTGGTTACCAATACCAGCAAATGGGGGATTACTGAGGCACTCATAGAAAAATCTCGTCTCCACATAGGAAATGTACTCTTTGGAGCTCTATAAAAAACTCTGTTTAGGAGAATCTTTCAGGGCCCCGGATCAAGCGCCCCATTCCAAGGTCTCCATGGACTTAAACCCACATTATGATCTATCCTCCGTAGAGTCCATGTCAACTCATCCCCCTTGGTTTCTCCCCCAGGGCCTGCAGATCAAACCTGCCTTGTTGCTAGGAGACAACTAGAATGGGAGGCGGCTGCCCAGGCATCCATCCTTAGAACACTACTCTGGAGTCGTTCCATATGGGACATCCTAGGGCCATCCACCAGGTCTCAAGTGTCCCACAGAAGGAATCTTTGCAGTCTGGTGCATCTCACAACTCCCATTGTGGGAAAATTTTCATGGCCTCTTGAGACGCTCCACTTTATAAAGGGGACATCATGGACAGAATCTCCAACCTAAGCAAACGTCTGATATTCGCTCTGGCTTCAGGTGCATGAGATCTTGATTCAGCTCTGCAGAGTGTGCCTTCTGTGCCCTCACCCCAAAAACTAAGCCTAGCTTGTGTTCTCAGACTACTGTCCTCACACCCCTGGCCCAAAAGCCCTACATTTTGGCAATACTGGGGCCACAATGCGGCACTCTGCCTGCCCTCCAGAAGAAAAACGTTGCCTTATGGAGTTACCTAGAAACCCGAATGAGGATCAACTGAACGCCACTCGACTGCACCCCAAATATACAGTCTACCCTGTCTAATGCCCTGTCTGACACAGCATGAGCCCACAACTCCAGACCTACGCTCAACAGCTCGCCACACACTGAGCTCATTGTACCCATCAGGTCCTTAGGTCTTCATCTCTTCCCAACCTCAGTTTTCGGGTTTCAGAACCTAGACCTAAACTCCAATCACTTTCCAGGGGTGAACGTGATGCAGAAATCACAACTCTTCCTTCGCCATGGCCGGAAACCTTGTGGTTGGCATATTCTCCAACGTTCAGTGTAGGAGAATCCAGCGTGGCCCATGAGGCCCTTCCCATGCTTGAGGGCCTTGTTGGGCACAAATAGGCATTGTGACCCTCAGCATGAGCCCTGTCCTGAAGGAAGACCTCTCAGTGTCTGAATCAAGAGCCCACATATTGGACTTGCCATGCCCCTAGGCCCCCAAACTTAAACAGAGGTGGGGTTATCCAGTTGTCCCTCCCAAGGACTCTGCTCTGAAATCCCTCTTTTATTGGCACACATGAGGTACATAAAATAAAATAAAAAACAGAAGGGACTCCTCCCATCCCACAGAATGTACCCAAACTCTTGGGATTGGGTCAAATCCACAGAGAAGGAAAGCCGTCCACAACCCATGAGGCCACGCCAGCATTCGACCCACATTGTTGACACAAATCCAGAGACAAAACCTGAGCAAGCACCTCAAACTCACCCTTTTTTTTCATATCCCGAAGTGTTATCACGGTCTGTAGATTAGGGCGTGCCATACCTATGTCCCCAATCCTAAGCAGAGTTTGTGTTTTTTCAGACTTCTGTCCCCACAGGCCTGGCCCACACACCCTCAAGGCTGGGCCCCTAGAGCCAAACTCAGAACTGTGCCTGCCCTCTCCAGGGGATTTCTGCCCATTCCATTGGCCACAACCCTATAGATTAGGAGAAACTCCAAAGTCCCGAGGCCATTCCCAATATTATCGGCTGCCCAGGACAAACAGGGGCGATCTGACACAAGCCGAGCAACTACCTCCCCTCAGATCCATAGACACGTATCCCCAGGAAAGAGATTGAACCAGACAGGCACCTAGGCCCTAATCATATCCATTGCTTTTGTTTCCAGGCATCTCTCCTCAGAGGCCTGGTTTCCAATACCAGCATATGGGAGATTCCTTAGGCACTCATCAAAACAATTCTCTTCTCTACATAGGAAACGTACTCTTTAGAGCTCCATCAAAACCTCCGGTTATGAACATCCCTCAAGGCCCCGGATCAAGCACCCCATTCCAAGGTCTCCATGGACACAAATGCACATTATGACCCATCCTCAACTCACCCATTTCAACACACCCCCTCGGTTACTCCCCCCTAGATCCAGCAGATCGAACTTGCCTTGGCGCTATGAGACACCTGGAATGGGAGGCAGGCTGCCCAGGCATCCATCCTTAGAACCCTGCTCTGGATAACTTCCTTATGGGATGTCCTGGAGCCATCCAGCAGGTCTCGACTGTCCCACGGAAGGAATCATTGCGGTTTGGAGCATCTCACAATTCCCATCGTGGGAAAACCTCCATGGCCTCGTGACACCCTCCCCTTCATGAAGGGGCCGTCATGGACAGAAACTCCAACCTGAGCCAACGTCTGATCCTAGCTCTGTCTTCAGGTACACGGGATCTCGAATCATCTCTGCAGAGGGTTCCTGCCGTCCCCTCACCCGAAATCTAAGTCTAGCTTGTGTTCTCAGAATTTTTTCCTCACACTCCTGGCCCACAAGCCTTCCAGTTTGGGAATTCTGGAGCCACTATGTGGCACTGTGTCTTCCTACCAGAAGAAAAATGTTGCCCTCTGGGGCTACCCGGTAACCACAAATGAGTACCAACCTGCACGAAACTCGACTGCACCCCAATGATACAGTCTATCCTGGGCACTAATACCCTGTCTGCCACAGCCTGAGCCTGCACCTCCCAACCCACACTCAACAGCTGGCCGAACACTGAGCACATCAGTCACACCATGGCCTTAGGTCTTCATCTCTTCCCAACCTCAGTTTTCAGGCTTCAGAACCTAGACCTTAAATCCAATCACAGTCCAGGAGTGAAAGTGTTGCAGAAATTAGAACTCCTTCTTTCCCTGGCCAGAAAACTTGTGGTTGCCATATTGTGCAACGTTCAGTGTAGGAGAAACCAGCATGGTACATTAGGCCACGCCCTGACTTGAGGGGCTCCTTGGGTACAAAAACACATTGCGAAACTCAATGTGAGCCCTATGCTCAAGGAAGGCCTCTCAGTGTCTGGACCAAGAGCCCACATATGGGGCTTGCCATGTTCTTAGGTCCCAATGTTAACCAGAGTTCTGGTTGTCCAGTCGCCCCTCCCCAGGACTCTGCTGTGGAATCCCTCTTTTGGTGGTCCACCTGAGGTAAAAAAAAAAAAAAAAAAAAAAAAAAACAGAAAGGCCTCCTTCCTTCCCACAGAATGACCCCAAACTCTTGGGATTGGGTCAAATCCCCAGAAAGGGAGCCTCATCGATGGCCCATGAGGACCCCCGGACATTCCATGGCAATCGGTGACACATATCCAGAAAAAAATAAGCATGAGCAAGCACCTCACTTTCTCCCTTTGTTCATATCCCGAAGAGTTCTCCTCACGGTCTATATATAGGGCCGGCCATACCTACAGACCCAAACCTAAGTGGAGTTTGTGTTTTCAGACTTTTGTCCAAATAGCCCTGGACCACACACGCTCCACACTTGGGTCCCTGGAGCCACACCTCAGGACTGTGCTTCCCTTTCAAGAGAATTCTTCCCATTCCATTGGCCACAACCTTGCAAATTAGGAAAAACCTCCAAAGTTACCGAGGCCATCCCAATAGTGTAGGCCGCCCAGGACAAACAGGTGTGATCTCAAACCAGCTGAGCAACTACCTCCACTCAGACAAAAGATGTCCCCAGAGAAGAATATTGAACCGGACAGGCCCCTAGGCCCTAATCAGATCCATTGCTTTGGTTTCCAGGCATCTCTCCTCAGAGGCCTCATTTCCAATACCAGCAAATGGTGGTTTCCTGAGGCACCAATGAGAACAAATCTCGTCTCCCCTGGAAAACTTGCTCATTGGAGCTTTGTTATAACCTCTGGTTAGGAGAATCCTTCAGGGCCCTGGTGCCACTGCCCCATACCAAAGTCTCAATGGACTCAAACCAACATTAAGACCATCCTCAGGAAAGTCCATTTCAACTCATTTAAGACCATCCTCAGGAAAGTCCATTCCAACTCAGCCCCCCCTCTGATGCTACCCCAAGCCAGCAGATCAAACGTTTCTTGTTGCTAGGAGACAATTGGAATTGAGGCTGTCTGCCAAGGCATCCATATTTAGAACCCTGTTCTGGAAAAATACCTTAGGAGACAATCTGGAGCCATTCAACAAATCTTAATTGTCCCACAGAAGGAATCCTTGCGGTTTGGAGCATCTCACAACTCTAATAGTGGGAAAACCCCCATAGCCTCATAATGCCCCCCCCCCCCCCTTCATGAAGGGGCCAACATGGACAGAAACTCCAACCTGAGCCAAAGTCTGATCCTCGACCTGACTTCAGACTCATGAGATCTCAATTCAGCTCTGCAGAGTGTGCCTGCCATGTCCATTCCCCGAAACCTAAGCCTAGCTTATGTTCTCAGACTTCCGTCCTCACTCTCCTGGCCCACAAGCCCTCCAGTTTGGGCATTCCGAAGCCACAATGCAGCACTCTGCCTGCCCTCCAGGAGAAAAACTTTGCCCTATGCTGCTAATAAGAAACCCCAAATGATTATCTAATGCATGCAACTCGACTGTAAAGCAATTATACAGCCTACCCTGAATACGAATGCCCTGTCTGGCACAGCCTGAGACAAGACATCCAAAACGACACCTAGAAAGCTGGCTCCAACCTGGACACAAGGGACCCGCTATGGCTGTAGATCGTCATCTCTTCCCAACCTCGGTTTTCAGGCTTCAGAACCTAGACCTTATCTCCAATCACTGCCCAGGGGTGAACGTGATGCAGAAATTAGAATTCCTCCTTCCCCATGGCCAGAAACCTTGTGGTTGGCATGTTGTCCAACGTTCAATGTGGGAAAACCTGCATTGTCGGAAAGGCCACGCCAGTGCTTGAGGGCCGCCTAGGGCACAGACATGCATTGTGACCTGTAGCGTAAGTCCCGTATTAAAGTAACGCCACTCAGTGGCTGGACCAAGATCCTGCATATGGGGCTTGTCATATCCAGGCCCCCAGGCTTAACCAGAGAGCGAGTATTCCAGTTGTCATTAGCCACCGCTATGCTCCAGAATCCCTCTACTGGGGGACACATGAAGCAGAAAACAGGGACTCTTCCCTTCCCACAGAATGACCCCAAACTTTTGGGGGCTGGACAAACTACCAGAGAGGGAGACTTCTACGACCCATGAGGCAACTCCTACATTAAACAGCCATTGTGGACAAAATATCCAGAGACAAAAGACTGAGCGACTGCCTCCCTCTCACCCTTCTTTCATATCCAGAGGAGCTCCCCTCACGGACTTTAGATCAGGCCTGCCATAACCTCGGCCCCAAACCTGAGCTGAGTTTGGGTTTTTGGATGTCTGTCTGCACAGCCGTGGCCCACACCGCCTCCAGGCTGGGGTCTCTGGAGCCACACCACAGAACTGTGCCTGCCTGCTCTCTCCTAAGAAACTGCCTGTTCCATTGGCCACAACTCTACAAAATAGTAGAAACCTCAAGGTCCCCAAGGACATCCCACTACCGCAAGCCACACTGGACAAACAGGGGGATTATGACACCAGCTGAGCAACTACTACCTCCATGCAGACACACAGACTGATATCCGCAGAGACAGAAGATTGAACCAGGCAGGCCCCTAGGCCCTATTATGAACTCTTGCTTTGGTGTCCAGGTATCACTCCTCAGAGGCCTGGGTTCGAAGACCAGCATATGGGGCTATCCTGAGGCACCAGACAGAACACCTCTCATCTCCACATGGAAAGCTTCCTTGTTGGAGTTGTGTCAAACCCTTCGGGTTGGAGAATCCTGCAGAGTCCCTTAGCTACTGCCACATTCCAAGGTCTCCATGGCCACCAACCCACATTATGACTCATCCTCAGGAAAGTCCATTTAAACTCAGCCTTCTGGGTAGCTCACCCAAGAGCCCGCAGATTGAGCGTGCCTTGTCTCGACCAGGCAATGGGAAGGTGAGTTTGCGTTTCTCGGCATCCATGCTTAGGCCCCTGCTCTCGAGTCTTTCTGTATGGGGCATCCTGGAACCATCAAATAGTACTCGACTGTCCTGAAGAAGGAAACTTTGAAGTTTGGAGCAGCTCACAACTCCCAGCGTAGGGAAACCTCCCTGGCCTCATGACGCCCCCACCCCCTTCAGGAAGGGGCCGTCATGGACACAAACTCCAGCTTGAGGCAACATCTGATACTCGCCCTGACCTCAGATGCAGGAGATCTCGATTCAGCCTCTGCACAGTGGGCCCAAACCTCGTGCTACCTTGTGTTTTCAGACTTCCTTCCTCACACTCCTGGCAAACATGTCCTCAAGACATGGAATTCTGGAACCAAAATGCAGCCCTATGCTGGCCCTCCAGAAGAAAAACGTTGCTCTATGGGGATCTCCATAAACCCCTAATGAGGATCAACCTGCTCGGTTCTCGACCTCACCCCAATTGGATTGTTCGGGTTGTCCATTCATCCCTCCCCAGAGCTCTGCTTTGGAATCCCTCTTTTGGTGGGACACCTGAGGTAACAAAACTAAAAGGACTCCTCCCATCCTTCAGATTGACCCAAAACAATTGGGATTGGACCAAATTCACAGAGAGGAAGTCTCGCCCATGGCCCATGAGGCCCCCCCGAGATTCCACAGCCATCGTTGACAACAAATCCAGAGACAAAATTCTGAGCAAGCGCCTCACACTCGCTCTTTTGTCGTATCCCGAAGAGTTCTCCTCACGGTCTGTAGATCAGGCCTGCCATACCTACTTCCCAAACCTAAGCCGAGTTTGTGTTTTCAGACTTCTGTCCCCACATTCCTGGCCCACAGACCCTTCAGGCTGGGGCCCCTGGAGCCACACATCAGGACTGTGCTTGTCCATACCACGGGAATTCTGCCCATTCCATTGTCCACAATCGTACAAATTAGGACAAACCTCCAGAGTCCCCAAGGATATCCCAATAATGTAGGCCGCCCAGGACAAACAAGGGTCATCTGAAACCAGCTGACCATCTACCTCTACTCACCTTAGATGGATGTCCCCAGAGAAGAAGATTGAATCAGACAGGCCCCTAGGCCTGAATCAGATTCATTGCTTTCGGTTACAGGTATCTCTCCTCAGAGGCCTGGTTTCCAATATTAGCATATGGGGATTTCATGAGGCAGCACTCAGAACAAATCTCTTCTCCACATGGGAAAATTATCCTTTGAAGATGTCTCAAAACCTCCAGTTAGGAGAATCCTTCAGGGCCTGTGTGCCACTGCCCCATTACAAGGTCTCCATGGACAGAAATCCACATTAGAACCCATCCGCAGGAAATTCCATTTCAACTCAGCTCCCTTGGTTGCTCCCCCAGAGCGAGCACACTGAACCTGTCTTGACTAGGAGACAATTGGAATGCGAGGCGGGCTGCCCAACCATCCATCCTTAGAGCTCTGCTCTGGCGTGGTTCCGTATGGGATGTCCTGGAGCCATCCAACAGGTCTCAAATGTCCAGCAGAAGGAATCCTTGAGTTTTGGAGCAGCTCACAACTCCCAACCTGGGAAAATCTAGATGGCTTTGTGATGCCCCCCCCCCATTTATGAAGGGGAAATCATGAACAGGAACTCCAACCTAAGCCAGCGTCTGATCTTCACCCTGAATTCAGATGAACGAGATCTCGATGCAGCTCTGCAGAGTGTGCTTTTCCTTGCCCTTGCCCTGAATCCTATGACTAGCTTGTGTTCTCAGACTTCTGTCCTCACACTCCTGGCCCCCATGCCCTCACATTTGGAAATTCGGGACACAAAATGAAGCATTCTGCCTGCCTTCCAGAAGAAAAATTTTGATCTATGGAGTTTCTCACATAACCCAAATGAGGATAGACATACACGGCACTCGAATGTACCCAAATTAGATAGTCTAACCTGGCCACTAATACAATGTCTGATACAGAGCGAGCCCGGACCTCCTGACCAAAACCAAGACAGCTGACCGCACACTGAGAACATCACACCCGCCATGGTCTTAGATCGTTATCTCTTCCCAACCTATCTTTTCAGGCTTCAGAACTTAGACCTTAACTCCAAGCCCTGACAAGGGTTGAATGTGATGCAGAAATCAGAACTCCTCCTTACCCAAGGCAAGAAGCCTTGTGGTTGGAATGTTGTCCAACGATCAGTGTAGGAAAAAAACCAGCATTCACCCTGAGCCGCGCCCATTCTTGAGTGCGACGAGGGCATAAACACGCATTGTGACCCTCAGCGTGAGTCCTGTCCTCTAGTAAGTCCTCTCAGTGGCTGGATCATTAGATGTCATAATGGGCTTGACATGTCCCTAGGCCCCAGTTTTTAACCAGATTTCTGGTTGTCCAGTCGCCCCTCCCCAGGGCTTTACTCTGGAATCCCTCATTTGGTGGGACACCTGAGGTTAAAAAACAAAACAAAAGAAAACTACAACAACAACAACAAAAAAAAAAACGGACTTCTTCCATCCCACAGAATGACCTCAAACTCTTTGGACAAGGCCAAACCCCAGAGAATAAGACTGATCCATTTCCCATGAAGTCACCCTGGAATTTCACGACCATGAGTGACACGATATCCAGAGACAAAAACTTGAGCAAGAGCCTCACACTCGCCCTTTTTTCATAACCTGAAGAGTTCTCCTCAATGTATGTAGATCAGTCCTGCCATACCTATGACCCGTAACATAAGCCGAGATTGTGTTTTCAGACAACTGTCCAAACAGCCCTGGCCTAAACACCCTACAGGTTCAGGCCCCTGGAGCCAACCTGAGGACTGTACTTGCCCTATCCGAGGGAATTCTGTGTGCCCATTCCAATGGCCACAACCCTACTAATAGGATAAACCTCCAACGTCCCTTAGGCCATCCCAATAGTGGGGGCTTCCCAAGACAAACAGGAGTAATCTGAGCCAATCTGAGAACCTACCTGCACTCAGACCCGTAGACTGATGTCCCCAGAGGTAAAAAGAAACGAACAGGCCCCTAGGCACTAATCGGATCTATTGCTTTGGTTCCCAGGCATCTCTCCTCAGAGGCCTGGATTTCAATACCAGCATATGGCTGTTTCCTGACTCACACATCAGTACAAATCTCATCTACACATGGGAAACTTGCACGTGGGAGCTGTGTCAAAGCCTCTGTTTAGGAGAACCCTTCAGGGCCCCAGTGCAACCGCTTCATTCCAAGGTCTCCATAGACACAAAAACACATTAGGACCCATCCACAGGAGAGTCCATTTCAACTGAGCGTATTCGGTTCCTCCGCGAGATTCAGCAGATCTAACTTGTCTTGTTGCTAGGAGACAATTGGAATGTGAGGTGGCCTACCCTGCCATCCATCCTTAAAACCCTGCTCAGAATCGTTGGCCTGGAGCCAACCAACAGGTCTCAATTGTTGTGCAGAAGAATCTTTACAGTTGGGAGCTTCTCAGAACTCCCATCATGAGAGAACCCCCATGGCTTCATTAGCCCCCCCCCTTCATAAAGGTGCCATCAGGGACATATGGTCCAACCTGAGCGATCGTCTGATCCTCACCCTGACTTCAGATGCACGAGATCTCGGTTCAGGTCTGTAGATTGTGCCTGCCATGTCCTCACCCAGAAACCTAAGCCTAGCTTGTGTCCTCAGACTTCTGTCCACAGACTACTGGCTCACAAGCCCTCCAGTTTGGGAAACCAGAACTACAATGCAGCACTCTACCTGCCCTGCAGAGAAACACATTGCCATCTGGGGCTACCTAGAAACCCCAAATGAAGATCAACCTGCACGACACTTGGATATACCCAAAATATATAGGATGACCTGGGCAATAATGCCCTTTCTGACACAGCCTGAGCCTGGACCTCCTAGGCCCACCCAGACAGCTGGCTAAAAACTGAGAACTTCAGACCTGCCTTGACCTTAGGTCGTTATCCCTTCCCAACCTCAGTTTTCAGGCTTCAGAACCTAGACCTTATATCAAATCACTGCCCAGGTTTGAAAATGATGCAGAAATCAGAACTCCTTCCCGATGGCAGGAAAACTTATGGTTGGCTTGTTGTCCAACGTTCAGTGTAGTGGAAACCAGTGTGTCCCTTGAGGCCACGCCATTGCTCGTGGTCCAGATAGGTAGCAAACACACACATTGTGACCCTCAGCCTTAGCCCAGTACTCAGGTAAGGCCTCTCAGTGGCTGGATGAAGAGACAGCATATTGGGCTTGCCATGCCCCTAGGCCCCAATATTTAACCATAGTTCGTGTTGTCCCTTCACTCTTCCCCAGGGCTCTGCTTTGGAATTCCTCTTTTGGTGGGACACCTGATGTAACAACCCTGAAAGGAGTCCTCCATCCAACAGATTGACGAAAACCAATTGGGATCGGGCCAAATCCACAGAGAGCAAGATTCGACCATGGCCCATGAGGCCTCCTCGACATTCCACGGCCATCGCTGATACAAAATCCAGAGACAAAAGCCCAAGCAAGCGCCTCAGACTCGCACTATCTTCATATCCTGAAGATGTCTTCTCATGGTTTGTAGATCGGGACTGCCATACCTACGTCCTTCAAACATAAGCTGAGTTGGTGTTTTTAGACTTCTGTCCTCAAAGTCCTGGGCCACATACCCTCCAGGCTGGGGACGCTGGAGCCACACATTAGGACTGTGCCTACCCAATCCATAGGAATTCTGTCCATTCCATTGTCCAAAATCGTACAAATTAGGAGAACCCTCCAAAGTCCCTGAGGCCATCCCAATAGTATAGGTCGCCCGGGACAAAAAAGGGCAGTTTGATACCAGCTGAGCATCTAACTCCACTCATACCCTAGAAGGATGTCCCCAGAGAAGAAGATTGAACCAGACAGGACCCTATGCCAAAATCAGATCCATTGCTTTGGTTTACAGGCATGTCTCCTCAAAACCCTGGATTCCAATACCAGCATTGGGGTTTTCCTGAGGCACCCATCAGAACAAACCTCGTCTCCACAAGGAAACTTGTGCATGGGAGCTATGTCAAAATCTGAGGAGAATACTTCAGGGTGCCGGTGCCACCGCCCCATTCCAAGGCCCTCATGGACACAAACACACATTAGACCCATCCTCAGGAAAGTCCATTTCAACTCAGCCACCCCGGTTGCTCCCGCAGAGCCATCAGATCTAAACTGTCTTGTCGCTAGGAGACCATTGGAATGCGAGGCGGGCTTCCCAGGCATCCATCCTCGAACGTTGTCCTGGACTCATCCATATGGGATGTCCTGGAGCTGTCCAACAGGTCTCAATTGTCCTGCAGAAGGAATCCTTGGAGGGGTCATCCCACCACTCCCAACGTGGGAAAACCTCCACGGCCTCGAGATTCGGCTCCCTTTATGAAGGGGCCGTCATGAACAGAAAATCCAAGATGTGCCAACGTCTGACCTCGCTGTGACTTCAGATGCATGAGATATTGCTTCAGATCTTCAGGGGGTACATGCCGTGCCCTCGTCCTGAAATCCAAGTCTAGCTGTCCCTAGGACCCAATTTTAACCAGATTTCTGGTTGTCCAATCGCCCCTCCCCAGGGCTCTACTCTGGAATCCCTCATTTGGTGGGACCCGTGAGTTTGAAAAAACAAAACAAAAAACAAATCAACAACAACAAAAAAAAACGGACATCTTCTGTCCCACAGAATGACCCCAAACGCTTTGGATTGGGCCAAACCCCCAGGGAGTAAGACTCGTCCATTTCCCATGAAGTCACTCGTAAATTTCATGGCCATGAATGGCATGATATCCAGAGATAAATACTAGAGCAAGAGCCTCACACTCGCCCTTTTTTCCTATCCCGAAGAGTTCTCCTCATGGTCTGTAGATCAGTCCTGCCATACCTATGACCCGAAACATAAGCCGAGTTTCTGTTTTCAGACAACTGTCCAAACAGCCCTGGCCTACAAAGCCTACAGGCTTATGCCCCTGGAGCCAGGCTGAGGACTGTACTTGCCCTCTCCAAGGGAATTCTGTTGCCCATTCCAATGGCCACAACTCTACTAATAGGATAAACCTCCAAAGTCCTTGAGGTCATCCCAATAGTGGTGGCTTCCCAGGAGAAACAGGAGCAATCTGAGCCCATCTGAGCACCTACCGGCACAGAGACCCGTAGACTGATGTGCCCAGAAGTAAAAAAGGAACGAACAGGCCCCTAGGCACCTATCGGATCCATTGCTTTGGTTTCCAGGCATCTCTCCGCAGAGGCCTGGATTTCAATAACAGCATATTGCCGTTTCTTGACTCAACCATCAGAACAAATCTCATCTACACATGGGGAACTTGCACGAGGGTGCTGTGTGAAAGCCTCTCTTTAGGAGAACCCTTCAGGGCCCAGTGCCACCGCTTCATTCCAAGGTCTCCATATACACAAAATCATATTAGGACACATCCACGGGAGAGTCCATTTCAACTCAGCCTCCTCGGTTGCTCCCCCAGATCCAGCAGATCTAACCTGTCTTGTTGCTTGGAGACAATTGGAATGGGAGGTGGGCTACACAGCGATCCATCCTTAGAACACTGCTCGGAATCGTTGTCCTGGAGCCAACCAACAGGTCTCAATTGTCCTGCAGAAGAATCATTGCAGTTGGGAGCTTCTCACAACTCCCATCGTTGGAAAACCCCCATGGCCTCATGATCCACCCCCCATTCAAGAAGGGACCATCAGGGACAGAATGCCCAAACTGAGCGTTCGTCTGATCCTCGCCCTTACTTCAGATGCACGAGATCTCGATTCAGGTCTGTAGATTGTGCCTGCCATATCCTCACCCAGAAACCTAGGCCTAGCTTGGGTTCTCACACTTCCGTCCTCAGACTACTGGCCCACAAGCCCTCCAGTTTGGTAATCCAGAACTACAATGCAGCACTCTGCCTGCCCTCCAGAAGAAAACACTGCCCTCTGAGGCTACCCAGGAACCCCAAATGAGGATCAACGGGGCACGCCATTCGGCTCTACCCCAAATATATAGGCTGACCTGGGCACTAATGCCCTTTCTGACACAGCTTGATCCTGGACCTCCTGGCCCCAACCTGACAGCTGGCCGCAAAATGAGAACATCGGACCCGCCATTGCCTTAGGTCGTCATCTCTTGTTAACCTCGGTTTTCAGGCTTCAAAACCTAGACCTTATCTCCAATCAGGGCCCGGGTTTGAAAATGATGAAGAAATCAGAACACTTTCACCATGGCAAGAAACCTTGTGGTTGCCATGTTGTCCAAGGCTCAGTGTAGTTGAAACCAGTTTGGCTCATGAGGCCCCGCCCATGCTTGGGAGCCACATTGGTCACAAACACACATTGTGACCCTCAGCCTGAGCCCAGTCCTCAGGTAAGGCCTCTCAGTGCCTGATGGAGAGACAGTATATTGGGCTTGCCAAGCCCCTAGTCCCCAATTTTTAACCATAGTTCGGGTTGTTCCTTCAATCTTCCCCAGGGATCTGCTTTGGAATTCCTCTTTTGGTGGCACACCTGAGGTAACAAACCTGAAAGGAGACCTCCCATCTCACAGATTGACTAAAAGCAATTGGGATCGGGCCAAATCCACAGAGAGCAAGATTCGTCCATGGCCCATGAGGCCTCCCAAACATTCCACGGCCATCGCTGATACTAAATTCAAGACAAAAGCCTGAGCACACTCCTCAGACTCGCTCATTCTTCAATCCTGAAGAGTTCTTCAGATAAGAACCTACACGGCACTCGAAGGCACCCAAAATATATAGTCTAACCTGGACACTAAAGCACTGTCTGACAACCTGAGCCCGGACCTCGTGACCAACACCCAGACAGCTGACTGCACACTGAGCACGTCAGACCCGCCATGGCCTTAGGTCATCATCTCTTCCCTACCTCAGTTTTCAGGCTTCAGAACGTAGACCTTATCTCCAATCACTGCCCAGGGGTGACTGTGTTGCAGAAATCAGAACTCTTCCTTACCCATGGCAAGAACCCTTGTGGTTGGCATGTTGTCCAACGTTCTGTGTAGGAGAAACCAGCATGCAGCCTGAGGCCCCGCCCATTCTTGAGTGCGAAGAGGGCATAAACACTCATTGTGAACCTCAGCGTGAGTCCTGTCCTCTAGTACGTCCTCTCAGTGGCTGAAACTTTAGATGTCATAATGGGCTTGACATGTCCCTAGGCCCCAATTTTTAACTAGATTTCTGGTTGTCCAGTCGCCCCTCCCCAGGGCTCTACTCTGGAATCCCTCATTTGGTGGGACACCTGAGGTTGAAAAACAAAACAAAACAAATCAACAACAACAGAACAACGGACTTCTTCCATCCCACAGAATGACCCCAAACTCTTTGGACGGGGCCAAACCCCCAGAGAGTAAGACTCGTCCATTTCCCATGAAGTCACCAGGAAATTTCACGACCATGAGTGACACGATATCCAGAAACAAAAACTTGAGGAAGAGCATCACACTCGCCCTTTTTTCATATCCCGAAGAGGTCTCCTCATGGTCTGTAGATCCGTCCTGGCATACCTATGACCCGAAACATAAGCCGAGTTTGTGTTTTCAGACAACTGTCCAAACTGCCCTGTCACGCGACCCTACAGGCTCAGGCCCCTGGAACTAAACCTGACGCCTGTGCTTATCCTCTCCAAGGGAATTAATTGTATGTTCCCATTCCAATGGCCACAAACCGACTAAGAGGATAAACCTCCAAAGTCCCTGAGGCCATCCCAATATTTGGGGCTTCCCAGGACAAACAGGGGCAATCTGGGCCCACCTGAACATCTACCGGCACTCAGACCCGTAGACTGATGTCCTCAGAGGTAAAAAGGTACGAATAGGCCCCTAGGCAGCATTTGGATCCATTGGTTTGGCTTCCAGGCATCTCTCCTCAGAGGCCTGGATTTCAATAACAGCATATGGCTGTTTCTTGACTCACCCATCAGAACAAAAATCTCATCTACACATGGGAAACTTGCACGATGGAGCTGTGTGAAAACCTCTCTTTAGGAGAAACCTTCAGGGCCCCAGTGCCACCGCTTCATTCCAAGGTCTCCATAGACACAAAATCATATTAGGACACATCCACGGGAGAGTCCATTTCAACTCAGTTTTTTCTGTTGCTCCGCAGATCCAGCAGATCTAATCTGTCTTGTTTCATGGAGACAATTGGAATGGGAGGTGGGCTACCCAGCCATCCATCCTTAGAACCCTGCTCGAAATCATTGTGCTGGAGCCAACCAACAGGTCTCAGTTGTCCTGCAGAAGAATCTTTGCAGTTGTGAGCTTCTCACAACTCCCATCGTGGGAAAACCCCCATGGCCTAGTGATCCACCTACCCTTCAAGAAGTGGCCATCAGGGACAGAATGTCCAACCTGAGCGATCGTCTGTTCCTCGCCCTGACTTCAGATGCACGATATCTCCATTCAGGTCTGTAGATTGTGCCTGCCATATCCTCATCCAGAAACCTAGGCCTAGCTTGGGTTCTCAGACTTCCGTCTTCCGACTACTGGCCCACAAGCCCTCAGGTGCAATCCAGAACTACAATGCAGCACTCAGCCTGCCCCCCAGAAGAAAAACATTGCCCTCTGGGGCTACCCAGAAACCCCAAAAGAGGATCAACCTGCACACCATTCGGCTGTACCCCAAATATATAGGCTGACCTGGGTACTAATGCCCTTTCTGACACAGCCTGATCCTGGACCTCCTGCCCCCACCCAGACACCTGGCCACGCACTGAGCAAATCGGACCCCTCATGGCCTTAGTTCGTCATCTCTTCTCAAACTCGGTTTTCAGGCTTCAGAACCTAGGCCCCAATTTTTAACCAGATTTCTGGTTGTCCAGTCGCCCCTGCCCAGGGCTCTACTCTGGAATCCCTCATTTGGTGGGACACCTGAGGTTGAAAAACAAAACAATACAATATCAATCAACAACAACAGAAAAAAGGACTTCTTCCATCCCAAAGAATGACCCCAAAACTCTTTGGACGGGGCCAAACCCCCAGAGAGTAAGACTCGTCCATTTCCCATGAAGTCACCTGGAAATTTCACGACCATGAGTGACACGGTTTCAAGAGACAAAAACTTGAGCAAGAGTCTCACACTCGCGCTTTTTTCATATCAGGAAGAGTTCTCCTCATGGTCTGTAGATCAGTCCTGCCATACCTAAGACCCGAAACATAAGCCGAGTTTGTGTTTTCAGACAACTGTCCCAACAGCCCTGGCATACACACCATAAAGGGCTCAGGCCCCTGGAGCCAAACCTGACGACTGTGCTTACCCTCTCCAAGGGAATTGTATGTGCCCATTCCAATGGCCACAACCCTACTAAAAGGATAAACCTACAAAGTCCCTGAGGCCATCCCAATACTTGTGGCTTCCCAGGACCAATGGGTAATCTTGGCCCATCTGAGCACCTACCTGCACTCAGACCCGTAGACTGATGTCCCCAGAGTTAAAAAAAGGAACGAACAGGCCCCTAGGCACCTATCGGATCCATTGCTTTGGTTTCCAGGCATCTCTCCTTAGAGCACTGATTTTAATAACAGCATATGGCTGTTTCTTGACTCACCCTTCAGAACAAAACTCTTCTACACATGGGATACTTGCACGATGGAGCTGTGTGAAAGCCTCTCTTTAGGAGAACCCTTCAGGGCCCCAGTGCCACGGCTTCATTCCAAGGTCTCCATAGACACAAAATCATATTAGGACACATCCACGGGAGAGTCCATTTCAAATGAGCCTCCTCGGATGCTCCCCCAGATCCTGCAGATCTAACCTGTCTTGTTGCTTGGAGACAATTGGAATGCGATGAGGGCTACCCAGCCATCCATCCTTAGAAACCTGCTAAGAATCCTTGTCCTGGAGCTAACCAACAGGTCTCAATTGTCCTGCAGAAGAATCTTTGCAGTTGGGAGCTTCTCACAACCCCCATCGAGGGAGTTGTGAGAAGGGGCCATCAGAAACAAAATGTCCAACCTGAGCGATTCTCTGATCCTCACCCTGACTTCAGATGCACGAGATCTCGTTTCAGGTCTGTAAATTGTGCCTGCCATATCCTCACCAAGAAACCTAGGCCTAGCTTGGGTTCTCAGACTTCCGTCTCAGACTACTGGCCCACAAGCCCTCCAGTTTGGCAATCCAGAAATGCAATGCAGTACTCTGACTGCCCTCCAGAATAAAAACATTGCCCTCTGGGGCTACCCAGAAACCCCAAATGAGGATCAACCTGCACGCCATTTGGCTGTACCCCAAATATGTAGGCTGACCTGGGCACTAATTCTCTTTCTGACGCAGAATGAGCCTGGACCTCCTGGCCCCACCCAGACAACTGGCCGCACTCTGAGCACATCGGACCCACCATGGCTTTAGGTCGTCATCAAGAGATGACGGTCAGGCATCAGAACCTAGACCTTATCTCCAATCACGGCCCGGGTTTGAAAATGATGCAGAAATCAGAACTCTTTCCCCATGGCAAGAAACCTTGTGGTTGGCTTTTTGTCAAAGGTTCAGTGTAGTTGAAACCAGTGTGGCCCATGAGGCCCCTCCCATGCTTGCGGGCCACATTGGGCACAAACACACATTGTGACCCTCAGCATGAGCCCAGTCCTCAGGTAAGGCCTCTCAGTGGCTGGATGGAGAGACAGCATATTGGGCTTGCCATGCCCCTTGGCCCGAATTTTTAAGCATAGTTTGGGTTGTCCCTTCACTCTTCCCCAGGGCTCTGCTTTGGAACTCCTATTTTGGTGGGACACCTGAGGTAACAAACATGAAAGGAGTCCTCCCATCCCACATATTGACGAAAAACAATTGGGATAGGGCCAAATCCACAGAGAGCAAGATTTGTCCATGGCTCATGAGGCCTCCCCAACATTCCACGGCCATCGCTGATACAAAATCAAGATTCAAAGCCAGAGCACGCGCCTCAGACTCGTTCATTCTTCATATCCTGAAGAGTTCGTCAGATAAGAACCTACACGGCACTCGAATGCACCCAAAATATTTAGTCTAACCTGGGCACTAATGCACTGTCTGACAACCTGAGCCCGGACCTCGTGACAAAAACCCAGACAGCTGACCGCACACTGAGCTCATCAGACCCGCCATGGCCTTAGGTCATCATCTCTTCCCTACCTCAGTTTTCAGGCTTCAGAACCTAGACCTTATCTCCAATCACTTCCCAGTGGTGGAGTGACTGTGATGCAGAAATCAGAACTCTTCCTTACCCATGGCAAGAAACCTTGTGGTTGGCATGTTGTCCAACGTTCAGTGTAGGAGAAACCAGCTTTCACATGAGGCCCCGCCCATTCTTGAGTGCGACGAGGGTATAAACACGCATTGTGACCCTCAGTGTGAGTCCTGTCCTCTAGTACGTCCTCTGAGTGGCTGGACAATTAGATGTCATAATGGGCTTGACATGTCCCTAGGCCCCAATTTTTAACCAGATTTCTGGTTGTCAAGTCGCCCCTCCACAGAGCTCTACTCTGGAATCCCTCATTTGGAGGGACTCCTAAGGTTGAAAAACAAAACAATAAAAATCAACAACAACAGAACAACCGACTTCTTCCATCACACAGAATGACCCCAATCACTTTTGACGGGGCCAAACCCCCAGAGTGTAAGACTCGTCCATTTCCCATGAAGTCACCCGGAAATTTCACGACCATAAGTGACACGATATCCAGAGACTAAATCTTGAGCAAGAGCCTCACACTCGCCCTTTTTTCATATCCCGAAGAGTTCTCTTCATGGTCTGTAGATCAGTCCTGCCATACTACTGACCCGAAACATAAGCCGAGTTTGTGTTTTCAGACAACTGTCCAAACAGCCCTTGCCTACACACCCTACAGCCTCAGGACCGTGGAGCCAAATCTGACGACTGTGCTTGCCATCTAAAGGGAATTGTATGTGCCCATTCCGATGGCCACAACCCTACTAAGAGTATAAACCTCCAAAATCCTTGAGGCCATCCCAATATTTGTGCCTTCCCAGGGCAAAGAGGGGCAAACTGGGCCCAACTGAGCGCCTACCGACACTCAGACCCGTAGACTGATGTCCCCAGAGGTATAAAGGAACGAACTGTCCCCTAGGCACCTATCGGATCCATTGCTTTGGTTTCCAGGCATCTCTCCTCTGAGGCCTGGATTTCAATAACAGCATATGGCTGTTTCTTGACTCACCCATCTGAACAAAACACATCTACACATGGGAAACTTGCACGATGGAGCTGTGTGAAAGCCTCTCTTTAGGAGAACCCTTCAGGGCCCCAGTGCCACCGCTTCATTCGAAAGTCTCCATAGACACAAAATCATATTAGGACACATCCACGGGATAGTCCATTTCAACTCAGCCTCCTCGGTTCCTCCCCCAGATCCAGCAGATCTAAACAGTCTTGTTGTTAGGAGACAATTGGAATGCGAGGTGGGCTACCCAGCCATCCATCCTTAGAACCCTGCTCGGAAACGTTGTCCTGGAGCCAAGCAACAGGTCTCAATTTTCCTGCAGAAGAATCTTTGCAGTTAGGAGCTTCTCACAACTCCCATCTTGGGAAAACCCCCGTGGCCTCATGATCCACCCACCCTTCAAGAAGGGGCCATCAGTGACAGACTGTCCAACCTGAGCGATCTTCTGATCCTCGCCCTGACTTCAGATGCACGAGATCTCGATTCATATCTGTAGATTGTGCCTGCCATATCCTCACCCAGAAACCTAGGCCTTGC
The DNA here is from genome assembly GCF_011764305.1 of Mustela putorius furo. Lineage (NCBI taxonomy): Eukaryota > Metazoa > Chordata > Mammalia > Carnivora > Mustelidae > Mustela > Mustela putorius. Next base: position 161,838 of record NW_025421537.1, on the reverse strand, counting down.
TTGGGTTCTCAGACTTCCGTCCTCAGACTACTGGCCCACAAGCCCTCCAGTTTGGCAATCCAGAACTACAATGCAGCATTCTGCCTGCACTCCAGAAGAAAAACATTGCCCTCTCTGGGGTGACCCATAAACCCCAAATGAGGAGCAACGGGGCACGCCATTCGGCTGTACCCCAAATATATAGTCTGACAAGGGCACTAATGCACTTTCTGACACAGCCTGATCCTGGACCTTCTGACACACCCAGACAGCTGACAGCATTCTGTGCACATCGGACTCCTCATGGCCTTAGGTCATCATCTCTTCTCAACCTCGGTTTTCAGGCTTTAGAACCTAGACCTTATCTCCAATCACGGCCCGGGTTTGAAAATGATGCAGAAATCAGAAGTCTTAACCCATGGCAAGAAACCTTGTGGTTGGCATGATGTCCAAGATTTAGTGTAGTTTAAACCAGTGTGGCCCATGAGGCCCCGCCCATGCTTGCGGGCCACATTGGTCACAAACCCACATGTGACACTCAGCCTGAGCCCTGTCCTCAGGTAAGGCCTCTCAGTGGCTGGATGGAGAGACAGCATATTGGGCTTGCCATGCTCCTAGGCCCCAATTTTTAACCATAGTTCGGAATGTCCCTTCACTCTTCCCAGGGCTCTGCTTTGGAATTAATCTTTTGGTGGGACACCTGAGGTAACAAACCTGAAAGGAGTCCTCCCATCCCAGAGATTGACGAAAAACAATTGGGATCGAGCAAAGTCCACAGAGAGCAAGATTCTTCCATGGCCCTTGAGGCCTCCCCAACATTCCACGGCCATCGCTGATACAAAATCCAGAGACAAAAGCCTCAGCACGTGCCTCAGACTCGCTCATTCTTCATATCCTGAAGAGTTCTTCAGATAAGAACCTACACGGCACTCGAATGCACCCAAAATATATAGTCTAACCTGGGCACTAATGCACTGTCTGACAACCTGAGCCCGGACCTCGTGACCAACACCCAGACAGCTGACCGCACACTGAGCACATCAGACCCGCCATGGCCTTAGGTCATCATCTCTTCCCTACCTCAGTTTTCAGGCTTCAGAACCTAGACCTTATCTCCAATCACTGCCCAGGGGTGACTGTAATGCAGAAATCAGAACTCTTCCTTACCCATGGCAAGAAACCTTGTGGTTGGCATGTTGTCCAACGTTCAGTGTAGGAGAAACCAGCATTCACCCTGAGGCCCCGCCCATTCTTGAGTGCGACGAGAGCATAAACACGCATTGTGACCCTCAGCGTGAGTCCTGTCCTCTAGTACGTCCTCTCAGTGGCTGGATCATTAGATGTCATAATGGGCTTGACATGTCCCTAGGCCCCAATTTTTAACCAGATTTCTGGTTGTCAAGTCGCCCCTCCCCAGGGCTCTACTCTGGAATCCCTCATTTGGTGGGACACCTGAGGTTGAAAAAGAAAACAAAACAAATCAACAACAACAGAACAAAGGAATGCTTCAATCCCACAGAATGACCCCAAGCTCTTTGGACGGGGTCAAAACCCCAGAGAGTAAGACTCGTCCAATTCCCATGAAGTCACCCGAAAATTTCACGACCATGAGTGACACTGTATCAAGAGACAAAAACTTGAGAAAGAGTCTCACACTCGCGCTTTTTTCATATCAGGAAGAGTTCTCCTCATGGTCTTTAGATCAGTCCTGCCATACCTATGACCCGAAACATAAGCCGAGTTTCTGTTTTCAGACAACTGTCCAAACAGCACTGGCCTACACACCCTATATGCTCAGGCCCCTGGAGCCAAACCTGACGACTGTGCTTGCCCTCTCCAAGGGATTTGTATGTGCCCATTCCAATGGCCACAACCCTTCTAAGAGTATAAACCTCCAAAGTCCCTGAGGCCATCCCAATATTTGTGGCTTCCCAGGACAAACAGGGACAATCTGGGCCCATCTGAGAACCTACCGGCACTCAGACCCATACACTGATGTCCCCAGAGGTAAAAAGGAACGAACAGGCCCCTAGCCACATATCGGATCCATTGCTTTGGTTTTAAGGCATCTCTCCTCAGAGGCCTGGATTTCAAAAAGAGCATATGGCTGTTTCTTGACTCACCCATCAGAACAAATCTCATCTACACATGGGAAACTTGCACAATGGAGCTGTGTGAAAGCCTCTCTTTAGGAGAACCCTTCAGGCCCCAGTGCCAACGCTTCATTCCAAGGTCTCCAAAGACACAAAATCATATTAGGATACATCCACGGGAGAGTCCATTTCAACTCAGCCTCCTCGGTTGCTCCCCCAGATCCAGCAAATCTAACCTGTCATGGTGCTTGGAGACATTTGGAATGCGAGGTGGGCTACCCAGCCATCCATCCTTAGAACCCTGCTCAGAAACGTTGTCCTGGAGCCAACCAACCGGTCTCAATATTCCTGCAGAAGAATCTTTGCAGTAGGGAGCTTCTCTCAACTCCCATCGTGGGAAAACACCCATGGCCTCGTGATCCAAACCCCTTTCAACAAGGGGCCATCAGGGACAGAATGTCCAACCTGAGCGATCGTCTGATCCTCGCCCTGACTTCAGATGCACGAGATCTCGATTCAGGCTATAGATTATGCCTGCCATATCCTCACCCAGAATCCTAGGCCTAGCTTGGGATCTCAGACTTCCGTCCTCAGAATACTGGCTCACAAGCCCTCCAGTTTAATAATCTAGAATTACAATGCAGCACTCTGCCTGCCTTCCAGAAGAAAAACATTGCCCTCTGGGGCTACCCATAAACCCCAAATGAGGAGCAACGTGGCGCGCCATGTGGCTGTACCCCAAATATATAGGCTGACCTGGGCACTAATGCCCTTCTGACACAGCCAGCGCCCGGACCTCCTGGCCGCACCCAGACAGCTGGCCGCACATTGAGCACATCGGACCCCTCATGGCCTTAGTTCGTCATCTCTTCTCAAACTCGGTTTTCAGGCTTCAGAACCTAGACCTTATCTCCAATCACGGCCCGGGCTTGAAAATGATGCAGAGAATCAGAAGTCCTTTCCCCTGGCAAGAAACCTTGTGGTTGGCATGTTGTCCAAGGTTCAGTGTAGTTGAAACCAGTGTGGCCCATGAGGCCCAGCCCATGCTTGTGGGCCACATTGGTCACAAACACACATTGTGACACTCAGCATGAGCCCAGTACTTAGGTAAGGCCTCTCAGTGGCTGGATGGAGAGACAGCATATTGGGCTGCCATACCCCTAGGCCCCAATTTTTAAACATAGTTCGGGTTGTCCCTTCACTCTTCCCCAGGGCTCTGCTTTGGAATTCCTCTTTTGGTGGGACACCTGAGGTAACAAACCTGAAAGGAGTCCTCCCATCCCACAGATTGACGAGAAACATTTGGGATCGGGCCACGTCCACAGAGAGCAAGATTCGTCCAAGTCCCATGAAGCCTCCCCAACATTCCACGGCCATCGCTGATACAAAATCCAGAGACAAAAGCCTGATCATGCGGCTCAGACTCGCTCATTCTTCATATCCTGAAGAGTTCTTCAGATAAGAACCTACACGGCACTCGAATGCACCCAAAATATATATTCTAACCTGGGCACAAATGCACTGTCAACAACCTGAGCCCGGACCACGTGACCAACACCCAGACAGTTGACCGCACACTGAGCACATCAGACCCGCCATGGCCTTAGGTCATCATCTCTTCCCTACCTCAGTTTTCAGGCTTCAGAACCTAGACCTTATCTCCAATCACTGCCCAGGGGTGACTGTGATGCAGAAATCAGAACTCTTCCTTACCCATGGCAAGAAACCTTGTGGTTGGCATGTTGTCCAACGTTCAGTGTAGGAGAAAACAGCATTCACCCTGAGGCCCCGCCCATTCTTGAGAGCGACGAGGGCATAAACACGCATTGTGACCCTCAGCGTGTGTCCTGTCCTCTAGTACGTCCTCTCAGTGGCTGGACCTTTAGATGTCATAATGGGCTTGATATGTCCCTAGGCCCCAATTTTTAACCCGATTTCTGGTTGTACAGTCGCCCCTCCCCAGGGCTCTACTCTGGAATCCCTCATTTGGTGGGACACGTGAGTTTGAAAAACAAAAAAAAAACAAATCAACAGCAACAGAACAACGGACTTCTTCCATCCCACAGAATGACCCCAAACTCTTTGGATGGGGCCAACCCCCAGAGAGTAAGACTCGTCCATTTGCCATGAAGTCACCCGGAAATTTCACGACCATGAGTGTCACGATATCCAGAGACATAAACTTGAGCAAGAGCCTCACACTCGTGCTTATTTCATATCCCGAAGAGTTCTCCTCATGGTCTGTAGATCAGTCCTGCCATACCTTGACCCTAAACATAAGCCGAGTTTTTGTTTTCAGACAACTGTCCAAACAGCCCAGACCTACACACCCTACAGGCTCAGGACCCTGGAGCCGAACCTGACGACTGTGCTTGCCCTCTCCACGGGAATTGTGTACGAGGTCTGGCCTCAGGTTGTCAGACAATGCATTAGTGCCCAGGTTAGACTATATATTTTGGGTGCCTTCGAGTGCCGTGTAGGTTCTTATCTAAAACTCTTCATGATATGAAGAATGAGCGAGTCTTAGGCGCGTGCTCAGGCTTTTTTCTCTGGATTTTGTATCAGCGATGGCCGTGGAATGTCGAGGAGGCCTCATGGGCCATGGACGAATCTTGCTCTCTGTGGATTTGGCCCGATCCCAATTGCTTTTCGTCAATCTGTGGGATGGGAGGACTCCTTTCAGGTTTGTTGCCTCAGGTGTCCCACCAAAAGAGGAATTCCAAAGCAGAGACCTGGGGAAGAATGAATGTACAACCCGAATGTATGTTAAAAATTGGGGCTTAGGGGCATGGCAAGCCCAATATGCTGTCTCTCCATCCAGCCACTGAGAGGCCTTACCTGAATACTGGGCTCAGGCTGAGGGGTCACAATGTGTGTTTGTGACCAATGTGTCCCACAAGCATGGTCGGGGCCTCATGGGCCACACTGGTTTCCACTACACTGAATCTTGGACCTCATGCCATCCACAAGGTTTCTTGCCATGGGGAAAGAGTTCTGATTTCTGCATCATTTTCAAACCCGGGCCGTCATTGGAGATAAGGTCTAGGTTCTGAAGCCTGAAAACCGAGGTTGAGAAGAGATGACGACCTAAGGCCATGGCGGGTCCGATGTGCTCAGTGTGCGGCCAGCTGTCTGGGTGGGGCCAGGAGTTCCAGGCTCAGGCTGTGTCTAAAGGACATTAGTGCCCAGTTCAGCCTATATATTTGGGGTACAGCCGAATGGCGTGCAGGTTGATCCTCATTTGGGGTTTCTCGTTAGCCCCAGAGGGCAATGTTTTTCTTCTGGAGGGCAGGCAGAGTGCTGCATTGTAGTCTGGATTGCCAAACTGGAGGGCTTGCGGGTCAGTAGTCTGAGGACGGAAGTCTGAGAACACAAGCTAGGCCAAGGTTTCTGGGTGAGGATATGGAAGGCACAATCTCCAGACCTGAATCGACATCTCGTGCATCTGAAGTCAGGGCAAGGATCAGACGATTGCTCAGGTTGGACATTCTGTCCTTGATGGTCCCTTCTTGAAGGGGGGGTGGATCACGAGGCCATGGGGGTTTTCCCACGATGGGAGTTGTGGGAAGCTCCCAACTGCAAAGATTCTTCTGCAGGAAAATTGAGACCTGTTGGTTGGCTCCAGGACAACGATTCGCCAGGGTTCTAAGGATGGGTGGCTGGGCAGCCCACCTCGCATTCCAATTGTCTCCAAGCAACAAGACAGGTTAGATCTGCTGGATCTGGGGGAGCAACCGAGGAGGCTCAGTTGAAAAGGACTATACCGTGGATGTGTCCTAATATGATTTTGCGTCTATGGAGACCTTGGAATGAAGCGGTGGCACTGGGGCCCTGAAGGGTTCTCCTAAAGAGAGGCTTTCACACAGCTCCATCGTGCAAGTTTCCCATGTGTAGATGAGTTTTGTTCTGATGGGTGAGACAAGAAACAGCCATATGCTGTTATTGAAATCCAGGCCTCTGAGGAGAGATGCCTGGAAGCCAAAGCAATGGATCCGATAGGTGCCTAGGGGCCTGTTCGTTCCTTTTTACCTCTGGGGACATCAGTCTATGGGTCTGAGTGCGGTAGGTGCTCAGATGGGCCCAGATTGCCCCTGTTTGTCCTGGGAAGCCACAAATATTGGGATGGCCTCAGGGATTTTGGAGGTTTATCCTATTAGTAGGGTTGTGGCCATTGGAATGGGCACATACAATTCCCTTGGAGAGGGCAAGCGCAGTCGTCAGGTTTGGTTCCAGGGGCCTGAGCCTGGAGGATGTGTAGGCCACGGCTGTTTGGATAGTTGTCTGAAAACACAAACTCGGCTTATGTTTCGGGTCATAGGTATGGCAGGACTGATCTACAGACCATGAGGAGAACTCTTCGGGATATTAAAAAAGGGCGAGTGTGAGGCTCTTGCTCAAGTTTTTGTCTCTGGATATCGTGTCACTCATGGTCGTGAAATTCCCGGGTGACTTCATGGGAAATGGACGAGTCTTACTCTCTGGGGGTTTGGCCCCGTCCAAAGAGTTTGGGGTCATTCTGTGGGATGGAAGAAGTCCGTTGTTCTGTTGTTGTTGATTTGTTTTGTTTTGTTTTTCAACCTCAGGTGTCCGACCAAATGAGGGAATCCGGAGTAGAGCCCTGGGGAGGGGCGACTGGACAACCAGAAATCTGGTTAAAAATTGGGGCCTAGGGACATGTCAAGCCCATTATGACATCTAATGGTCCAGCCACTGAGAGGACGTACTAGAGGACAGGACACACGCTGAGGGTCACAATGCGTGTTTATGCCCTCGTCGCACTCAAGAATGGGCGGGGCCTCAGGGTGAATGCTGGTTTCTCCTACACTGAACGTTGGACAACATGCCAACCGCAAGGTTTCTTGCCATGGGTAAGGAAGAGTTCTGATTTCTGCATCACAGTCACCCCTGGGCAGTGATTGGAGATAAGGTCTAGGTTCTGAAACCTGAAAACTGAGGTAGGGAAGAGATGATGACGTAAGGCCATGGCGGGTCTGATGTGCTCAGTGTGCGGTCAGCTGTCTGGGTGTTGGTCACGAGGTCCGGGCTCAGGTTGTCAGACAGTGCATTAGTGCCCAGGTTAGACTATATATTTTGGGTGCCTTCGAGTGCCGTGTAGGTTCTTATCTCTGAACTCTTCAGGATATGAAGAATGAGCGAGTCTGAGGCGCGTGCTCAGGCTTTTGTCTCTGGATTTTGTATCAGCGATGGCCGTGGAATGTTGGGGAGGCCTCATGGGCCTTGGACGACTCTTGCTCTCTGTGGATTTGGCCCGTTCCCAATTGCTTTTCGTCAATCTGTGGGATGGGAGGACTTATTTCAGGTTTGGTACCTCAGGTGTCCCACCAAAGGAGGAATTCCACAGCAGAGCAAAGGGGAAGAGTGAAGGGACAACCCGAACTATGGTTAAAAATGGGGGGCCTAGGGGCATGGCAAGCCCAATATGCTGTCTCTCCATCCAGCCACTGAGAGGCCTTAACTAAGGACTGGGCTCAGGCTGAGGGTCACAATGTGTGTTTGTGACCAATGTGGCCCTCAAGCATGGGCGGGGCCTCCTGGGCCACACTGGTTTCAATTACACTGAACCTTGGACAACATGCCAACCACAAGGTTTCTTGCCATGGGGAAAGAGTTCTGATTTCTGCAACATTTTCAAACCCGGGCCGTAATTGGAGATAAGGTCTAGGTTCTGAAGCCTGAAAACCGAGGTTGAGAAGAGATGACGACCTAAGGCCATGGCGGGTCCGATGTGCTCAGTGTGCGGCCAGCTTTCTGGGTGGGGCCAGGAGGTCCAGGCTCAGGCTGTGTCTAAAGGACATTAGTGCCCAGTTCAGCCTATATATTTGGGGTACAGCTGAATGGCGTGCAGGTTGATCCTCATATGGGGTTTCTGGGTAGCCCCAGAGGGCAATGTTTTTCTTCTGGAGGGCAGGCAGAGTGCTGCATTGTAGTCTGGATTGCCAAACTGGAGGGCTTGCGGGTCAGTAGTCTGAGGACGGAAGTCTGAGAACTCAAGCTAGGCGAAGGTTTCTGGGTGAGGATATGGAAGGCACAATCTCCAGACCTGAATCGAGATCTCGTGCATCTGAAGTCAGGGCGAGGATCAGACGATTGCTCAGGTTGGACATTCTGTCCTTGATGGCCCCTTCTTGAAGTGGGGTGGTTCACGAGGCCATGGGGGTTTTCCTACGATGGGAGTTGTGGGAAGCTCCCAACTGCAAAGATACTTCTGCAGGAAAATTGAGACCTGTTGGTTGGCTCCAAGACAATGATTCCGAACAGGGTTCTAAGGATGGGTGGCTGGGCAGCCCACCTCGCATTCTAATTGTCTCCAAGCAACAAGACAGGTTAGATCTGCAGGATCTGGGGGAGCAACCGAGGAGGCTCAGTTGATAAGGACTATCCCGTGGATGTGTCCTAATATGATTTTGCGTCTATGGAGACCTTGGAATGAAGCGGTGGCACTGGGGCCCTGAAGGGTTCTCCTAAGGAGAGGCTTTCACACAGCTCCATCGTGCAAGTTTCCCATGTGTAGATGAGTTTTGTTCTGATGGGTGAGTCAAGAAACAGCCATATGCTGTTATTGAAATCCAGGCCTCTGAGGAGAGATGCCTGGAAGCCAAAGCAATGGATCCGATAGGTTCCTAGGGGCCTGTTCGTTCCTTTTTACATCTGGGGACATCAGTCTACGGGTCTGAGTGCCGGAAGGTGCTCAGATGGGCCCAGATTGCCTCTGTTTGTCCTGGAAAGCCACAAATATTGGGATGGCCTCAGGGATTTTGGAGGTTTATCCTATTAGTAGGGTTGTGGCCATGGGAATGGGCACATACAATTCCCTTGGGGAGGGCAAGCACAGTCGTCAGGTTTGGCTCCAGGGGCCTGAGCCTGTAGGATGTGTAGGCCACGGCTGTTTGGACAGTTGTCTGAAAACACAAACTCGGCTTATGTTTCGGTTCATAGGTATGGCAGGACTGATCTACAGACCATGAGGAGAACTCTTCGGAATATGAAAAAAGGGCGAGTGTGAGGCTCTTGCTCAAGTTTTTGTCTCTGGATATCGTGTCACTCATGGTCGTGAAATTTCCGGGTGACTTCATGGGAAATGGACGAGTCTTACTCTCTGGGGGTTTGGCCCCGTCCAAAGAGTTTGGGGTCATTCTGTGGGATGGAAGAAGTCCGTTGTTCTGTTGTTGTTGATTTGTTTTGTTTTGTTTTTCAACCTCAGGTTTCCGACCAAATGAGGGATTCCAGAGTAGAGCCCTGGGGAGGGGCGACTGGACAACCAGAAATCTGGTTAAAAATTGGGGCCTAGGAACATGTCAAACCCATTATGACATCTAATGGTCCAGCCACTGAGAGCACGTACTAGAGGACAGGACACACGATGAGGGTCACAATGCGTGTTTATGCCCTCGTCACACTCAAGAATGGGCGGGGCCTCAGGCTGAATGCTGGTTTCTCCTACACTGAACGTTGGACAACATGCCAACCACAAGGTTTCTTGCCATGGGTAAGGAAGAGTTCTGATTTCTGCATCACAGTCACCCCTGGGCAGTGATTGGAGATAAGGTCTAGGTTCTGAAGCCTGAAAACTGAGGTAGGGAAGAGATGATGACCTAAGGCCATGGCGGGTCTGATGTGCTCAGTGTACGGTCAGCTGTCTGGGTGTTGGTCACGAGGTCCGGGCTCAGGTTGTCAGACAGTGCATTAGTGCCCAGATTAGACTATATATTTTGGGTGCCTTCGAGTGCCGTGTAGGTTCTTATCTGAAGAACTCTTCAGGATATAAAGAATGAGCGAGTCTGAGGCGCGTGCTCAGGCTTTTGTGTCTGGATTTTGTATCAGCGATGGCCGTGGAATGTTGGGGAGGCCTCATGGGCGATGGACGACTCTTGCTCTCTGTGGATTTGGCCCGATCCCAATTGTTTTTCGTCAATCTGTGGGATGGGAGCACTCCTTTCAGGTTTGTTACCTCAGGTGTCCCACCGAAAGAGGAATTCCAAAGCCTGAAAACTTATGTAGGGAAGAAATGATGACCTATGGCCACTGCGCGTCTTATGGGCTCAGGGTGCGGTCAGATTCTGGGTGTTGCTCAGGATGTCCCGGCTCAGGTTGTGTCAGACAGTGCATTACTGCCCAGGTTAGACTATATAATATGGGTACATTCGAGTGCCGTTAAGGTTCATTCTCATTTAATGTGCCCGGGCAGCTCATTAGGCAATATTTTGTTTCTAGAGGGCAGGCATAGTGCTGCAATGATGGTCCGGAATTGCCAAACTTGTGGGCTTCGGGGCCAGGAGTGTGAGGACGGAAGTCTGGGAACACAAGCTAGACTTGGGATTCAGGTCGAGGGCACGGCATGTACCTCCTGAAGATCTGAAGCAATATCTCATGCATCTGAAGTCAGAGCGATGATCAGATGTTGGCTCAGCTTGGATTTTCTGTTCATGAAGGGAGCCGAAAATCGAGGCCGTTGAGGTTTTCCCACGTTTGGAGTGGTGGGATGCCCCCTCCTAGGAATCCTTCTGCGGGACAATTGAGACCTGTTGGACAGCTCCAGGACATCCCATATGGATGAGTCCAGACCAACGTTGAGGATGGATGCCTGGGAAGCCCGCCTCGCATTCCAATTGTCTCCTAGGGACAAGACAGTTTAGATATGATGGCTCTGCGGGAGCACCGGCGTGGCGGAGTTGAAATGGACTTTCCTGAGGATGGGTCTAATGTGTGTTTGTGTCCATGAGGGCCTTGGAATGGGGCGGTGGCACCGGGACCCTGAAGTATTCTCCTAAGCTTTTGACATAGCTCCCATGCACAAGTTTCCTTGTGGAGACGAGGTTCGTTCTGATGGGTGGCTCAGGAAAACCCCAATGTTGGTATTGGAACCCAGGGTTTTAAGGAGACATGCCTGTAAACCAAAGCAATGGATCCGATTTGGCCAGGGTCCTGTCTGTTTCAATCTTCTTCTCTGGGGACATACATCTAGGGTATGAGTGGAGGTAGATGCTCAGCTGGTGACAGACTGACCTTTTTGGCCCGGGTGACCTATACCATTGGGATGGCCTCAGGGACTTTGGAGGTTTCTCCTAATTTGTACGATTTTGGAAAATGGAATGGGCAGAATTCCCATGGATTGGGTAGGCACAGCCCTAATGTGTGGCTCCAGGGTCCCCAGTCTGGAGGGTGTCTGGCCCAGGACTTTGAGGACAGAGGTCTGAAAACACAAACTCAGCTTATGTTTGGGGACGTAGGTATGGCAGGCCCGATCTACAAACCATGAGAAGACATCTTCAGGATATGAAGATAGTGCGAGTCTGAGGCGCTTGCTCAGGCTTTTGTCTCTGGATTTTGTATCAGCGATGGCCGTGGAATGTCGAGGAGGCCTCATGGGCCATGGACGAATCTTGCTCTCTGTGGATTTATCCCGATCCCAATTGCTTTTCGTCAATCTGTGGGATGGGAGGACTCCTTTCAGGTTTGTTGCCTCAGGTGTCCCACCAAAAGAGGAATTCCAAAGCAGAGACCTGGGGAAGAATGAATGGACAACCCGAATGTATGTTAAAAATTGGGGCGTAGGGGCATGGCAAGCCCAATATGCTGTCTCTCCATCCAGCCACTGAGAGGCCTTACCTGAATACTGGGCTCAGGCTGAGGGGTCACAATGTGTGTTTGTGACCAATGTGTCCCACAAGCATGGTCGGGGCCTCATGGACCACACTGATTTCCACTACACTGAATCTTGGACCTCATGCCAACCACAAGGTTTCTTGCCATGGGGAAAGAGTTCTGATTTCTGCATCATTTTCAAACCCGGGCCGTCATTGGAGATAAGGTCTAGGTTCTGAAGCCTGAAAACCGAGGTTGAGAAGAGATGACGACCTAAGGCCATGGCGAGTCCGATGTGCTCAGTGTGCGGCCAGCTGTCTGGGTGGGGCCAGGAGTTCCAGGCTCAGGCTGTGTCTAAAGGACATTAGTACCCAGTTCAGCCTATATATTTGGAGTACAGCCGAATGGCGTGCAGGTTGATCCTCATTTGGGGTTTCTCGTTAGCCCCAGAGGGCAATGTTTTTCTTCTGGAGGGCAGGCAGAGTGCTGCATTGTAGTCTGGATTGCCAAACTGGAGGGCTTGCGGGTCAGTAGTCTGAGGACGGAAGTCTGAGAACACAAGCTAGGCCAAGGTTTCTGGGTGAGGATATGGAAGGCACAATCTCCAGACCTGAATCGACATCTCGTGCATCTGAAGTCAGGGCAAGGATCAGACGATTGCTCAGGTTGGACATTCTGTCCTTGATGGCCCCTTCTTGAAGGGGGGGTGGATCACGAGGCCATGGGGGTTTTCCCACGATGGGAGTTGTGGGAAGCTCCCAACTGCAAAGATTCTTCTGCAGGAAAATTGAGACCTGTTGGTTGGCTCCAGGACAACGATTCGCCAGGGTTCTAAGGATGGGTGGCTGGGCAGCCCACCTCGCATTCCAATTGTCTCCAAGCAACAAGACAGGTTAGATCTGCTGGATCTGGGGGAGCAACCGAGGAGGCTCAGTTGAAAAGGACTATACCGTGGATGTGTCCTAATATGATTTTGCGTCTATGGAGACCTTGGAATGAAGCAGTGGCACTGGGGCCCTGAAGGGTTCTCCTAAAGAGAGGCTTTCACACAGCTCCATCGTGCAAGTTTCCCATGTGTAGATGAGTTTTGTTCTGATGGGTGAGACAAGAAACAGCCATATGCTGTTATTGAAATCCAGGCCTCTGAGGAGAGATGCCTGGAAGCCAAAACAATGGATCCGATAGGTGCCTAGGGGCCTGTTCGTTCCTTTTTACCTCTGGGGACATCAGTCTATGGGTCTGAGTGCGGTAGGTGCTCAGATGGGCCCAGATTGCCCCTGTTTGTCCTTGGAAGCCACAAATATTGGGATGGCCTCAGGGATTTTGGAGGTTTATCCTATTAGTAGGGTTGTGGCCATTGGAATGGGCACATAAAATTCCCTTGGAGAGGGCAAGCACAGTCGTCAGGTTTGGCTCCAGGGGCCTGAGCCTGGAGGATGTGTAGGCCACTGCTGTTTGGACAGTTGTCTGAAAACACAAACTCGGCTTATGTTTCGGGTCATAGGTATGGCAGGACTGATCTACAGACCATGAGAAGAACACTTCGGGATATGAAAAAAGGGCGAGTGTGAGGCTCTTGCTCAAGTTTTTGTCTCTGGATATCGTGTCACTCATGGTCGTGAAATTCCCGGGTGACTTCATGGGAAATGGACGAGTCTTACTCTCTGGGGATTTGGCCCCGTTCAAAGAGTTTGGGGTCATTCTGTGGGATGGAAGAAGTCCGTTGTTCTGTTGTTGTTGATTTGTTTTGTTTTGTTTTTCAACCTCAGGTGTCCGACCAAATGAGGGAATCCAGAGTAGAGCCCTGGGGAGGGGCGACTGGACAACCAGAAATCTGGTTAAAAATTGGAGCCTAGGGACATGTCAAGCCCATTATGAAATCTAATGGTCCAGCCACTGAGAGGACGTACTAGAGGACAGGACACACGCTGAGGGTCACAATGCGTGTTTATGCCCTCGTCACACTCAAGAATGGTCGGGGCCTCAGGGTGAATGCTGGTTTCTCCTACACTGAACGTTGGACAACATGCCAACCACATGGTTTCTTGCCATGGGTAAGGAAGAGTTCTGATTTCTGCATCACAGTCACCCCTGGGCAGTGATTGGAGATAAGGTCTAGGTTCTGAAACCTGAAAACTGAGGTAGGGAAGAGATGATGACGTAAGGCCATGGCGGGTCTGATGTGCTCAGTGTGCGGTCAGCTGTCTGGGTGTTGGTCACGAGGTCCGGGCTCAGGTTGTCAGACAGTGCATTAGTGCCCAGGTTAGACTATATATTTTGGGTGCCTTCGAGTGCCGTGTAGGTTCTTATCTCTGAACTCTTCAGGATATGAAGAATGAGCGAGTCTGAGGCGCGTGCTCAGGCTTTTGTCTCTGGATTTTGTATCAGCGATGGCCGTGGAATGTTGGGGAGGCCTCATGGGCCTTGGACGACTCTTGCTCTCTGTGGATTTGGCCCGTTCCCAATTGCTTTTCGTCAATCTGTGGGATGGGAGGACTTATTTCAGGTTTGGTACCTCAGGTGTCCCACCAAAGGAGGAATTCCACAGCAGAGCAAAGGGGAAGAGTGAAGGGACAACCCGAACTATGGTTAAAAATTGGGGCCTAGGGGCATGGCAAGCCCAATATGCTGTCTCTCCATCCAGCCACTGAGAGGCCTTAACTAAGGACTGGGCTCAGGCTGAGGGTCACAATGTGTGTTTGTGTGACCAATGTGGCCCTCAAGCATGGGCGGGGCCCTCCTGGGCCACACTGGTTTCAATTACACTGAACCTTGGACAACATGCCAACCACAAGGTTTCTTGCCATGGGGAAAGAGTTCTGATTGATTCTGCAACATTTTCAAACCCGGGCCGTAATTGGAGATAAGGTCTAGGTTCTGAAGCCTGAAAACCGAGGTTGAGAAGAGATGACGACCTAAGGCCATGGCGGGTCCGATGTGCTCAGTGTGCGGCCAGCTTTCTGGGTGGGGCCAGGAGGTCCAGGCTCAGGCTGTGTCTAAAGGACATTAGTGCCCAGTTCAGCCTATATATTTGGGGTACAGCTGAATGGCGTGCAGGTTGATCCTCATATGGGGTTTCTGGGTAGCCCCAGAGGGCAATGTTTTTCTTCTGGAGGGCAGGCAGAGTGCTGCATTGTAGTCTGGATTGCCAAACTGGAGGGCTTGCGGGTCAGTAGTCTGAGGACGGAAGTCTGAGAACTCAAGCTAGGCGAAGGTTTCTGGGTGAGGATATGGAAGGCACAATCTCCAGACCTGAATCGAGATCTCGTGCATCTGAAGTCAGGGCGAGGATCAGACGATTGCTCAGGTTGGACATTCTGTCCTTGATGGCCCCTTCTTGAAGTGGGGTGGTTCATGAGGCCATGGGGGTTTTCCTATGATGGGAGTTGTGGGAAGCTCCCAACTGCAAAGATACTTCTGCAGGAAAATTGAGACCTGTTGGTTGGCTCCAAGACAATGATTCCGAACAGGGTTCTAAGGCTGGGTGGCTGGGCAGCCCACCTCGCATTCGAATTGTCTCCAAGCAACAAGACAGGTTAGATCTGCAGGATCTGGGGGAGCAACCGAGGAGGCTCAGTTGATAAGGACTATCCCGTGGATGTGTCCTAATATGATTTTGCGTCTATGGAGACCTTGGAATGAAGCGGTGGCACTGGGGCCCTGAAGGGTTCTCCTAAGGAGAGGCTTTCACACAGCTCCATCGTGCAAGTTTCCCATGTGTAGATGAGTTTTGTTCTGATGGGTGAGTCAAGAAACAGCCATATGCTGTTATTGAAATCCAGGCCTCTGAGGAGAGATGCCTGGAAGCCAAAGCAATGGATCCGATAGGTTCCTAGGGGCCTGTTCGTTCCTTTTTACATCTGGGGACATCAGTCTACGGGTCTGAGTGCCGGAAGGTGCTCAGATGGGCCCAGATTGCCTCTGTTTGTCCTGGAAAGCCACAAATATTGGGATGGCCTCAGGGATTTTGGAGGTTTATCCTATTAGTAGGGTTGTGGCCATGGGAATGGGCACATACAATTCCCTTGGGGAGGGCAAGCACAGTCGTCAGGTTTGGCTCCAGGGGCCTGAGCCTGTAGGATGTGTAGGCCACGGCTGTTTGGACAGTTGTCTGAAAACACAAACTCGGCTTATGTTTCGGTTCATAGGTATGGCAGGACAGATCTACAGACCATGAGGAGAACTCTTCGGAATATGAAAAAAGGGCGAGTGTGAGGCTCTTGCTCAAGTTTTTGTCTCTGGATATCGTGTCACTCATGGTCGTGAAATTTCCGGGTGACTTCATGGGAAATGGACGAGTCTTACTCTCTGGGGGTTTGGCCCCGTCCAAAGAGTTTGGGGTCATTCTGTGGGATGGAAGAAGTCCGTTGTTCTGTTGTTGTTGATTTGTTTTGTTTTGTTTTTCAACCTCAGGTTTCCGACCAAATGAGGGATTCCAGAGTAGAGCCCTGGGGAGGGGCGACTGGACAACCAGAAATCTGGTTAAAAATTGGGGCCTAGGAACATGTCAAACCCATTATGACATCTAATGGTCCAGCCACTGAGAGCACGTACTAGAGGACAGGACACACGATGAGGGTCACACTCAAGAATGGGCGGGGCCTCAGGCTGAATGCTGGTTTCTCCTACACTGAACGTTGGACAACATGCCAACCCCAAGGTTTCTTGCCATGGGTAAGGAAGAGTTCTGATTTCTGCATCACAGTCACCCCTGGGCAGTGATTGGAGATAAGGTCTAGGTTCTGAAGCCTGAAAACTGAGGTAGGGAAGAGATGATGACCTAAGGCCATGGCGGGTCTGATGTGCTCAGTGTGCGGTCAGCTCTGGGTGTTGGTCACGAGGTCCGGGCTCAGGTTGTCAGACAGTGCATTAGTGCCCAGGTTAGACTATATATTTTGGGTGCCTTCGAGTGCCGTGTAGGTTCTTATCTGAAGAACTCTTCAGGATATGAAGAATGAGCGAGTCTGAGGCGCGTGCTCAGGCTTTTGTGTCTGGATTTTGTATCAGCGATGGCCGTGGAATGTTGGGGAGGCCTCATGGGCCATGGACGACTCTTGCTCTCTGTGGATTTGGCCCGATCCCAATTGTTTTTTCGTCAATCTGTGGGATGGGAGCACTCCTTTCAGGTTTGTTACCTCAGGTGTCCCACCGAAAGAGGAATTCCAAAGCCTGAAAACTTATGTAGGGAAGAAATGATGACCTATGGCCACTGCGTGTCTTATGGGCTCAGGGTGCGGTCAGATTCTGGGTGTTGCTCAGGATGTCCCGGCTCAGGTTGTGTCAGACAGTGCATTACTGCCCAGGTTAGACTATATAATATGGGTACATTCGAGTGCCGTTAAGGTTCATTCTCATTTAATGTGCCCGGGCAACTCATTAGGCAATATTTTGTTTCTAGAGGGCAGGCATAGTGCTGCAATGATGGTCCGGAATTGCCAAACTTGTGGGCTTCGGGGCCAGGAGTGTGAGGACGGAAGTCTGGGAACACAAGCTAGACTTGGGATTCAGGTCGAGGGCACGGCATGTACCTCCTGAAGATCTGAAGCAATATCTCATGCATCTGAAGTCAGAGCGATGATCAGATGTTGGCTCAGCTTGGATTTTCTGTTCATGAAGGGAGCCGAAAATCGAGGCCGTTGAGCTTTTCCCACGTTTGGAGTGGTGGGATGCCCCCTCCTAGGAATCCTTCTGCGGGACAATTGAGACCTGTTGGACAGCTCCAGGACATCCCATATGGATGAGTCCAGACCAACGTTGAGGATGGATGCCTGGGAAGCCCGCCTCGCATTCCAATTGTCTCCTAGGGACAAGACAGTTTAGATATGATGGCTCTGCGGGAGCACCGGCGTGGCGGAGTTGAAATGGACTTTCCTGAGGATGGGTCTAATGTGTGTTTGTGTCCATGAGGGCCTTGGAATGGGGCGGTGGCACCGGGACCCTGAAGTATTCTCCTAAGCTTTTGACATAGCTCCCATGCACAAGTTTCCTTGTGGAGACGAGGTTCGTTCTGATGGGTGGCTCAGGAAAACCCCAATGTTGGTATTGGAACCCAGGGTTTTAAGGAGACATGCCTGTAAACCAAAGCAATGGATCCGATTTTGGCCAGGGTCCTGTCTGTTTCAATCTTCTTCTCTGGGGACATACATCTAGGGTATGAGTGGAGGTAGATGCTCAGCTGGTGACAGACTGACCTTTTTGGCCCGGGTGACCTATACCATTGGGATGGCCTCAGGGACTTTGGAGGTTTCTCCTAATTTGTACGATTTTGGACAATGGAATGGGCAGAATTCCCATGGATTGGGTAGGCACAGCCCTAATGTGTGGCTCCAGGGTCCCCAGTCTGGAGGGTGTCTGGCCCAGGACTTTGAGGACAGAGGTCTGAAAACACAAACTCAGCTTATGTTTGGGGACGTAGGTATGGCAGGCCCGATCTACAAACCATGAGAAGACATCTTCAGGATATGAAGATAGTGCGAGTCTGAGGCGCTTGCTCAGGCTTTTGTCTCTGGATTTTGTATCAGCGATGGCCGTGGAATGTCGAGGAGGCCTCATTGGCCATGGACGAATCTTGTTCTCTGTGGATTTGGCCCGATCCCAATTGTTTTTCGTCAATCTGTTGGAATGGAGGACTCCTTTCAGGGTTGATACCTCAGGTGTCCCACCAAAAGGGGAATTCCAAAGCAGAGCCCTGGGGAAGAGTGAAGGGACAACCCGAACTATGGTTAAAAATTGGGGCCTAGGGGCATGGCAAGCCCAATATGCTGTCTCTTCATCCAGCCACTGAGAGGGCTCTCCTGAGGACTGGGCTAAGGCTGAGGGTCACAATGTGTGTTTTTCACCTATGAGGCCCGCGAGAAATTTGGGGCCTCATCGGACACACAGGTATCCACTACACTGAACATTATACAACAAGCCTACCACAAGGTTTCTTGCCATCGGGAAGGAGTTCTGATTTCTGCATCATTTTCAAACATGGGCAGTGATTGGAGATAAGGTCTAGGTTCTAAATCCTGAAAACCGAGGCTGGGAAGAGATAACGACCTAAGGCAATGGCTGGTCCGATGTGCTCAGTGAGCGGCCAGCTGTACGGTTGAGCCAGGAGGTCCAGGCTCAGCCTCTGTGAGAAAGGGCATTATTGCCCAGGTCAGCCTATATATGTTGGGTACAGCCAAGTGGCGTGCAGGTTGATCTTCATTTGGGGTTCCTGGGTAGCGCCAGAGGGCAATGTTTTTCTTTTGGTGCGCAAGCAGAGTGCTGCATTGTAAATCTGGATTGCCAAACTGGAGGGCTTGTGGGCCATTAATCTGATGATGGAAGTCTGAAGACACAAGCTAGGCTTTGGTTTCTGGTGAGGACATGGCAGGCACAATCTAAAGACCTGAACCGAGATCTCGTGCATCTGAAGTCAGGGTGAGGATCAGACGATCACTCAGGTTGGACCTTATGTCCCTGAGGGCCCCTTCATGAAGGGGGGGGGATCACGAGGCCATGGGTGTTTTCTCACGATGGGAGTTGTGAGAAGCTCCCAACATCAAAGATTCTTCTGCAGGAAAATTGAGACCTGTTGGTTGGCTCCAGGACAACGATTCCGAGCAGGGTTCTAAGGATGGATGGCGGGGTAGGCCACCTCGCATTCCAATTGTCTCCTAGCAATAAGACAGGTTAGATCTGCTGGATCTCGCGGAGCAACCAAATACGCTGAGTTGAAATGGACTCTCCTGTGGATGGGACCTAATGTGTTCTTGTGTCTATGGATACCTTGGAATGACGCAGTGGCACTGGGGCCATGAAGGGTTCTACTAAACAGATGCTTTGACATCGCTCCCACGTGCAAGTTTCCCATGTGTAGATGAGATTTTTTCTGATGGGTGACTCAAGAAACAGCCATATGCTGGTATTGAAATCCAGTCCTCTGAGGAGAGATGTCTGGAAACCAAACAATGGAACCGTTTAGGGCCTAGGGGCCTATTCGTTCCTTTTTACCACTGGGGATATCAGTCTACAAGTTTGCGTGCAGGTAGGTTCTCAGTTGGGCTCAGATTGCTCCTGTTTGTCCTGGGAAGAAGCAACTATTGGGATGGCCTCAGGGACTTTGGAGGTTTATCCTATTAGTAGCGTTTTGGCCATTGGAATGGGCACACAGAATTCCCTTGGAGAGGGCATGTACAGTCCTCAGCTTGGCTCCAGGGGCCTAAGCCTGTAGGCTGTGTAGGCCAGGGTTGTTTGGACAGTTGTCTGAAAACACAAACTCGGTTTATGTTTCGGGTCATAGGTATGGCAGGACTGATCTACAGACCATGAGGGGAACTATTTGGGATATGAAAAAAGGGCGAGTGTGAGGGTCTTGCTCCAGTATTTATCTCTGGATATCGTGTCACTCATGGTCGTGAAATTTCCGGGTGACTTCATGGGAAATGGACGTGTCTTACTCCCTGGGTTTTGGCCCAGTCCAAAGAGTTTGGGTTCATTCTGTGGGATGGAAGAAGTCTGTTTTTTTGTTGTTGTTGTTGTTTTGTTTTGTTTTGTTTTGTTTTTCAAACTCAGGGGTCCCAACAAATGAGGGATTCCAGAGTAGAGCCCTGGGTAGGGGCGATTGGACAACCAGAAATCTGGTTAAAATTGGGGCCGAAGGACAGCTAGACTTGGGTTTCAGGGCGAGGGCACGGCATGTACCCCCTGAAGATCTGAAGCAATATCTCATGCATCTGAAGTCAGAGCGAGGATCAGACGTTGGCTCAGCTTGGATTTTCTGTTCATGACGGCCCCTTCATGAAGGGAGCCGAATCTCGAGGCCGTGGAGTTTTTCCCACGTTGGGAGTGGTGGGATGCCCCCTCCTAGGATTCCTTCTGCGGGACAATTGAGACCAGTTGGACAGCTCCAGGACATCCCATATGGATGAGTCCAGACCAACGTTCGAGGATGGATGCCTGGGAAACCCATCTCGCATTCCAATTGTCTCCTAGCGACAAGACAGTTTAGATCTGATCGCTCTGTTGGAGCAACCGGGGAGGCTGAGTTGAAATGGACTTTCCTGAGGATGGGTCTAATGTGTGTTTCTGTCCATGAGGGCCTTGGAATGGGGTGGTGGCACTGGGACCCTGAAGTATTCTCCTAAGCTTTTGACATAGCTCCCATGCACAAGTTTCCTTGTGGAGACGAGGTTTGTTCTGATGGGTGCCTCAGGAAAACCCCAATGTTGGTATTGGAATCCAGGGTTTTGAGGAGACATGCCTGTAAACCAAAGCAATGGATCCGATTTTGGCCTAGGGTCCTGTCTGGTTCAATCTTCTTCTCTGGGGACATCCTTCTAGGTTATGAGTGGATTTAGATGCTCAGCTGGAGTCAGACTGCCCTTTTTTGTCCCGGGCGACCTATACTATTGGGATGGCCTCAGGGTCTTTGGAGTTTTCTCCTAATTTGTACGATTTTGGACAATGGAATGGGCAGAATTCCCATGGATTGGGTAGGCACAGTCCTAATGTGTGGCTCCAGGGTCCCCAGCCTGGAGGGTGTGTGGCCCAGGACTTTGAGGACAGAAGTCTTAAAACACAAACTCAGCTTATGTTTGGGGACGTAGGTATGGCAGGCCCGATCTACAAACCATGAGAAGACATCTTCAGGATATGAAGATAGTGCGAGTCTGAGGCGCTTGCTTAGGCTTTTGTCTCTGGATTTTGTATCAGTGATGGCCGTGGAATGTCGAGGAGGCGTCATGGGCCATGGAAGAATCTTGCTCTCTGTGGATTTGGCCCGATCCCAATTGTTTTTCGTCAATCTGTTGGATGGAGGACTCCTTTCAGGGTTGTTACCTCAGATGTCCCACCAAAAGAGGAATTCCAAATCAGAGCCCTGGGGAAGAGTGAAGGGACAACCCGAACTATGGTTAAAAATTGGGGCCTAGGGGCATGGCAAGCCCAATATGCTGTCTCTTCATCATCCAGCCACTGAGATGCCTTACCTGAGGACTGGGCTCAGGCTGAGGGTCACAATGTGTGTTTGCTACCTATCTGGCCCGCGAGCAATGGCGGGGCCTCAAGGGACACACTGGTTTCCACTACACTGAACATTGGACAACAAGCCAACCACAAGTTTTCGTGCCAACGGGAAGGAGTTCTGATTTCTGCATCATTTTCAAACCTGGGCAGTGATTGGGGATAAGGTCTAGGTTCTGAAGCCTGAAAACTGAGGTTGGGAAGGGATAACGACCTAAGGCCATGGCGGGTCAGATGTTCTCATTTGTAGCCAGCTGTCTGGGTGGGCCTAGGCGGTCCAGGCTTAGGCTGTGTCAGAAAGGGCATTATTGCCCAGGTCATCCTATATATTTTGGTTATAGCCAAGTGTCGTGCACGTTGATCTTCATTTGGGGTTTCTAGGTAGCCCCAGAGGGCAATGTATTTCATCTGCAGGGCAGGTAGAGTGCTGCATTCTAGTTCAGGATTGCCAATCTGGAGGGTTGTGAGCCAGTAGTCTGTGAACAGAAGCCTGAGGACACAAGCTAGGCTTAGGTTTCTGGGTGAGGACATGGAAGGCACAATCTACAGACCTGAACTGAGATCTCGTGCATCTGAATTCACGGTGAGGATCAGACGATCACTCAGGTTGGACCTTATGTCCCTATTGGCCCCTTTAGGGCCCCATTAGGTGTCCCACCTAATGAGTGATTCCAGAGTAAACCCTGGGGAGGTGTGACTGGACAACCAGAAATCTGGTTAAAAATTGGGGCCTAGGGACATGTCAAGCCCATTATGACATCTAATGTTCCAGCCACTGAGAGGACGTACTAGAGGACAGGACTCACGCTGAGTGTCACAATGCGTGTTTATTCCCTCATCGCACTTAAGAATGGGCGGGGCCTCAGGGTGAATGCTGGTTTCTCCTACACTGATCGTTGGACAACTTTCCAATCACAAGGCTTCTTGCCTTGGGTAAGGAGGAGTTCTGATTTCTGCATCACATTCAACCCTTGTCAGGGCTTGGAGTTAAGTTCTAACATCTGAAGCCTGAAAAGTTAGGTTGGGAAGAGATAACGAGCTAAGACCATGGCGGGTGTGATGTTCTCAGTGTGCGGTCAGCTGTCTCGGTTTTGGTCAGGAGGTCCGGGCTCACTCTGTATCAGACAGTTTATTAGTGGCCAGGTTACACTATCTAATTTGGTACATTCGAGTGCCGTGTATGTATATCCTCATTTGGGTTATGTGAGAAACTCCATAGGTCAAAATTTTTCTTCTGGAAGACAGGCAGAATGCTTCATTTTGTGTCCCGAATTTCCAAATGTGAGGGCTTGTGGGCCAGGAGTGTGAGGACGGAAGTCTGAGAACACAAGCTAGTCATAGGTTTCAGGGCGAGGGCAAGGAAAGCACACTCTGCAGAGCTGCATCGAGATCTCGTGCATCTGAATTCAGGGTGAAGATCAGACGTTGGTTTAGGTTGGAGTTCCTGTCCATGATTTCCCCTTCATAAATGGGGAGGGGACATCACAAAGCCATCTAGATTTTCCCAGGTTGGGAGTTGTGAGCTGCTCCAAAACTCAAGGATTCCTTCTGCTGGACATTTGAGACCTGTTGGATGGCTCCAGGACATCCCATACGGAACGACACCAGAGCAGAGCTCTAAGGATGGATGGTTGGGCAGCCCGCCTCGCACTTCAATTGTCTCCTAGTCAATACAGGTTCAGTCTGCTCGCTCTGGGTCAGGCAACCAAGGGAGCTGAGTTGAAATGGAATTTCCTGCGGATGGGTTCTAATGTGGATTTCGGTCCATGGAGACCTTGTCTGTGCAGACAGACATCCAAAAACCCAAACTCAGCTCAGGTTTGGGGCCGAGGTTATGGCAGGCCTGATCTACAGTCCGTGAGGGGAGCTCCTCTGGATATGAAAGAAGGGTGAGAGGGAGGCAGTCGCTCAGTCTTTTGTCTCTGGATATTTTGTCCACAATGGCCGTTTAATGTAGGAGTTGCCTCATGGGTCGTAGAAGTCTCCCTGTCTGGTAGTTTGTCCAGCCCCCAAGAGTTTGGGTTCATTCTGTGGGAAGGGAAGAGTCCTGTTTTCTGCTTCATGTGTCCCCCCAGTAGAGGGATTCTGGAGCATAGCAGTGGGTACTGACAAATGGAATACTCGCTCTCTGGTTAAGCCTGGGGGCCTATGGATATGACAAGCCCCATATGCAGGATCTTGGTCCAGCCACTGAGAGGCGTTACTTTAATATGGGACTCACGCTAAAGGTCACAATGCATGTCTGTGCCCTAGGCGGCCCTCAAGCACTGGCGTGGCCTTTCCGACAATGCAGGTTTTCCCACATTGAACATTGGACAACATGCCAACCACAAGGTTTCTGGCCATGGGGAAGGAGGAATTCTAATTTCTGCATCACGTTCACCCCTGGGCAGTGATTGGAGATAAGGTCTAGGTTCTGAAGCCTGAAAACCGAGGTTGGGAAGAGATGACGAACTACAGCCATAGCGGGTCCCTTGTGTCCAGGTTGGAGCCAGCTGTCTAGGTGTCGTTTGGGATGTCTTGTCTCAGGCTGTGCTGGACAGGGCATTCGTATTCAGGGTAGGCTGTATAATTGCTTTACAGTCGAGTGGCATGCATTAGATAATCATTTGGGGTTTCTTATTAGCAGCATAGGGCAAAGTTTTTTTCTTCTGGAGGGCAGGCAGAGTGCTGCATTGTGGCTTCAGAATTCCCAAACTGGAGGGCTTGTGGGCCAGGAGAGTGAGGACAGAAATCTGAGAACACAAGCTAGGCTTCGGTTTCCGGGAATAGACATGGCAGGCACACTCTGCAGAGCTGAATTGAGATCTCATGAGTCTGAAGTCAGGTCGAGGATCACACTTTGGCTCAGGTTGGAGTTTCTGTCCATGTTGGCCCCTTCATGAAGGGGGGGGCATTATGAGGCCATGGGGGGTTTTCCCACTATTAGAGTTGTGAGATGCTCCAAACTGCAAGGATTCCTTCTGTGGGACAATTAAGATTTGTTGGATGGCTCCAGGACGTCTCCTAAGGTATTTTTCCAGAACAGCGTTCTAAGTATGGATGCCTGGGCAGACAGCCTCAATTCCAATTGTCTCCTAGCAACAAGAAACGTTTGATCTGCTGGCTTGGGTTAGCATCAAAGGGGGCTGAGTTGGAATGGACTTTCCTGAGGATGGTCTTAAATTAGTTGAAATGGACTTTCCTGAGGATGGTCTTAATGTTGGTTTGAGTCCATTGAGACCTTGGTGTGGGGCAGTGGCACCAGGGCCCTGAAGGATTCTCCTAACCAGAGGTGATAACAAAGCTCCAATGAGCAAGTTTTCCATGGGGAGACGAGATTTGTTCTTATTGGTGCCTCAGGAAACCACCATTTGCTGGTATTGGAAATGAGGCCTCTGAGGAGAGATGCCTGGAAACCAAAGCAATGGATCTGATTAGGGCCTAGGGGCCTGTCCGGTTCAATATTCTTCTCTGGGGACATCTTTTGTCTGAGTGGAGGTAGTTGCTCAGCTGGTTTGAGATCACACCTGTTTGTCCTGGGCGGCCTACACTATTGGGATGGCCTCGGTAACTTTGGAGGTTTTTCCTAATTTGCAAGGTTGTGGCCAATGGAATGGGAAGAATTCTCTTGAAAGGGAAGCACAGTCCTGAGGTGTGGCTCCAGGGACCCAAGTGTGGAGCGTGTGTGGTCCAGGGCTATTTGAACAAAAGTCTGAAAACACAAACTCCACTTAGGTTTGGGTCTGTAGGTATGGCCGGCCCGATATATAGACCGTGAGGAGAACTCTTCGGGATATGAACAAAGGGCGAAAGTGAGGTGCTTGCTCATGCTTATTTTTTTCTGGATATGTGTCACCGATTGCCATGGAATGTCCGGGTGTCCTCATGGGCCATCGATGAGGCTCCCTTTCTGGGGATTTGAACCAATCCCAAGAGTTTGGGGTCATTCTGTGGGAAGGGAGGAGGCCTTCCTGTTTTTTTTTTGTTTTTGTTTTTTTTTTTTTTTTTACCTCAGGTGGACCACCAAAAGAGGGATTCCACAGCAGAGTCCTGGGGAGGGTCGACTGGACAACCAGAACTCTGGTTAACATTGGGACCTAAGAACATGGCAAGCCCCATATGTGGGCTCTTGGTCCAGACACTGAGAGGCCTTCCTTGAGTATAGGGCTCACATTGAGTTTCACAATGTGTTTTTGTGCCCAAGGAGCCCCTCAAGTCAGGGCATGGCCTAATGTACCATGCTGGTTTCTCCTACACTGAACGTTGCACAATATGGCAACCACAAGTTTATTGGCCATGGGGAAGAAGGAGTTCTAATTTCTGCAACACTTTCACTCCTGGACTGTGATTGGATTTAAGGTCTAGGTTCTGAAGCCTGAAAACTGAGGTTGGGAAGAGATGAAGACCTAAGGCCATGGTGTGTCTGATGTGCTCAGTGTTCGGCCAGCTGTTGAGTGTGGGTTGGGAGGTGCAGGCTCAGGCTGTGGCAGACAGGGAATTAGTGCCCAGGCTAGACTGTATCATTGGGGTGCAGTCGAGTTTCGTGCAGGTTGGTACTCATTTGTGGTTACTGGGTAGCCCCAGAGGTCAACGTTTTTCTTCTGGAAGGAAGACACAGTGCCACATAGTGGCTCCAGAATTCCCAAACTGGAAGGCTTGTGGGCCACGAGGGTGAGGAAAAAATTCTGAGAACACAAGCCAGACTTAGATTTCGAGGTGAGGGGATGGCAGGAACCCTCTGCAGAGATGATTCGAGATCCCGTGTACCTGAAGACAGAGCTAGGATCAGACGTTGGCTCAGGTTGGAGTTTCTGTCCATGACGGCCCCTTCATGAAGGGGAGGGTGTCACGAGGCCATGGAGGTTTTCCCATGATGGGAATTGTGAGATGCTCCGAACCGCAATGATTCCTTCCGTGGGACAGTCGAGACCTGCTGGATGGCTCCAGGACATCCCATAAGGAGCTATCCAGAGCAGGGTTCTAAGGATGGATACCTGGGCAGCCTGCCGCCCATTCTAGGTGTCTCATAACGCCAAGGCAAGTTCGATCTGCTGGATCTAGGGGAGTAACCGAGGCGGGTGTGTTGAAATGGGTGAGTTGAGGATGGGTCATAATGTGCATTTGTGTCCATGGAGACCTTGGAATGGGGTGCTTGATCCGGGGCCTTGAGGGATGTTCATAACCGGAGGTTTTGATGGAGCTCTAAAGAGTACGTTTCCTATGTAGAGAAGAGAATTGTTTTGATGAGTGCCTAAGGAATCTCCCATATGCTGGTATTGGAAACCAGGCCTCTGAGGAGAGATGCCTGGAAACAAAAGCAATGGATATGATTAGGGCCTAGGTGCCTGTCCGGTTCAATCTCTTTCCTGGGGATACGTGTCTATGGATCTGAGGGGAGGTAGTTGCTCGGCTTGTGTCAGATCGCCCCTGTTTGTCCTGGGCAGCCTATAATATTGGGAATGGCCTCGGGATTTTGGAGTTTCTCCTAATCTATAGGGTTGTGGCCAATGGAATGGGCAGAAATCCCCTGGAGAGGGCAGGCACAGTTCTGAGTTTGGCTCTAGGGGCCCAGCCTTGAGGGTGTGTGGGCCAGGCCTGTGGGGACAGAAGTCTGAAAACACAAACTCCGCTTAGGATTGGGGACATAGGTATGGCACGCCCAATCTACAGACCGTGATAACACTTCGGGATATGAAAAAGGGTGAGTTTGAGGTGCTTGCTCAGGTTTTGTCTCTGGATTTGTGTCAACAATGTGGGTCGAATGCTGGCGTGGCCTCATGGGTTGTGGACGGCTATCCTTCTCTGAGAATTTGACCCAATCCCAAGAGTTTAGGTACATTCTGTGGGATGGGAGGAGTCCTTTCTGTTTTTTATTTTATTTTATGTACCTCATGTGTGCCAATAAAAGAGGGATTCAGGAGCAGAGTCCTTGGTAGGGACAAATGGATAACCCCACCTCTGTTTAAGTTTGGGGGCCTAGGGGCATTGCAAGTCCAATATGTGGGCTCTTGATTCAGACACTGAGAGGTCTTCCTTGAGGACAGGGCTCATGCTGAGGGTCACAATGCCTATTTGTGCCCAACAAGGCCCTCAAGCATGGGAAGGGCCTCATGGGCCACGCTAGATTCTCCTACACTGAACGTTGGAGAATATGCCAACCACAAGGTTTCCGGCCATGGCGAAGGAAGAGTTGTGATTTCTGCATCACGTTCACCCCTGGACAGTGATTGGAGTTTAGGTCTAGGTTCTGAAACCCGAAAACTGAGGTTGGGAAGAGATGAAGACCTAAGGACCTGATGGGTACAATGAGCTCAGTGTGTGGCTAGCTGTTGAGCGTAGGTCTGGAGGTGTGGGCTCATGCTGTGTCAGACAGGGCATTAGACAGGGTAGACTGTATATTTGGGGTGCAGTCGAGTGGCGTTCAGTTGATCCTCATTCGGGTTTCTAGGTAGCTCCATAAGGCAACGTTTTTCTTCTGGAGGGCAGGCAGAGTGCTGCATTGTGGCCCCAGTATTGCCAAACTGTAGGGCTTTTGGGCCAGGGGTGTGAGGACAGTAGTCTGAGAACACAAGCTAGGCTTAGTTTTTGGGGTGAGGGCACAGAAGGCACACTCTGCAGAGCTGAATGAAATTCTCATGCACCTGAAGCCAGGGCGAATATCAGACGTTTGCTTAGGTTGGAGTTTCTGTCCATGATGGCCCCTTTATAAAGTGGAGCGTCTCAAGAGGCCATGAAAATTTTCCCACAATGGGAGTTGTGAGATGCACCAGACTGCAAAGATTCCTTCTGTGGGACACTTGAGACCTGTTGGATGGCCCTAGGATGTCCCATATGGAACGACTCCAGAGTAGGGTTCTAAGGATGGATGCCTGGGCAGCCCGCCTCCCATTCTAGTTGTCTCCTAGCAACAAGGCAGGTTTGATCTGCAGGCCCTGGGGGAGAAACCAAGGGGGATGAGTTGACATGGACTCTATGGAGGATAGATCATAATGTGGGTTTAAGTCCATGGAGACCTTGGAATGGGGCGCTTGATCCGGGGCCCTGAAAGATTCTCCTAAACAGAGTTTTTTATAGAGCTCCAAAGAGTACATTTCCTATGTGGAGACGAGATTTTTCTATGAGTGCCTCAGTAATCCCCCATTTGCTGGTATTGGTAACCAGGCCTCTGAGGAGAGATGCCTGGAAACAAAAGCAATGGATCTGATTAGGGCCTAAGTGCCTGTCCAGTTCAATCTTATTCTATGAGGATATCTGTCTCTGGGTCTAAGTGGAGGTAGTTTCCTAACTTGTGAAAGATCATCCCTGTTTGTCCTGGGCAGCCAACACTATTGGGATGGCCTCGGGGAGTTTGGAGGTTGCTCCTAATCTATAGGGTTGTGGCCAAAGGAAATGGCAGAATTCCCCTGGAGAGGGAAGCCACAGTCCTCAGGTGTGGCTCTAGGTGCCCCAGCTTGGATCGTGTGTGGGCCAGGACTGTGGGGACAGAAGTCTGAAAACACAAACTCAGCTTATGTTTGGGGATGTATGTATGAAGGCTCGATCTACAGACCATGAGAATTTTCCGGGCTATGAAAAAAGGGCGAGTATGTGCCGTTTGCTCAGGCTCTTGTCTCTGGATTTTGTGCCTACGGTGGCCGTGGAATGTCGGGGTGTCCTCAAGGGCCATGGACAAGTCTTTCTCTGGTGATTTGGCCTGATCCCATGTGGTTGGGATCATTCTGTGGATGGGAAGACTCCTTTCTGTATTTTTTTTTTTTTTTTTACCTCAGGTGTCCCACCAAAGAGGGATTCCAGAGCAGAGCCCTGAGTAGGGGTGACTAGACATCTCTAACTCTGGTTGAGATTGGGGGACTAGGGGCTTGGCAAGCCCCATATGTGGGCTGTTGTTCCAGTCACTAAGAGGCTTTACATGAGGATAGGGCTCACGCTGAGGGTCACAATGTGTGTTTGTGCAAATTGTAGCCCTGAGGGATAGGTGGGGCCTCATAGTCCATGCTGCTTTCTCCTACAATGAACGTTGGACCACATGCCAACCACAAGGTTTCTTGCCATGGCGAAGGAGAAGTTCTGATTCTTGTATCACGTGCACTCCTGAGTAGTGAGTGGAGATAAGGTCTAGGTTCTGAAGGTGAAAACTGAGGTTGGGTAGAGATGATGGCCGAAAGCCATTGTGGGTTGATATGCTCAGTGTACGGCCAGCTGTTTGGGTGTTGGACTGGAGGTCTGCCTTCAGGCTGTGTCAGACAGGGCTTTAGTGTACAGGCTACATTGTATAATTGGGGTATGGACGAGTGGCATGCAGGTTGTTACTCATTTGGCGTTTCTGGTTAGCCCTATAGGGCAACATTTTTCTTCTGGAGGGCAGGCAGAGTGCTGCATTGTGTCTCCAGAATTGCCAAACTGGAGGTGTGTGGCCAGGATTGTGAAGACTGAGTCTGAGAACACAAGTTAGGCTTAGGTTTCGGGGCGAGGGCACAGCAGGCACACTCTCAAGTGCTGAATCGAGATCTCGTGCTTCTCAATTCAGGGCGAGGATCAGACTTTGGCTTAGGATGGAGTTTCTGTCCATGACGGCCCATTTATGAAGGTGTGGGGCATCATGAGGAAATGGCGGTTTTCTCACAGTGGGATTGTGTGACGCTTCAAACCACAAGGATTCATTCTGCGAGACAGTCAAGACAGGTTGGTTGGATTCAAGACGTCCCATAAAGAAATATTCCAGAGCAGGGTTCTAAGGATGGATGCCTGGGCAGCCCACCTCGCATTCCAACTGTCTCCTAGTGACAAGGCAGGTTTGATCTGCTGGCTCTGGGTGAGCAGCCGAGGGGGCTGATTTGAAATGGACTCTCCAGAGGATGGATCATAATGTAAGTTTGTGTCCTTGGAGACCTTGGAATTGGGCCATGGTGCCAGCGCCCTGAAGGATCCTCCTAACCTGAGGTATTGACACAGCTCCAAAGAGCAAGTTTCTCATGTGGAGATGAGATCTGTTCTGATTGTTTCCTTGGGAAACCCCCATATTTTGATATTGGAAACCAGGCCTCTGAGGAGAGATACTTAGAAACCAAACAATGGATCAGAAGTTGGCTCTGGTTGGAGTTTCTCTCCATGATGGCCCCGTTATAAAGGGGAGCATGTCATGAGGCCATGTAGGTTTTCCCACGATAGGAGTTGTGAGATGCTCCAATCTGCAAGGATTCCTTCTGCGGGACAGTCAAGACCTGTTGGAAGGCTCCCAGGACATCCCATATGGAACGGCGCCAGAGCAGGATTCCAACAATGGATGCCTAGAGAGTCTGCTTTGCATTCCAGTTGTCTCCTATCGACTAGGCAGGTTTGATATTCTGGCTCTGGGGGAGTAATCAACGGGGCTGAGTTGAAATGTACTCTCCTGCCGAATGGTCATAATGCGGGTTTTTGTGTCCATGGAGACCTTGGAATAGGGCGGTGGCTCCGGTTACCTGAAGGTTTCTCCTAACTGGAGGTTTTTACAGAGCTCCAAAGGATAAGTTTCCCATGTGGAGACAAGATTTGTTCTGATTGGTATCTCTGGAATCCCCCATATGCTGGTATTGGAAAACAGGCCTCTGAGGAGAGATGCTTAGAAACAAAAGCAATGGAACCCATTACGTTCTAGGGGCCTGTCCAGTTTAATACCTTTCTTTTGGGATATATGTCTACGGGTGAGTTGAGGTCGTTGCTCAGCTTGTGTGAGATCACCCCTCTTTGTACTGGGCGGCCTACACTGTTGGAATGGCCTCTGGGACTTTGGAGGTTTCTCCTAATCTGTAGGGTTTTGGCCAATGGAATGGGAAGAATTTCCTTGGAGAGGGCAGGCACAGTCCTGAGGTGTGGCTCCAGGGGCCTCAGCCTGGAGGGTGTGTGGGACAGGGATGTCAGGATAGAAGTCTGAAAACACGGTTTGGGGACGTAGGTATGGCAGGCCTGATCTACAGACTATGAGGAGAATTTTTTGGGCTATGACCTAAGGGTGAGGCTTATGTCTCTGGATTTTGTGTCAATAGTGGCCGTGGAATGTCGGGCTGGCCTCTTGGGCCATGGAGGAGTCTTTCTCTCTGGGGATGGCCTGATCCCAAGTGATTGGGGACATTCTGTGGGTGGGAGGAATCCTTTCTGTGTTTACTTACCTCAAATGTCCCACCAAAGAGGGATTCCAGAGCAGAGCCCTGAGTAGGGGTGACTAGATGTCTCTACCTCTGGTTAAGATTGGGTGACATGGTGCATGGCAGGCCCCATATGCGGGCTCATGGTCCAGCCACTGAGAGGCTTTACTTGAAGACAGGGCTCAAACTGAGGGTCCCAATGTGTGTTTGTGCCCACCGCAGCTCTTGAGCATGGGCAGGGCCTCAGGGACACTACACTACCCTCAGGGGCCCTACTACTACTCCTGTAGGCCCTACAGTTCTGATTTCTGCATCATTTTCAAACCCGTGCCGTGATTGGATATAAGGTCTAGGTTCTGAAGCCTGAAAACCGAGGTTGAGAAGAGATGACGAACTAAGGCCATGACGGGTCTGATGTGCTCAGTGTGCGGCCAGCTGTCTGGGTGGGACCAGGAGGTCCAGGCTCAGGCTGTGTCAGAAAGGGCATTAGTGCCCAGGTCAGCCTATATATTTGGGGTACAGCTGAATGGCGTGCAGGTTGATCCTCATTTGGGGTTTCTGGGTAGCCCCAGAGGGCAATGTTTTTCTTCTGGAGGGCAGGCAGAGTGCTGCATTGTAGTTTGGATTGCCAAACTGGAGGGACTGTGGGCCAGGAGTCTGAGGACGGATGTCTGAGAACCCCAGCTAGGCTTAGGATTCTGGGTGAGGGTATGGCAGGCCTGAATCGATCTCTCGTGCATCTGAAGTCAGGGCGAGGATCAGACAATCGCTCAGGTTGGACATTCTGTCCCTGATGGGGTGGATCACGAGGCCATGGTTGTTTTCCCAAGATGGGAGTTGTGAGAAACTCCCAACTGCAAAGATTCTTCTGCAGGACAATTGAGACCTGTTGGTTGCCTCCAGGACAATGATTGTGAGCAGAGTTCTAAGGATGGATGGCTGGGTAGCCAACCTCGCATTCCTATTCTCGCCACACAACAAGACAGGTTAGATCTGCTGGATCTGGGGGAGCAACCGAGGAGGCTGAGTTGAAATGGACTCTCCCGTGGATGTGTCCTAATATGATTTTGCGTCTATGGAGACCTTGGATTGAAGCGGTGGCACTGGGGCCCTGAAGGGTTCTCCTAAAGAGAGGCTTTCACACAGCTCCATCGTGCAAGTTTCCCATGTGGTAGATGAGATTTGTTCTGATGGGTGAGTCAAGAAACAGCCATATGCTATTATTGAAATCCAGGCCTCTGAGGAGAGATGCCTGGAAGCCAAACCAATGGATCCGATAGGTGCCTAGGGGCCGGTTCGTTCCTTTTTACCTCTGTCGACATCAGTCTACGGGACTGAGCGCCGGTAGGTGCTCAGATGGGCCCAGATTGCCCCTGTTTGTCCTGGGAAGCCACAAATATTGGGATGGCCTCAGGGACTTTGGAGGTTTATCCTATTAGTAGAGTTGTGGCCATTGGAATGGGCACATACAATTCCCTTGGAGAGGGCAAGCACAGTCGTCAGGTTTGGCTCCAGGGGCCTGTGCCTGTAGGGTGTGTAGGCCAGGGCTGTTTGGACAGTTGTCTGAAAACACAAACTCGGCTTATGTTTCGGGTCATAGGTATGGCAGGACTGATCTACAGACCATGAGGAGAACATTTCGGGATATGAAAAAAGGGCGAGTGTGAGGCTCTTGCTCAAGTTTTTCTTTCTGGATATCGTGTCAGACATGGTCGTGAAATTTCCGGGTGACTTCATGGGAAATGGACGTGTCTTACTCCCTGGGGGTTTGGCCTCCTCCAAAGAGTTTGGGGTCATTCTGTGGGATGGAAGAAGTCCGTTGTTCTGTTGTTGTTGATTGGTTTTCTTTTGATTTTCAAACTCAGGTGTCAAACCAAATGAGGGATTCCAGAGTAGAGCCCTGGGCAGGGGCGACTGGATAACCAGAAATCTGGTTAAAAATTGGAGCCTTGGGACTTGTAAAGCCCATTATGACATCTAATGGTCCAGCCACTGAGAGGACGTACTAGAGGACAGGACTCACGCTGAGGATCACAATGCGTGTTTATGCCCTCGTCGCACTCAAGAATGGGCATGGCCTTAGGGTGAATGCTGCTTTCTCCTACACTGAACGTTGGACAACATGCCAACCACAAGGTTTCTTGCCATGGGTAACGAAGAGTTCTGATTTCTGCATCACAGTCACCCCTGGGCAGTGACTGGAAATAAGGTCTAGGTTTTGAAGCCTGAAAACTGAGGTAGGGAAGAGATGATGACCTAAGGCCATGGCGGGTCTGATGTGCTCAGTGTGCGGTCAGCTGTCTGTGTGTTGGTCACGAGGTCAGGCTCAGGTCGTCAGACAGTGCATTAGTGCCCAGGTTAGACGATATATTTTGGGTGCATTCGAGTGCAGTGTAGGTTCTTATCTGAAGAACTCTTCAGGATATGAAGAATGAGCGAGTCTGAGGCGCGTGCTCAGGCTTTTGTCTCTGGATTTTTTATCAGCGATGGCCGTGGAATGTTGGGGAGGCCTCATGGGCCATGGACGCATCTTGCTCTCTGTGTATTTGGCCCGATCCCAATTGTTTTTCGTCAATCTGTGGGATGGGAGGACTCCTTTCAGGTTTGTTACCTCAGGTGTCCCACCAAAAGAGGAATTCCAAAGCAGAGCCCTGGGGAAGAGTGAAGGGACAACCCGAACTACGGTTAAAAATTGGGGCCTAGGGGCATGGCAAGCCCAATATGCTGTCTCTCCATCCAGCCACTGAGAGGCCTTACCTGAGGACTGGGCTCAGGCTGAGGGTCACAATGTGTGTTTGTGACCAATGTGGCCCGCAAGCATGGGCGGGGCCTCATGGGCCACACTGGTTTCAACTACACTGAACCTTGGACAACATGCCAACCACAAGGTTTCTTGCCATGGGGAAAGAGTTTCTGACTTCTGCGTCATTTCAAACCCGTGCCGTGATTGGAGATAAGGTCTAGGTTCTGAAGCCTGAAAACCGAGGTTGAGAAGAGATGACGAACTAAGGCCATGACGGGTCTGATGTGCTCAGTGTGCGGCCAGCTGTCTGGGTGGGACCAGGAGGTCCAGGCTCAGGCTGTGTCAGAAAGGGCATTAGTGCCCAGGTCAGCCTATATATTTGGGGTACAGCTGAATGGCGTGCAGGTTGATCCTCATTTGGGGTTTCTGGGTAGCCCCAGAGGGCAATGTTTTTTCTTCTGGAGGGCAGGCAGAGTGCTGCATTGTAGTTTGGATTGCCAAACTGGAGGGACTGTGGGCCAGGAGTCTGAGGACGGATGTCTGAGAACCCAAGCTAGGCCTAGGATTCTGGGTGAGGGTATGGCAGGCACAATCTACAGGCCTGAATCGATATCTCGTGCATCTGAAGTCAGGGCGAGGATCAGACAATCGCTCAGGTTGGACATTCTGTCCCTGATGGGGTGGATCACGAGGCCATGGTTGTTTTCCCAAGATGGGAGTTGTGAGAAACTCCCAACTGCAAAGATTCTTCTGCAGGACAATTGAGACCTGTTGGTTGCCTCCAGGACAATGATTGTGAGCAGAGTTCTAAGGATGGATGGCTGGGTAGCCAACCTCGCATTCCTATTCTCGCCACACAACAAGACAGGTTAGATCTGCTGGATCTGGGGGAGCAACCGAGGAGGCTGAGTTGAAATGGACTCTCCCGTGGATGTGTCCTAATATGATTTTGCGTCTATGGAGACCTTGGATTGAAGCGGTGGCACTGGGGCCCTGAAGGGTTCTCCTAAAGAGAGGCTTTCACACAGCTCCATCGTGCAAGTTTCCCATGTGTAGATGAGATTTGTTCTGATGGGTGAGTCAAGAAACAGCCATATGCTATTATTGAAATCCAGGCCTCTGAGGAGAGATGCCTGGAAGCCAAACCAATGGATCCGATAGGTGCCTAGGGGCCGGTTCGTTCCTTTTTACCTCTGTCGACATCAGTCTACGGGACTGAGCGCCGGTAGGTGCTCAGATGGGCCCAGATTGCCCCTGTTTGTCCTGGGAAGCCACAAATATTGGGATGGCCTCAGGGACTTTGGAGGTTTATCCTATTAGTAGAGTTGTGGCCATTGGAATGGGCACATACAATTCCCTTGGAGAGGGCAAGCACAGTCGTCAGGTTTGGCTCCAGGGGCCTGAGCCTGTAGGGTGTGTAGGCCAGGGCTGTTTGGACAGTTGTCTGAAAACACAAACTCGGCTTATGTTTCGGGTCATAGGTATGGCAGGACTGATCTACAGACCATGAGGAGAACATTTCGGGATATGAAAAAAGGGCGAGTGTGAGGCTCTTGCTCAAGTTTTTCTTTCTGGATATCGTGTCAGACATGGTCGTGAAATTTCCGGGTGACTTCATGGGAAATGGACGTGTCTTACTCCCTGGGGGTTTGGCCTCCTCCAAAGAGTTTGGGGTCATTCTGTGGGATGGAAGAAGTCCGTTGTTCTGTTGTTGTTGATTGGTTTTCTTTTGATTTTCAAACTCAGGTGTCAAACCAAATGAGGGATTCCAGAGTAGAGCCCTGGGCAGGGGCGACTGGATAACCAGAAATCTGGTTAAAAATTGGAGCCTTGGGACATGTAAAGCCCATTATGACATCTAATGGTCCAGCCACTGAGAGGACGTACTAGAGGACAGGACTCACGCTGAGGATCACAATGCGTGTTTATGCCCTCGTCGCACTCAAGAATGGGCGTGGCCTCAGGGTGAATGCTGCTTTCTCCTACACTGAACGTTGGACAACATGCCAACCACAAGGTTTCTTGCCATGGGTAACGAAGAGTTCTGATTTCTGCATCACAGTCACCCCTGGGCAGTGACTGGAAATAAGGTCTAGGTTTTGAAGCCTGAAAACTGAGGTAGGGAAGAGATGATGACCTAAGGCCATGGCGGGTCTGATGTGCTCAGTGTGCGGTCAGCTGTCTGTGTGTTGGTCACGAGGTCAGGCTCAGGTCGTCAGACAGTGCATTAGTGCCCAGGTTAGACGATATATTTTGGGTGCATTCGAGTGCAGTGTAGGTTCTTATCTGAAGAACTCTTCAGGATATGAAGAATGAGCGAGTCTGAGGCGCGTGCTCAGGCTTTTGTCTCTGGATTTTTTATCAGCGATGGCCGTGGAATGTTGGGGAGGCCTCATGGGCCATGGACGCATCTTGCTCTCTGTGTATTTGGCCCGATCCCAATTGTTTTTTTCGTCAATCTGTGGGATGGGAGGACTCCTTTCAGGTTTGTTACCTCAGGTGTCCCACCAAAAGAGGAATTCCAAAGCAGAGCCCTGGGGAAGAGTGAAGGGACAACCCGAACTACGGTTAAAAATTGGGGCCTAGGGGCATGGCAAGCCCAATATGCTGTCTCTCCATCCAGCCACTGAGAGGCCTTACCTGAGGACTGGGCTCAGGCTGAGGGTCACAATGTGTGTTTGTGACCAATGTGGCCCGCAAGCATGGGCGGGGCCTCATGGGCCACACTGGTTTCAACTACACTGAACCTTGGACAACATGCCAACCACAAGGTTTCTTGCCCTGGGGAAAGAGTTCTGACTTCTGCGTCATTTCAAACCCGTGCCGTGATTGGAGATAAGGTCTAGGTTCTGAAGCCTGAAAACCGAGGTTGAGAAGAGATGACGAACTAAGGCCATGACGGGTCTGATGTGCTCAGTGTGCGGCCAGCTGTCTGGGTGGGACCAGGAGGTCCAGGCTCAGGCTGTGTCAGAAAGGGCATTAGTGCCCAGGTCAGCCTATATATTTGGGGTACAGCTGAATGGCGTGCAGGTTGATCCTCATTTGGGGTTTCTGGGTAGCCCCAGAGGGCAATGTTTTTCTTCTGGAGGGCAGGCAGAGTGCTGCATTGTAGTTTGGATTGCCAAACTGGAGGGACTGTGGGCCAGGAGTCTGAGGACGGATGTCTGAGAACCCAAGCTAGGCCTAGGATTCTGGGTGAGGGTATGGCAGGCACAATCTACAGGCCTGAATCGATATCTCGTGCATCTGAAGTCAGGGCGAGGATCAGACAATCGCTCAGGTTGGACATTCTGTCCCTGATGGGGTGGATCACGAGGCCATGGTTGTTTTCCCAAGATGGGAGTTGTGAGAAACTCCCAACTGCAAAGATTCTTCTGCAGGACAATTGAGACCTGTTGGTTGCCTCCAGGACAATGATTGTGAGCAGAGTTCTAAGGATGGATGGCTGGGTAGCCAACCTCGCATTCCTATTCTCGCCACACAACAAGACAGGTTAGATCTGCTGGATCTGGGGGAGCAACCGAGGAGGCTGAGTTGAAATGGACTCTCCCGTGGATGTGTCCTAATATGATTTTGCGTCTATGGAGACCTTGGATTGAAGCGGTGGCACTGGGGCCCTGAAGGGTTCTCCTAAAGAGAGGCTTTCACACAGCTCCATCGTGCAAGTTTCCCATGTGTAGATGAGATTTGTTCTGATGGGTGAGTCAAGAAACAGCCATATGCTATTATTGAAATCCAGGCCTCTGAGGAGAGATGCCTGGAAGCCAAACCAATGGATCCGATAGGTGCCTAGGGGCCGGTTCGTTCCTTTTTACCTCTGTCGACATCAGTCTACGGGACTGAGCGCCGGTAGGTGCTCAGATGGGCCCAGATTGCCCCTGTTTTTGTCCTGGGAAGCCACAAATATTGGGATGGCCTCAGGGACTTTGGAGGTTTATCCTATTAGTAGAGTTGTGTGGCCATTGGAATGGGCACATACAATTCCCTTGGAGAGGGCAAGCACAGTCGTCAGGTTTGGCTCCAGGGGCCTGAGCCTGTAGGGTGTGTAGGCCAGGGCTGTTTGGACAGTTGTCTGAAAACACAAACTCGGCTTATGTTTCGGGTCATAGGTATGGCAGGACTGATCTACAGACCATGAGGAGAACATTTCGGGATATGAAAAAAGGGCGAGTGTGAGGCTCTTGCTCAAGTTTTTCTTTCTGGATATCGTGTCAGACATGGTCGTGAAATTTCCGGGTGACTTCATGGGAAATGGACGTGTCTTACTCCCTGGGGGTTTGGCCTCCTCCAAAGAGTTTGGGGTCATTCTGTGGGATGGAAGAAGTCCGTTGTTCTGTTGTTGTTGATTGGTTTTCTTTTGATTTTCAAACTCAGGTGTCAAACCAAATGAGGGATTCCAGAGTAGAGCCCTGGGCAGGGGCGACTGGATAACCAGAAATCTGGTTAAAAATTTGGAGCCTTGGGACTTGTAAAGCCCATTATGACATCTAATGGTCCAGCACACTGAGAGGACGTACTAGAGGACAGGACTCACGCTGAGGATCACAATGCGTGTTTATGCCCTCGTCGCACTCAAGAATGGGCGTGGCCTCAGGGTGAATGCTGCTTTCTCCTACACTGAACGTTGGACAACATGCCAACCACAAGGTTTCTTGCCATGGGTAACGAAGAGTTCTGATTTCTGCATCACAGTCACCCCTGGGCAGTGACTGGAAATAAGGTCTAGGTTTTGAAGCCTGAAAACTGAGGTAGGGAAGAGATGATGACCTAAGGCCATGGCGGGTCTGATGTGCTCAGTGTGCGGTCAGCTGTCTGTGTGTTGGTCACGAGGTCAGGCTCAGGTCGTCAGACAGTGCATTAGTGCCCAGGTTAGACGATATATTTTGGGTGCATTCGAGTGCAGTGTAGGTTCTTATCTGAAGAACTCTTCAGGATATGAAGAATGAGCGAGTCTGAGGCGCGTGCTCAGGCTTTTGTCTCTGGATTTTTTATCAGCGATGGCCGTGGAATGTTGGGGAGGCCTCATGGGCCATGGACGCATCTTGCTCTCTGTGTATTTGGCCCGATCCCAATTGTTTTTCGTCAATCTGTGGGATGGGAGGACTCCTTTCAGGTTTGTTACCTCAGGTGTCCCACCAAAAGAGGAATTCCAAAGCAGAGCCCTGGGGAAGAGTGAAGGGACAACCCGAACTACGGTTAAAAATTGGGGCCTAGGGGCATGGCAAGCCCAATATGCTGTCTCTCCATCCAGCCACTGAGAGGCCTTACCTGAGGACTGGGCTCAGGCTGAGGGTCACAATGTGTGTTTGTGACCAATGTGGCCCGCAAGCATGGGCGGGGCCTCATGGGCCACACTGGTTTCAACTACACTGAACCTTGGACAACATGCCAACCACAAGGTTTCTTGCCATGGGGAAAGAGTTCTGACTTCTGCGTCATTTCAAACCCGTGCCGTGATTGGAGATAAGGTCTAGGTTCTGAAGCCTGAAAACCGAGGTTGAGAAGAGATGACGAACTAAGGCCATGACGGGTCTGATGTGCTCAGTGTGCGGCCAGCTGTCTGGGTGGGACCAGGAGGTCCAGGCTCAGGCTGTGTCAGAAAGGGCATTAGTGCCCAGGTCAGCCTATATATTTGGGGTACAGCTGAATGGCGTGCAGGTTGATCCTCATTTGGGGTTTCTGGGTAGCCCCAGAGGGCAATGTTTTTCTTCTGGAGGGCAGGCAGAGTGCTGCATTGTAGTTTGGATTGCCAAACTGGAGGGACTGTGGGCCAGGAGTCTGAGGACGGATGTCTGAGAACCCAAGCTAGGCCTAGGATTCTGGGTGAGGGTATGGCAGGCACAATCTACAGGCCTGAATCGATATCTCGTGCATCTGAAGTCAGGGCGAGGATCAGACAATCGCTCAGGTTGGACATTCTGTCCCTGATGGGGTGGATCACGAGGCCATGGTTGGTTTTTCCCAAGATGGGAGTTGTGAGAAACTCCCAACTGCAAAGATTCTTCTGCAGGACAATTGAGACCTGTTGGTTGCCTCCAGGACAATGATTGTGAGCAGAGTTCTAAGGATGGATGGCTGGGTAGCCAACCTCGCATTCCTATTCTCGCCACACAACAAGACAGGTTAGATCTGCTGGATCTGGGGGAGCAACCGAGGAGGCTGAGTTGAAATGGACTCTCCCGTGGATGTGTCCTAATATGATTTTGCGTCTATGGAGACCTTGGATTGAAGCGGTGGCACTGGGGCCCTGAAGGGTTCTCCTAAAGAGAGGCTTTCACACAGCTCCATCGTGCAAGTTTCCCATGTGGTAGATGAGATTTGTTCTGATGGGTGAGTCAAGAAACAGCCATATGCTATTATTGAAATCCAGGCCTCTGAGGAGAGATGCCTGGAAGCCAAACCAATGGATCCGATAGGTGCCTAGGGGCCGGTTCGTTCCTTTTTACCTCTGTCGACATCAGTCTACGGGACTGAGCGCCGGTAGGTGCTCAGATGGGCCCAGATTGCCCCTGTTTGTCCTGGGAAGCCACAAATATTGGGATGGCCTCAGGGACTTTGGAGGTTTATCCTATTAGTAGAGTTTGTGGCCATTGGAATGGGCACATACAATTCCCTTGGAGAGGGCAAGCACAGTCGTCAGGTTTGGCTCCAGGGGCCTGAGCCTGTAGGGTGTGTAGGCCAGGGCTGTTTGGACAGTTGTCTGAAAACACAAACTCGGCTTATGTTTCGGGTCATAGGTATGGCAGGACTGATCTACAGACCATGAGGAGAACATTTCGGGATATGAAAAAAGGGCGAGTGTGAGGCTCTTGCTCAAGTTTTTCTTTCTGGATATCGTGTCAGACATGGTCGTGAAATTTCCGGGTGACTTCATGGGAAATGGACGTGTCTTACTCCCTGGGGGTTTGGCCTCCTCCAAAGAGTTTGGGGTCATTCTGTGGGATGGAAGAAGTCCGTTGTTCTGTTGTTGTTGATTGGTTTTCTTTTGATTTTCAAACTCAGGTGTCAAACCAAATGAGGGATTCCAGAGTAGAGCCCTGGGCAGGGGCGACTGGATAACCAGAAATCTGGTTAAAAATTGGAGCCTTGGGACATGTAAAGCCCATTATGACATCTAATGGTCCAGCCACTGAGAGGACGTACTAGAGGACAGGACTCACGCTGAGGATCACAATGCGTGTTTATGCCCTCGTCGCACTCAAGAATGGGCGTGGCCTCAGGGTGAATGCTGCTTTCTCCTACACTGAACGTTGGACAACATGCCAACCACAAGGTTTCTTGCCATGGGTAACGAAGAGTTCTGATTTCTGCATCACAGTCACCCCTGGGCAGTGACTGGAAATAAGGTCTAGGTTTTGAAGCCTGAAAACTGAGGTAGGGAAGAGATGATGACCTAAGGCCATGGCGGGTCTGATGTGCTCAGTGTGCGGTCAGCTGTCTGTGTGTTGGTCACGAGGTCAGGCTCAGGTCGTCAGACAGTGCATTAGTGCCCAGGTTAGACGATATATTTTGGGTGCATTCGAGTGCAGTGTAGGTTCTTATCTGAAGAACTCTTCAGGATATGAAGAATGAGCGAGTCTGAGGCGCGTGCTCAGGCTTTTGTCTCTGGATTTTTTATCAGCGATGGCCGTGGAATGTTGGGGAGGCCTCATGGGCCATGGACGCATCTTGCTCTCTGTGTATTTGGCCCGATCCCAATTGTTTTTCGTCAATCTGTGGGATGGGAGGACTCCTTTCAGGTTTGTTACCTCAGGTGTCCCACCAAAAGAGGAATTCCAAAGCAGAGCCCTGGGGAAGAGTGAAGGGACAACCCGAACTACGGTTAAAAATTGGGGCCTAGGGGCATGGCAAGCCCAATATGCTGTCTCTCCATCCAGCCACTGAGAGGCCTTACCTGAGGACTGGGCTCAGGCTGAGGGTCACAATGTGTGTTTGTGACCAATGTGGCCCGCAAGCATGGGCGGGGCCTCATGGGCCACACTGGTTTCAACTACACTGAACCTTGGACAACATGCCAACCACAAGGTTTCTTGCCCTGGGGAAAGAGTTCTGACTTCTGCGTCATTTCAAACCCGTGCCGTGATTGGAGATAAGGTCTAGGTTCTGAAGCCTGAAAACCGAGGTTGAGAAGAGATGACGAACTAAGGCCATGACGGGTCTGATGTGCTCAGTGTGCGGCCAGCTGTCTGGGTGGGACCAGGAGGTCCAGGCTCAGGCTGTGTCAGAAAGGGCATTAGTGCCCAGGTCAGCCTATATATTTGGGGTACAGCTGAATGGCGTGCAGGTTGATCCTCATTTGGGGTTTCTGGGTAGCCCCAGAGGGCAATGTTTTTCTTCTGGAGGGCAGGCAGAGTGCTGCATTGTAGTTTGGATTGCCAAACTGGAGGGACTGTGGGCCAGGAGTCTGAGGACGGATGTCTGAGAACCCAAGCTAGGCCTAGGATTCTGGGTGAGGGTATGGCAGGCACAATCTACAGGCCTGAATCGATATCTCGTGCATCTGAAGTCAGGGCGAGGATCAGACAATCGCTCAGGTTGGACATTCTGTCCCTGATGGGGTGGATCACGAGGCCATGGTTGTTTTCCCAAGATGGGAGTTGTGAGAAACTCCCAACTGCAAAGATTCTTCTGCAGGACAATTGAGACCTGTTGGTTGCCTCCAGGACAATGATTGTGAGCAGAGTTCTAAGGATGGATGGCTGGGTAGCCAACCTCGCATTCCTATTCTCGCCACACAACAAGACAGGTTAGATCTGCTGGATCTGGGGGAGCAACCGAGGAGGCTGAGTTGAAATGGACTCTCCCGTGGATGTGTCCTAATATGATTTTGCGTCTATGGAGACCTTGGATTGAAGCGGTGGCACTGGGGCCCTGAAGGGTTCTCCTAAAGAGAGGCTTTCACACAGCTCCATCGTGCAAGTTTCCCATGTGGTAGATGAGATTTGTTCTGATGGGTGAGTCAAGAAACAGCCATATGCTATTATTGAAATCCAGGCCTCTGAGGAGAGATGCCTGGAAGCCAAACCAATGGATCCGATAGGTGCCTAGGGGCCGGTTCGTTCCTTTTTACCTCTGTCGACATCAGTCTACGGGACTGAGCGCCGGTAGGTGCTCAGATGGGCCCAGATTGCCCCTGTTTGTCCTGGGAAGCCACAAATATTGGGATGGCCTCAGGGACTTTGGAGGTTTATCCTATTAGTAGAGTTGTGGCCATTGGAATGGGCACATACAATTCCCTTGGAGAGGGCAAGCACAGTCGTCAGGTTTGGCTCCAGGGGCCTGAGCCTGTAGGGTGTGTAGGCCAGGGCTGTTTGGACAGTTGTCTGAAAACACAAACTCGGCTTATGTTTCGGGTCATAGGTATGGCAGGACTGATCTA
This sequence comes from Mustela putorius furo, assembly GCF_011764305.1. Classification (NCBI taxonomy): domain Eukaryota; kingdom Metazoa; phylum Chordata; class Mammalia; order Carnivora; family Mustelidae; genus Mustela; species Mustela putorius. Next base: position 117,942 of record NW_025421537.1, on the reverse strand, counting down.
CAGACCATGAGGAGAACATTTCGGGATATGAAAAAAGGGCGAGTGTGAGGCTCTTGCTCAAGTTTTTCTTTCTGGATATCGTGTCAGACATGGTCGTGAAATTTCCGGGTGACTTCATGGGAAATGGACGTGTCTTACTCCCTGGGGGTTTGGCCTCCTCCAAAGAGTTTGGGGTCATTCTGTGGGATGGAAGAAGTCCGTTGTTCTGTTGTTGTTGATTGGTTTTCTTTTGATTTTCAAACTCAGGTGTCAAACCAAATGAGGGATTCCAGAGTAGAGCCCTGGGCAGGGGCGACTGGATAACCAGAAATCTGGTTAAAAATTGGAGCCTTGGGACATGTAAAGCCCATTATGACATCTAATGGTCCAGCCACTGAGAGGACGTACTAGAGGACAGGACTCACGCTGAGGATCACAATGCGTGTTTATGCCCTCGTCGCACTCAAGAATGGGCGTGGCCTCAGGGTGAATGCTGCTTTCTCCTACACTGAACGTTGGACAACATGCCAACCACAAGGTTTCTTGCCATGGGTAACGAAGAGTTCTGATTTCTGCATCACAGTCACCCCTGGGCAGTGACTGGAAATAAGGTCTAGGTTTTGAAGCCTGAAAACTGAGGTAGGGAAGAGATGATGACCTAAGGCCATGGCGGGTCTGATGTGCTCAGTGTGCGGTCAGCTGTCTGTGTGTTGGTCACGAGGTCAGGCTCAGGTCGTCAGACAGTGCATTAGTGCCCAGGTTAGACGATATATTTTGGGTGCATTCGAGTGCAGTGTAGGTTCTTATCTGAAGAACTCTTCAGGATATGAAGAATGAGCGAGTCTGAGGCGCGTGCTCAGGCTTTTGTCTCTGGATTTTTTATCAGCGATGGCCGTGGAATGTTGGGGAGGCCTCATGGGCCATGGACGCATCTTGCTCTCTGTGTATTTGGCCCGATCCCAATTGTTTTTCGTCAATCTGTGGGATGGGAGGACTCCTTTCAGGTTTGTTACCTCAGGTGTCCCACCAAAAGAGGAATTCCAAAGCAGAGCCCTGGGGAAGAGTGAAGGGACAACCCGAACTACGGTTAAAAATTGGGGCCTAGGGGCATGGCAAGCCCAATATGCTGTCTCTCCATCCAGCCACTGAGAGGCCTTACCTGAGGACTGGGCTCAGGCTGAGGGTCACAATGTGTGTTTGTGACCAATGTGGCCCGCAAGCATGGGCGGGGCCTCATGGGCCACACTGGTTTCAACTACACTGAACCTTGGACAACATGCCAACCACAAGGTTTCTTGCCCTGGGGAAAGAGTTCTGACTTCTGCGTCATTTCAAACCCGTGCCGTGATTGGAGATAAGGTCTAGGTTCTGAAGCCTGAAAACCGAGGTTGAGAAGAGATGACGAACTAAGGCCATGACGGGTCTGATGTGCTCAGTGTGCGGCCAGCTGTCTGGGTGGGACCAGGAGGTCCAGGCTCAGGCTGTGTCAGAAAGGGCATTAGTGCCCAGGTCAGCCTATATATTTGGGGTACAGCTGAATGGCGTGCAGGTTGATCCTCATTTGGGGTTTCTGGGGGTAGCCCCAGAGGGGGCAATGTTTTTTCTTCTGGAGGGCAGGCAGAGTGCTGCATTGTAGTTTGGATTGCCAAACTGGAGGGACTGTGGGCCAGGAGTCTGAGGACGGATGTCTGAGAACCCAAGCTAGGCCTAGGATTCTGGGTGAGGGTATGGCAGGCACAATCTACAGGCCTGAATCGATATCTCGTGCATCTGAAGTCAGGGCGAGGATCAGACAATCGCTCAGGTTGGACATTCTGTCCCTGATGGGGTGGATCACGAGGCCATGGTTGTTTTCCCAAGATGGGAGTTGTGAGAAACTCCCAACTGCAAAGATTCTTCTGCAGGACAATTGAGACCTGTTGGTTGCCTCCAGGACAATGATTGTGAGCAGAGTTCTAAGGATGGATGGCTGGGTAGCCAACCTCGCATTCCTATTCTCGCCACACAACAAGACAGGTTAGATCTGCTGGATCTGGGGGAGCAACCGAGGAGGCTGAGTTGAAATGGACTCTCCCGTGGATGTGTCCTAATATGATTTTGCGTCTATGGAGACCTTGGATTGAAGCGGTGGCACTGGGGCCCTGAAGGGTTCTCCTAAAGAGAGGCTTTCACACAGCTCCATCGTGCAAGTTTCCCATGTGGTAGATGAGATTTGTTCTGATGGGTGAGTCAAGAAACAGCCATATGCTATTATTGAAATCCAGGCCTCTGAGGAGAGATGCCTGGAAGCCAAACCAATGGATCCGATAGGTGCCTAGGGGCCGGTTCGTTCCTTTTTACCTCTGTCGACATCAGTCTACGGGACTGAGCGCCGGTAGGTGCTCAGATGGGCCCAGATTGCCCCTGTTTGTCCTGGGAAGCCACAAATATTGGGATGGCCTCAGGGACTTTGGAGGTTTATCCTATTAGTAGAGTTGTGGCCATTGGAATGGGCACATACAATTCCCTTGGAGAGGGCAAGCACAGTCGTCAGGTTTGGCTCCAGGGGCCTGAGCCTGTAGGGTGTGTAGGCCAGGGCTGTTTGGACAGTTGTCTGAAAACACAAACTCGGCTTATGTTTCGGGTCATAGGTATGGCAGGACTGATCTACAGACCATGAGGAGAACATTTCGGGATATGAAAAAAGGGCGAGTGTGAGGCTCTTGCTCAAGTTTTTCTTTCTGGATATCGTGTCAGACATGGTCGTGAAATTTCCGGGTGACTTCATGGGAAATGGACGTGTCTTACTCCCTGGGGGTTTGGCCTCCTCCAAAGAGTTTGGGGTCATTCTGTGGGATGGAAGAAGTCCGTTGTTCTGTTGTTGTTGATTGGTTTTCTTTTGATTTTCAAACTCAGGTGTCAAACCAAATGAGGGATTCCAGAGTAGAGCCCTGGGCAGGGGCGACTGGATAACCAGAAATCTGGTTAAAAATTGGAGCCTTGGGACATGTAAAGCCCATTATGACATCTAATGGTCCAGCCACTGAGAGGACGTACTAGAGGACAGGACTCACGCTGAGGATCACAATGCGTGTTTATGCCCTCGTCGCACTCAAGAATGGGCGTGGCCTCAGGGTGAATGCTGCTTTCTCCTACACTGAACGTTGGACAACATGCCAACCACAAGGTTTCTTGCCATGGGTAACGAAGAGTTCTGATTTCTGCATCACAGTCACCCCTGGGCAGTGACTGGAAATAAGGTCTAGGTTTTGAAGCCTGAAAACTGAGGTAGGGAAGAGATGATGACCTAAGGCCATGGCGGGTCTGATGTGCTCAGTGTGCGGTCAGCTGTCTGTGTGTTGGTCACGAGGTCAGGCTCAGGTCGTCAGACAGTGCATTAGTGCCCAGGTTAGACGATATATTTTGGGTGCATTCGAGTGCAGTGTAGGTTCTTATCTGAAGAACTCTTCAGGATATGAAGAATGAGCGAGTCTGAGGCGCGTGCTCAGGCTTTTGTCTCTGGATTTTTTATCAGCGATGGCCGTGGAATGTTGGGGAGGCCTCATGGGCCATGGACGCATCTTGCTCTCTGTGTATTTGGCCCGATCCCAATTGTTTTTTCGTCAATCTGTGGGATGGGAGGACTCCTTTCAGGTTTGTTACCTCAGGTGTCCCACCAAAAGAGGAATTCCAAAGCAGAGCCCTGGGGAAGAGTGAAGGGACAACCCGAACTACGGTTAAAAATTGGGGCCTAGGGGCATGGCAAGCCCAATATGCTGTCTCTCCATCCAGCCACTGAGAGGCCTTACCTGAGGACTGGGCTCAGGCTGAGGGTCACAATGTGTGTTTGTGACCAATGTGGCCCGCAAGCATGGGCGGGGCCTCATGGGCCACACTGGTTTCAACTACACTGAACCTTGGACAACATGCCAACCACAAGGTTTCTTGCCCTGGGGAAAGAGTTCTGACTTCTGCGTCATTTCAAACCCGTGCCGTGATTGGAGATAAGGTCTAGGTTCTGAAGCCTGAAAACCGAGGTTGAGAAGAGATGACGAACTAAGGCCATGACGGGTCTGATGTGCTCAGTGTGCGGCCCAGCTGTCTGGGTGGGACCAGGAGGTCCAGGCTCAGGCTGTGTCAGAAAGGGCATTAGTGCCCAGGTCAGCCTATATATTTGGGGTACAGCTGAATGGCGTGCAGGTTGATCCTCATTTGGGGTTTCTGGGTAGCCCCAGAGGGCAATGTTTTTCTTCTGGAGGGCAGGCAGAGTGCTGCATTGTAGTTTGGATTGCCAAACTGGAGGGACTGTGGGCCAGGAGTCTGAGGACGGATGTCTGAGAACCCAAGCTAGGCCTAGGATTCTGGGTGAGGGGTATGGCAGGCACAATCTACAGGCCTGAATCGATATCTCGTGCATCTGAAGTCAGGGCGAGGATCAGACAATCGCTCAGGTTGGACATTCTGTCCCTGATGGGGTGGATCACGAGGCCATGGTTGTTTTCCCAAGATGGGAGTTGTGAGAAACTCCCAACTGCAAAGATTCTTCTGCAGGACAATTGAGACCTGTTGGTTGCCTCCAGGACAATGATTGTGAGCAGAGTTCTAAGGATGGATGGCTGGGTAGCCAACCTCGCATTCCTATTCTCGCCACACAACAAGACAGGTTAGATCTGCTGGATCTGGGGGAGCAACCGAGGAGGCTGAGTTGAAATGGACTCTCCCGTGGATGTGTCCTAATATGATTTTGCGTCTATGGAGACCTTGGATTGAAGCGGTGGCACTGGGGCCCTGAAGGGTTCTCCTAAAGAGAGGCTTTCACACAGCTCCATCGTGCAAGTTTCCCATGTGTAGATGAGATTTGTTCTGATGGGTGAGTCAAGAAACAGCCATATGCTATTATTGAAATCCAGGCCTCTGAGGAGAGATGCCTGGAAGCCAAACCAATGGATCCGATAGGTGCCTAGGGGCCGGTTCGTTCCTTTTTACCTCTGTCGACATCAGTCTACGGGACTGAGCGCCGGTAGGTGCTCAGATGGGCCCAGATTGCCCCTGTTTGTCCTGGGAAGCCACAAATATTGGGATGGCCTCAGGGACTTTGGAGGTTTATCCTATTAGTAGAGTTGTGGCCATTGGAATGGGCACATACAATTCCCTTGGAGAGGGCAAGCACAGTCGTCAGGTTTGGCTCCAGGGGCCTGAGCCTGTAGGGTGTGTAGGCCAGGGCTGTTTGGACAGTTGTCTGAAAACACAAACTCGGCTTATGTTTCGGGTCATAGGTATGGCAGGACTGATCTACAGACCATGAGGAGAACATTTCGGGATATGAAAAAAGGGCGAGTGTGAGGCTCTTGCTCAAGTTTTTCTTTCTGGATATCGTGTCAGACATGGTCGTGAAATTTCCGGGTGACTTCATGGGAAATGGACGTGTCTTACTCCCTGGGGGTTTGGCCTCCTCCAAAGAGTTTGGGGTCATTCTGTGGGATGGAAGAAGTCCGTTGTTCTGTTGTTGTTGATTGGTTTTCTTTTGATTTTCAAACTCAGGTGTCAAACCAAATGAGGGATTCCAGAGTAGAGCCCTGGGCAGGGGCGACTGGATAACCAGAAATCTGGTTAAAAATTGGAGCCTTGGGACATGTAAAGCCCATTATGACATCTAATGGTCCAGCCACTGAGAGGACGTACTAGAGGACAGGACTCACGCTGAGGATCACAATGCGTGTTTATGCCCTCGTCGCACTCAAGAATGGGCGTGGCCTCAGGGTGAATGCTGCTTTCTCCTACACTGAACGTTGGACAACATGCCAACCACAAGGTTTCTTGCCATGGGTAACGAAGAGTTCTGATTTCTGCATCACAGTCACCCCTGGGCAGTGACTGGAAATAAGGTCTAGGTTTTGAAGCCTGAAAACTGAGGTAGGGAAGAGATGATGACCTAAGGCCATGGCGGGTCTGATGTGCTCAGTGTGCGGTCAGCTGTCTGTGTGTTGGTCACGAGGTCAGGCTCAGGTCGTCAGACAGTGCATTAGTGCCCAGGTTAGACGATATATTTTGGGTGCATTCGAGTGCAGTGTAGGTTCTTATCTGAAGAACTCTTCAGGATATGAAGAATGAGCGAGTCTGAGGCGCGTGCTCAGGCTTTTGTCTCTGGATTTTTTATCAGCGATGGCCGTGGAATGTTGGGGAGGCCTCATGGGCCATGGACGCATCTTGCTCTCTGTGTATTTGGCCCGATCCCAATTGTTTTTCGTCAATCTGTGGGATGGGAGGACTCCTTTCAGGTTTGTTACCTCAGGTGTCCCACCAAAAGAGGAATTCCAAAGCAGAGCCCTGGGGAAGAGTGAAGGGACAACCCGAACTACGGTTAAAAATTGGGGCCTAGGGGCATGGCAAGCCCAATATGCTGTCTCTCCATCCAGCCACTGAGAGGCCTTACCTGAGGACTGGGCTCAGGCTGAGGGTCACAATGTGTGTTTGTGACCAATGTGGCCCGCAAGCATGGGCGGGGCCTCATGGGCCACACTGGTTTCAACTACACTGAACCTTGGACAACATGCCAACCACAAGGTTTCTTGCCCTGGGGAAAGAGTTCTGACTTCTGCGTCATTTCAAAAAACCCGTGCCGTGATTGGAGATAAGGTCTAGGTTCTGAAGCCTGAAAACCGAGGTTGAGAAGAGATGACGAACTAAGGCCATGACGGGTCTGATGTGCTCAGTGTGCGGCCAGCTGTCTGGGTGGGACCAGGAGGTCCAGGCTCAGGCTGTGTCAGAAAGGGCATTAGTGCCCAGGTCAGCCTATATATTTGGGGTACAGCTGAATGGCGTGCAGGTTGATCCTCATTTGGGGTTTCTGGGTAGCCCCAGAGGGCAATGTTTTTTCTTCTGGAGGGCAGGCAGAGTGCTGCATTGTAGTTTGGATTGCCAAACTGGAGGGACTGTGGGCCAGGAGTCTGAGGACGGATGTCTGAGAACCCAAGCTAGGCCTAGGATTCTGGGTGAGGGTATGGCAGGCACAATCTACAGGCCTGAATCGATATCTCGTGCATCTGAAGTCAGGGCGAGGATCAGACAATCGCTCAGGTTGGACATTCTGTCCCTGATGGGGTGGATCACGAGGCCATGGTTGTTTTCCCAAGATGGGAGTTGTGAGAAACTCCCAACTGCAAAGATTCTTCTGCAGGACAATTGAGACCTGTTGGTTGCCTCCAGGACAATGATTGTGAGCAGAGTTCTAAGGATGGATGGCTGGGTAGCCAACCTCGCATTCCTATTCTCGCCACACAACAAGACAGGTTAGATCTGCTGGATCTGGGGGAGCAACCGAGGAGGCTGAGTTGAAATGGACTCTCCCGTGGATGTGTCCTAATATGATTTTGCGTCTATGGAGACCTTGGATTGAAGCGGTGGCACTGGGGCCCTGAAGGGTTCTCCTAAAGAGAGGCTTTCACACAGCTCCATCGTGCAAGTTTCCCATGTGTAGATGAGATTTGTTCTGATGGGTGAGTCAAGAAACAGCCATATGCTATTATTGAAATCCAGGCCTCTGAGGAGAGATGCCTGGAAGCCAAACCAATGGATCCGATAGGTGCCTAGGGGCCGGTTCGTTCCTTTTTACCTCTGTCGACATCAGTCTACGGGACTGAGCGCCGGTAGGTGCTCAGATGGGCCCAGATTGCCCCTGTTTGTCCTGGGAAGCCACAAATATTGGGATGGCCTCAGGGACTTTGGAGGTTTATCCTATTAGTAGAGTTGTGGCCATTGGAATGGGCACATACAATTCCCTTGGAGAGGGCAAGCACAGTCGTCAGGTTTGGCTCCAGGGGCCTGAGCCTGTAGGGTGTGTAGGCCAGGGCTGTTTGGACAGTTGTCTGAAAACACAAACTCGGCTTATGTTTCGGGTCATAGGTATGGCAGGACTGATCTACAGACCATGAGGAGAACATTTCGGGATATGAAAAAAGGGCGAGTGTGAGGCTCTTGCTCAAGTTTTTCTTTCTGGATATCGTGTCAGACATGGTCGTGAAATTTCCGGGTGACTTCATGGGAAATGGACGTGTCTTACTCCCTGGGGGTTTGGCCTCCTCCAAAGAGTTTGGGGTCATTCTGTGGGATGGAAGAAGTCCGTTGTTCTGTTGTTGTTGATTGGTTTTCTTTTGATTTTTCAAACTCAGGTGTCAAACCAAATGAGGGATTCCAGAGTAGAGCCCTGGGCAGGGGCGACTGGATAACCAGAAATCTGGTTAAAAATTGGAGCCTTGGGACATGTAAAGCCCATTATGACATCTAATGGTCCAGCCACTGAGAGGACGTACTAGAGGACAGGACTCACGCTGAGGATCACAATGCGTGTTTATGCCCTCGTCGCACTCAAGAATGGGCGTGGCCTCAGGGTGAATGCTGCTTTCTCTCCTACACTGAACGTTGGACAACATGCCAACCACAAGGTTTCTTGCCATGGGTAACGAAGAGTTCTGATTTCTGCATCACAGTCACCCCTGGGCAGTGACTGGAAATAAGGTCTAGGTTTTGAAGCCTGAAAACTGAGGTAGGGAAGAGATGATGACCTAAGGCCATGGCGGGTCTGATGTGCTCAGTGTGCGGTCAGCTGTCTGTGTGTTGGTCACGAGGTCAGGCTCAGGTCGTCAGACAGTGCATTAGTGCCCAGGTTAGACGATATATTTTGGGTGCATTCGAGTGCAGTGTAGGTTCTTATCTGAAGAACTCTTCAGGATATGAAGAATGAGCGAGTCTGAGGCGCGTGCTCAGGCTTTTGTCTCTGGATTTTTTATCAGCGATGGCCGTGGAATGTTGGGGAGGCCTCATGGGCCCATGGACGCATCTTGCTCTCTGTGTATTTGGCCCGATCCCAATTGTTTTTCGTCAATCTGTGGGATGGGAGGACTCCTTTCAGGTTTGTTACCTCAGGTGTCCCACCAAAAGAGGAATTCCAAAGCAGAGCCCTGGGGAAGAGTGAAGGGACAACCCGAACTACGGTTAAAAAATGGGGCCTAGGGGCATGGCAAGCCCAATATGCTGTCTCTCCATCCAGCCACTGAGAGGCCTTACCTGAGGACTGGGCTCAGGCTGAGGGTCACAATGTGTGTTTGTGACCAATGTGGCCCGCAAGCATGGGCGGGGCCTCATGGGCCACACTGGTTTCAACTACACTGAACCTTGGACAACATGCCAACCACAAGGTTTCTTGCCCTGGGGAAAGAGTTCTGACTTCTGCGTCATTTCAAACCCGTGCCGTGATTGGAGATAAGGTCTAGGTTCTGAAGCCTGAAAACCGAGGTTGAGAAGAGATGACGAACTAAGGCCATGACGGGTCTGATGTGCTCAGTGTGCGGCCAGCTGTCTGGGTGGGACCAGGAGGTCCAGGCTCAGGCTGTGTCAGAAAGGGCATTAGTGCCCAGGTCAGCCTATATATTTGGGGTACAGCTGAATGGCGTGCAGGTTGATCCTCATTTGGGGTTTCTGGGTAGCCCCAGAGGGCAATGTTTTTCTTCTGGAGGGCAGGCAGAGTGCTGCATTGTAGTTTGGATTGCCAAACTGGAGGGACTGTGGGCCAGGAGTCTGAGGACGGATGTCTGAGAACCCAAGCTAGGCCTAGGATTCTGGGTGAGGGTATGGCAGGCACAATCTACAGGCCTGAATCGATATCTCGTGCATCTGAAGTCAGGGCGAGGATCAGACAATCGCTCAGGTTGGACATTCTGTCCCTGATGGGGTGGATCACGAGGCCATGGTTGTTTTCCCAAGATGGGAGTTGTGAGAAACTCCCAACTGCAAAGATTCTTCTGCAGGACAATTGAGACCTGTTGGTTGCCTCCAGGACAATGATTGTGAGCAGAGTTCTAAGGATGGATGGCTGGGTAGCCAACCTCGCATTCCTATTCTCGCCACACAACAAGACAGGTTAGATCTGCTGGATCTGGGGGAGCAACCGAGGAGGCTGAGTTGAAATGGACTCTCCCGTGGATGTGTCCTAATATGATTTTGCGTCTATGGAGACCTTGGATTGAAGCGGTGGCACTGGGGCCCTGAAGGGTTCTCCTAAAGAGAGGCTTTCACACAGCTCCATCGTGCAAGTTTCCCATGTGTAGATGAGATTTGTTCTGATGGGTGAGTCAAGAAACAGCCATATGCTATTATTGAAATCCAGGCCTCTGAGGAGAGATGCCTGGAAGCCAAACCAATGGATCCGATAGGTGCCTAGGGGCCGGTTCGTTCCTTTTTACCTCTGTCGACATCAGTCTACGGGACTGAGCGCCGGTAGGTGCTCAGATGGGCCCAGATTGCCCCTGTTTGTCCTGGGAAGCCACAAATATTGGGATGGCCTCAGGGACTTTGGAGGTTTATCCTATTAGTAGAGTTGTGGCCATTGGAATGGGCACATACAATTCCCTTGGAGAGGGCAAGCACAGTCGTCAGGTTTGGCTCCAGGGGCCTGAGCCTGTAGGGTGTGTAGGCCAGGGCTGTTTGGACAGTTGTCTGAAAACACAAACTCGGCTTATGTTTCGGGTCATAGGTATGGCAGGACTGATCTACAGACCATGAGGAGAACATTTCGGGATATGAAAAAAGGGCGAGTGTGAGGCTCTTGCTCAAGTTTTTCTTTCTGGATATCGTGTCAGACATGGTCGTGAAATTTCCGGGTGACTTCATGGGAAATGGACGTGTCTTACTCCCTGGGGGTTTGGCCTCCTCCAAAGAGTTTGGGGTCATTCTGTGGGATGGAAGAAGTCCGTTGTTCTGTTGTTGTTGATTGGTTTTCTTTTGATTTTCAAACTCAGGTGTCAAACCAAATGAGGGATTCCAGAGTAGAGCCCTGGGCAGGGGCGACTGGATAACCAGAAATCTGGTTAAAAAAATGGAGCCTTGGGACATGTAAAGCCCATTATGACATCTAATGGTCCAGCCACTGAGAGGACGTACTAGAGGACAGGACTCACGCTGAGGATCACAATGCGTGTTTATGCCCTCGTCGCACTCAAGAATGGGCGTGGCCTCAGGGTGAATGCTGCTTTCTCCTACACTGAACGTTGGACAACATGCCAACCACAAGGTTTCTTGCCATGGGTAACGAAGAGTTCTGATTTCTGCATCACAGTCACCCCTGGGCAGTGACTGGAAATAAGGTCTAGGTTTTGAAGCCTGAAAACTGAGGTAGGGAAGAGATGATGACCTAAGGCCATGGCGGGTCTGATGTGCTCAGTGTGCGGTCAGCTGTCTGTGTGTTGGTCACGAGGTCAGGCTCAGGTCGTCAGACAGTGCATTAGTGCCCAGGTTAGACGATATATTTTGGGTGCATTCGAGTGCAGTGTAGGTTCTTATCTGAAGAACTCTTCAGGATATGAAGAATGAGCGAGTCTGAGGCGCGTGCTCAGGCTTTTGTCTCTGGATTTTTTATCAGCGATGGCCGTGGAATGTTGGGGAGGCCTCATGGGCCATGGACGCATCTTGCTCTCTGTGTATTTGGCCCGATCCCAAATGTTTTTCGTCAATCTGTGGGATGGGAGGACTCCTTTCAGGTTTGTTACCTCAGGTGTCCCACCAAAAGAGGAATTCCAAAGCAGAGCCCTGGGGAAGAGTGAAGGGACAACCCGAACTACGGTTAAAAATTGGGGCCTAGGGGCATGGCAAGCCCAATATGCTGTCTCTCCATCCAGCCACTGAGAGGCCTTACCTGAGGACTGGGCTCAGGCTGAGGGTCACAATGTGTGTTTGTGACCAATGTGGCCCGCAAGCATGGGCGGGGCCTCATGGGCCACACTGGTTTCAACTACACTGAACCTTGGACAACATGCCAACCACAAGGTTTCTTGCCCTGGGGAAAGAGTTCTGACTTCTGCGTCATTTCAAACCCGTGCCGTGATTGGAGATAAGGTCTAGGTTCTGAAGCCTGAAAACCGAGGTTGAGAAGAGATGACGAACTAAGGCCATGACGGGTCTGATGTGCTCAGTGTGCGGCCAGCTGTCTGGGTGGGACCAGGAGGTCCAGGCTCAGGCTGTGTCAGAAAGGGCATTAGTGCCCAGGTCAGCCTATATATTTGGGGTACAGCTGAATGGCGTGCAGGTTGATCCTCATTTGGGGTTTCTGGGTAGCCCCAGAGGGCAATGTTTTTCTTCTGGAGGGCAGGCAGAGTGCTGCATTGTAGTTTGGATTGCCAAACTGGAGGGACTGTGGGCCAGGAGTCTGAGGACGGATGTCTGAGAACCCAAGCTAGGCCTAGGATTCTGGGTGAGGGTATGGCAGGCACAATCTACAGGCCTGAATCGATATCTCGTGCATCTGAAGTCAGGGCGAGGATCAGACAATCGCTCAGGTTGGACATTCTGTCCCTGATGGGGTGGATCACGAGGCCATGGTTGTTTTCCCAAGATGGGAGTTGTGAGAAACTCCCAACTGCAAAGATTCTTCTGCAGGACAATTGAGACCTGTTGGTTGCCTCCAGGACAATGATTGTGTGCAGAGTTCTAAGGATGGATGGCTGGGTAGCCAACCTCGCATTCCTATTCTCGACACACAACAAGACAGGTTAGATCTGCTGGATCTGGGGGAGCAACCGAGGAGGCTGAGTTGAAATGGACTCTCCCGTGGATGTGTCCTAATATGATTTTGCGTCTATGGAGACCTTGGATTGAAGCGGTGGCACTGGGGCCCTGAAGGGTTCTCCTAAAGAGAGGCTTTCACACAGCTCCATCGTGCAAGTTTCCCATGTGTAGATGAGATTTGTTCTGATGGGTGAGTCAAGAAACAGCCATATGCTATTATTGAAATCCAGGCCTCTGAGGAGAGATGCCTGGAAGCCCAACCAATGGATCCGATAGGTGCCTAGGGGCCGGTTCGTTCCTTTTTACCTCTGTCGACATCAGTCTACGGGACTGAGCGCCGGTAGGTGCTCAGATGGGCCCAGATTGCCCCTGTTTGTCCTGGGAAGCCACAAATATTGGGATGGCCTCAGGGACTTTGGAGGTTTATCCTATTAGTAGAGTTGTGGCCATTGGAATGGGCACATACAATTCCCTTGGAGAGGGCAAGCACAGTCGTCAGGTTTGGCTCCAGGGGCCTGAGCCTGTAGGGTGTGTAGGCCAGGGCTGTTTGGACAGTTTGTCTGAAAACACAAACTCGGCTTATGTTTCGGGTCATAGGTATGGCAGGACTGATCTACAGACCATGAGGAGAACATTTCGGGATATGAAAAAAGGGCGAGTGTGAGGCTCTTGCTCAAGTTTTTCTTTCTGGATATCGTGTCAGACATGGTCGTGAAATTTCCGGGTGTCTTCATGGGAAATGGACGTGTCTTACTCCCTGGGGGTTTGGCCTCCTCCAAAGAGTTTGGGGTCATTCTGTGGGATGGAAGAAGTCCGTTGTTCTGTTGTTGTTGATTGGTTTTCTTTTGATTTTCAAACTCAGGTGTCAAACCAAATGAGGGATTCCAGAGTAGAGCCCTGGGCAGGGGCGACTGGATAACCAGAAATCTGGTTAAAAATTGGAGCCTTGGGACTTGTAAAGCCCATTATGACATCTAATGGTCCAGCCACTGAGAGGACGTACTAGAGGACAGGACTCACGCTGAGGATCACAATGCGTGTTTATGCCCTCGTCGCACTCAACAATGGGCGTGGCCTCAGGGTGAATGCTGCTTTCTCCTACACTGAACGTTGGACAACATGCCAACCACAAGGTTTCTTGCCATGGGTAACGAAGAGTTCTGATTTCTGCATCACAGTCACCCCTGGGCAGTGACTGGAAATAAGGTCTAGGTTTTGAAGCCTGAAAACTGAGGTAGGGAAGAGATGATGACCTAGGGCCATGGCAGGTCTGATGTGCTCAGTGTGCGGTCAGCTGTCTGTGTGTTGGTCACGAGGTCAGGCTCAGGTCGTCAGACAGTGCATTAGTGCCCAGGTTAGACGATATATTTTGGGTGCATTCGAGTGCAGTGTAGGTTCTTATCTGAAGAACTCTTCAGGATATGAAGAATGAGCGAGTCTGAGGCGCGTGCTCAGGCTTTTGTCTCTGGATTTTTTATCAGCGATGGCCGTGGAATGTTGGGGAGGCCTCATGGGCCATGGACGCATCTTGCTCTCTGTGTGTTTGGCCCGATCCCAATTGTTTTTCGTCAATCTGTGGGATGGGAGGACTCCTTTCAGGTTTGTTACCTCAGGTGTCCCACCAAAAGAGGAATTCCAAAGCAGAGCCCTGGGGAAGAGTGAAGGGACAACCCGAACTATGGTTAAAAATTGGGTCCTTGGGGCATGGCAATCCCAATATGCTGTCTCTCCATCTAGCCACTGAGAGGCCTTACCTGAGGACTGGGCTCAGGCTGAGGGTCACAATGTGTGTTTGTGACCAATGGGGCCCACAAGCATGGGCGGGGCCTCATGGCCCACACTGTTTCAAGTACACTGAACCTTGGACAACATGCCAACCACAAGGTTTCTTGCCATGGGGAAAGAATTCTGATTTCTGCATCATTTTCAAACCCAGGCCGTGATTGGAGATAAGGTCTAGGTTCTGAAGCCTGAAAACCGAGATTGAGAAGAGATGACGACCTAAGGCCATGGCGGGTCCGATGTGCTCAGTGTGCGCGGCCAGCTGTCTGGGTGGGGCCAGGACGTCTAGGATCAGGCCTTGTCAGAAAGGGCATTATTGCCCAGGTCAGCCTATATATTTGGGGTACAGCCGAACGGCGTGTAGGTTGATCCTCCTTAGGGGTTTCTGGGTAGCCCCATGTGGCATTGTTTTTCTTCTGGAGGGCAGGCAGAGTGCTGCATTGTAGTTCTGAATTGCCAAATTGGAGGTTTTTTGGGCCAGTAGTCTGAGGACGGAAGTCTGAGAAACCAGGCTAGGCATAGGTTTCTGGGTGAGGATATGGCCGGCACAATCTATAGTCCTGAATCTAGATCTCGTGCGTCTGAAGTCAGGGCGAGTATTAGACGATCGCTTAGGTTGGACATTTTTTCCCTGAGGGCCCCATATTGAAGCTGGGGGATCACGAGGTCATGGGGGTTTTCCGATGATGGGAGTTGTGAGAAGGTCCCAATTGCAAAGATTCTTTCGCAGGACAATTGAGACCTGTTGGTTGGCTCCAGGACAACGATTCCGAGCAGGGTTCTAACGATGGATGGCTGGGTAGCCCACCTCGCATTCCAATTGTCTCCACGCAACAAGACAGGTCAGATCGACTGGATCTGGGGGAGCAACCGAGGAGGCTGAGTTGAAATGGACTCTCCTGGTTGTGACCTAATATGATTTTGTGTCTATGGAGACCTTGGAATGAAGCGGTGGCACTGGGGCCCTGAAGGGTTCTCCTAAAGAGAGGCTTTCACACAGCTCCATCGTGCAAGTTTCCCATGTGTAGATGAGATTTGTTCTGATGGGTGAGTCAAGAAACAGCCATATACTGTTATTGAAATCCAGGCCTCTGAGGAGAGATGCCTCGAAAACAAAGCAATGGATCCGATAGTTGCCTAGGGTCCTATTCGTTCCTTATTACCTCTGGGGATATCAGTCTACGGGTCTGAGTGCAGGTTGGTGCTCAGATGGGCTCAGATTGCCCCTGTTTGTCCTGGGACACCACCACTATTGGGATGGCCTCAGGAATTTTGGAGGTTTATCTTCTTAGTAGGGTTGTGGCCATTGGAATGGGCACATACAATTCCCTTGGAGATGGCAAGCACAGTCTTCAGGTTTGGCCTCAGGGGCCTGAGGCTGTAGGGTGTGTAGGCCAGAGCTGTTAGGACAGTTGTCTGAAAACACAAACACGGCTTATGTTTCAGGTCATAGGTATGGCAGGACTGATCTACAGACCATGAGGAGGACAGTTTGGGATATGAAAAATGGGCGAGTGTGAGGCTCCAGCTCACCTTTTTGTCTCTAGATATTGTGTCACTCATTGTCGTGAAATATCCGGGTGACTTCATGGGAAATGGGACGAGTCTTACTCTCTGGGGTTTTGGCCCAGTCCAAGGAGTTTGGGGTCACTAAGTGGGATGGAAGAAGTCCGGTTTTTTTGTTGTTGTTGATTTGTTTTGTTTTGTTTTTCAACCTCAGGTGTCCGACCAAATGATGGTTTCCAGAGTAGAGCCCTGGGGAGTTGTGACTGGACAACCAGAAAACTGGTTAAATATTGGTGCCTAGGGACATGTCAAGCCCATTATGACATCTAATGGTCCAGCCACTGAGAGGATTTACTAGAGGTCAGGAATCACGCTGAGGGTCACAATGCGTGTTTATGCCCTCGTCGCACCCAAGAATGGGCGTGACCTCAGGGTGAATGCTGGTTTCTCCTACACTGAACGTAGGACAACATGGCAAAACAAGGTTTCTTGCCTTGGGAAGCAGGAGTTCTGATTTCTGCATCACAGTCACCCCTATGCAGTGATTGGAGATAAGGTCTAGGTTCTGAAGCCTGAAAACTGAGGTAGGGCAGAGATGATGACCTAATGCCATGGCGGGTCTGATGTGCTCAGTGTGCGGTCAGCTGTCTGGGTGTTGCTCAGGAGGTCCCGGCTCAGGTTGTGTCAGTAGTGCATTAATGCCCAGGTTAGACTATATAATTTTGGTACATTCGAGTGCCGTGTAGGTTTATTCTCATTTAATGTGCCTGGGCAGCTCATTAGGCAATCTATTTTTTCTAGAGGGCAGGCAGAGCGCTGCAATGATTGTCCGGAATTGCCAAATTTGTAGGCTTCTGGGCCAGGAGTGTGAGGATGGAAGTCTGAGAACACAAGCTAGACTTGGGTTTCAGGGCGAGGGCACGGCATGTACCCCCTGAAGATCTGAATCAATATCTCATGCATCTGAAGTCAGAGCGAGGATCCGACGTTGGCTCAGCTTGGATTTTCTGTTCATGACGGCCCCTTCATAAAGGGAGCCGAATCTCGAGGCCGTGGAGGTTTTCCCACGTTGGGAGTGGTGGGATGCCCCCTCCAAGGATTCCTTCTGCAGGACAATTGAGACCTGTTGGACAGCTCCAGGACATCCCATATGGATAAGTCAAGACCAACGTTCGAGGATGGATGCCTGGGAAGCCCGCCTCGCATTCCAATTGTCTCCTAGCGACAAGGCAGTTTAGATCTGATGGCTCTGCGGGAGCAACCGGGGTGACTGAGTTGAAATGGACTTTCCTGAGGATGGGTCTAATGTGTGTTTGTGTCCATGAGGGCCTTGGAATGGGGCGGTGGCACAGGGACCCTGAAGTATTCTCCTCAGCTTTTGTCATAGCTCCCATGCACAAGTTTCCTTGTGGAGACGAGTTTGGTTCTGATGGGTGCCTCAGGAAAACCCCAATGCTGGTATTGGAATCCAGGGTTTTGAGGAGACATGCCTGTAAACCAAAGCAATGGATCCAATTTTGGCCTAGGGTCCTGTCTGGTTCAATCTTCTTCTCTGGGGACATCCTTCTAGGCTATGAGTGGAGTTAGATGCTCAGCTGTTGTCAGACTGCCCTTTTTTGTCCCGGGCGACCTATACTATTGGGATGGCCTCAGGGACTTTGGAGGGTTCTCCTAATTTGTACGATTTTGGACAATGGAATGGGCAGAATTCCCATGGATTGGGTAGGCACAGTCCTAATGTGTGTCTCCAGGGTCCCCAGCCTGGAGGGTATGTGGCCCAGGAATTTGAGGACAGAAGTCTGAAAACACAAACTCAGCTTATGTTTGGGGACGTAGGTATGGCAGGCCCGATCTACAAACCATGAGAAGACATCTTCAGGATGTGAAGATAGTGCGAGTCTGTGGCACTTGCTTAGGCTTTTGTCTCTGGATTTTGTATCAGCGCGATGGCCGTGGAATGTCGAGGAGGCCTCATGGGCCATGGACGAATCTTGCTCTCCGTGGATTTGGCCCGATCCCAATTGTTTTTCGTCAATCTGTTGGATGGAGGACTCCTTTCAGGGTTGTTGCATCAGGTGTCCCACCAAAAGAGGAATTCCAAAGCAGAGCCCTGGGGAAGAGTGAAGGGACAACACGAACTATGGTTAAAAATTGGGACCTGGGGGCATGGCAAGCCCAATATGCTGTCTCTTCATCCAGCCACTGAGAGGCCTAAGCTGAGGACTGGGCTTAGGCTGAGGGTCACAATGTGTGTGTTTGCTACCTATCTCGACCACGAGCAATGGCGGGTCCTCAAGGGACACACTGGTTTCCACTACACTGAACGTTGGACAACAAGCCAACCACAAGTTTTCCTGCCATCGGGAAGGAGTTCTGATTTCTGCATCATTTTCAAACCTGGGCAGTGATTGGAGATAAGGTCTAGGTTCTGAAGCCTGAAAACTGAGGTTGGGAAGGGATAAAGACCTAAGGCCATGGGGGGTCTGAAGTTCTCAGTTTGTAGCCAGCTGTCTGGGTGGGCCCAGGAGGTCCAGGCTAGGCTGTCAGAAAGGGCATTATTGCCCAGGTCATCCTATATATTTTGGGTGTAGCCAAGTGTCGTGCAGGTTGATCGTCACTTGGGGTTTCTAGGTAGCCCCAGAGGGCAATGTATTTCTTCTGCAGGGCAGGTAGAGTGCTGCATTGTAGTTCTGGATTGCCAAAATGGAGGTCTTGTGAGCCAGTAGTCTGTGTACAGAAGTCTGAGGACACAAGCAAGGCTTAGGTTTCTGGGTGAGGACATGGCAGGCACAATCTACAGACCTGAACCGAGATCTCGTGCATCTGAAGTCAGGGTGAGGATCAGACGATCGCTCAGGTTGGACCTTATGTCCCTGATGGCCCCTTTATGAAGGGGGGGGATCATGTGGCCATGGTGGTTCTCTCACGATGGGAGAGGTCGGAAGTCTGAGAACACAAGCTAGGCCTAGGTTTCTGGGTGAGGTTATGGCAGGCACAATCTCGAGACCTGAATCAAGATCTCCTGCATCTGAAGTCAGAGCGAGGCCACAAATATTGGGATGTCCTCAGGGACTTTGGAGGTTTATCGCTTAGTAGGGTTGTGGCCATTGGAATGGGCACATACAATTCCCATGGAGAGGGCAAGCACAGTCGTCAGGTTTGGCTCCAGTGCCCTGATCCTGTAGCGTGTGTAAGCCAGGGGTGTTGGACAGTTGTCTGAAAAGACAAACTCGTCTTATTTTTCGGGTCATAGGTATGGCAGGACTGATCTACAGACCATGAGGAGAACTCTTCAGGATATGAAAAAAGGGCGAGTGTGAGGCTCTTGCTCAAGTTTATTTCCCTGGATATCGTGTCACTCATGGACGTGAAATTTCGGGTGACTTCATGGGAAATGAACGAGTCTTACTCTCTGGGGGTTTGGCCCCATCCAAAGAGTTTGGGGTCATTCTGTGGGATGGAAGAAGTCCATTGTTCTGTTGTTGTTGATTTGTTTTGTTTTGTTTTTCAACCTCACGTGTTCCACCAAATGAGGCATTCCAGAGTAGAGCCCTGGGAGGGGCGACTGGTCAACCAGAAATCTGGTTAAAAATTGGGGCCTAGGGACATGTCAAGCCCATTATGACATCTAATGGTCCAGCCACTGAGAGGACGTCCTAGAGGACAGGACTCACGCTGAGGGTCACAATGCGTGTTTATGCCCTCGTCGCACTCAAGAATGGGCTGGGCCTCAGGGTGAATGCTGGTTTCTCCTACACTGAACGTTGGACAACATGCCAACCACAAGGTTTCTTGTCATGGGTAAGGAAGAGTTCTGATTTCTGCATCACAGTCACCCCTGGGCAGTGATTGGAGATAAGGTCTAGGTTCTGAAGCCTGAAAACTGAGGTAGGGAAGAGATGATGACCTAAGGCCATGGCGGGTCTGATGTGCTCAGTGTACGGTCAGCTGTCTGGGTGTTGGTCACAAGCTCCGGGCTCAGGTTCTCAGACGGTGCATTAGTGCCCAGGTTAGACTATATATTTTGTGTGCATTCGAGTGCCGTGTAGGTTCTTATATGAAGAACTCTTCAGGATATGAAAAATGAGTGAGTCTGAGGTGCGTGCTCAGTCTTTTGTCTCTGGATTTTGTATCAGCGATGGCCGTGGAATGTTGGGGAGGCCTCATGGGCCATGGAGGAATCTTGCTCTCCGTGGAATTGGCACGATCCCAATGGTTTTTCGTCAATCTGAGGGAAGGGAGGACTCCTTTCAGGTTTGTTACCTCAGGTGTCCCACCGAAAGAGGAATTCCAAAGCAGAGCCCTGGGGAAGAGTGAAGACACAACCTGAACTACGGTTAATAATTGGGGTCTAGGGGCATGGCAAGACCAATATGCTGTCTCTCCATCCAGCCCCTGAAAGACCTTACCTGAGGACTGGGCTCAGGCTGAGGGTCACAATGTGTGTTTGTGACCAATGTGGCCCGCAAGCATGGGCGGGGCCTCATGGGCCACACTGGTTTCAACGACACTGAACCTTGGACAACATGCCAACCACAAGGTTTCTTGCCATGGGGAAAGAGTTCTGATTTCTGCATCATTTTCAAACCCGGGCCGTGATTGGAGATAAGGTCTTGGTTCTGAAGCCTGAAAACTGAGGTTGAGAAGAGAGGACGACCTAAGGCCATGAGGGGTCCGATGTGCTCAGTGTGCGGTCAGCTGTCTGGGTGGGGCCAGGAGGTCCAGTCTCAGGCTGTGTCAGAAAAGGCATTTGTGCCCAGGTCAGCCTATATTTTTGGGGTACATCCGAATTCCGTGCAGGTAGATACTATTGGGGGTTTCTGGGTAGCCCCAGAGGGCAATGTTTTTCTTCTGGAGGGGGCAGGCAGAGTGCTGCATTGTAGTCCTGGATTGCCAAACTGGAGGTTTTGTGGCTCAGTAGTCTGAGGACGGAAGTCTGAGAACCCAAGCTAGTTCTAGAATTCTGGGTGAGGACATGGGAGACACAATCTACAGACCTGAATCGAGATGTCGTGTCTCTGAATTCAGGGCGAGGATCAGACGAACGCTCAGTTTGGACATTCTGTCCCTGAGGCCCCAATTGAAGGTGGGGTGGATCACGAGGCCATGGGTGTTTTCCCACGATGGGAGTTGTGAGAACCTCCCAACTGCAAAGATTCTTCTGCAGGACAATTGAGACCTGTGGGTAGGCTCCAGGACAACGATTCCGAGCAGGGTTCTAAGGATGGATGGCTGGGTAGACTACCTCACATTCCAATTGTTTCCAAGCATCAAGACAGGCAGATCTGCTGGTTCTGGGGGAACAACCGAGGAGGCTGAGTTGAAATGGACTCTCCCGTGGATGTGACCTTATATGATTTTGTGTCTATGGAGATCTTGGTATATAGCGGTGGCACTGGGGCACTGAAGGGTTCTCCAAAAGAGAGGCTTTCACACAGCTCCATCGTGCAAGTTTCCCATGTGTAGATGAGATTTGTTCTGATGGGTGAGTCAAGAAACAGCCATATGCTGTTACTGAAACCCAGGCCTCTGAGGAGAGATGCTGGAAACCAAAGCAATGGATCCGATAGGTGCCTAGGGGCCTGTTCGTTCCTTTTTACCTGAGGGGACATCAGTCTAGGGTCTGAGTGCCAGTAGGTACTCAGATGGGCCCAGATGCCCTGTTTGTCATGGGAAGCCACAAGTATTAGGATGGCCTCAAGGAAGTTGGAGGTTTATCCTATTAGTATGGTTGTGGCCATTGGAATGGGCACACATAATTCCCTTGGAGAGGGCAAAAACAGTAGTCAGGTTGGGCTCCAGATACCTGAGCCTTTAGGGTGTGTAGGTCAGGGCTGTTTGGACAGTTGTCTGAAAACACAAACTCGGCTTATGTTTCGTGTCATAGGTATGGCAGGACTGATCTAAAGACCATGAGGAGAACTCTTCGGGATATGAAAAAAGGGCGAGTGTGAGGCTCTTGCTACAGTTTTAGTCTCTGGATATCGTGTCACTCATGTTCGTGAAATTCCCGGGTGACTTCTTGGGAAATGGACGAGTCTTACTCTCTGGGGGTTTGGCCCCGTCCAAAGAGTTTGGGGTCATTCTGTGGGATGGAAGAAGTCCGTTGTCTGTTGTTGTTGATTTGTTTTGTTTTGTTTTTCAGCCTCAGGTGTCCCACCTAATGAGGGATTCCAGAGTAGAGCCCTGGGGAGGGGCGACTGGACAACCAGATATCTGTTTAAATATTGGGGCCTAGGCACATGTCAAGCCCATTATGACATCTAATGATCCAGCCACTGAGAGGACGTACTAGAGGGACAGGACTCACGCTGAGGGTCACAATGCGTGTTTATGCCCGCGTGGCACTCAAGAATGGGCAGGGCCTCAGAGTGAATGCTGGTTTCTCCTACACTGAATGTTGGACAACATGTCAACTACAAGGTTTCTTGCCATGGTTAAGGAAGAGTTCTGATTTCTGCATGACAGTCACCCCTGGGCAGTGATTGGAGATAAGGTCTAGGTTCTGAAGCCTGAAAATTGAGGTAGGGAATAGATGATGAACTAAGGCCATGGCGGGTCTGATGTGCTCAGTGTGCGGTCAGCTGTCTGGGTGTTGGTCACTAGGTCTGGGCTCAGGTTGTCAGACAGTGCATTAATGCCCAGGTTAGACTATATATTTTGGGTGCATTCGAGTGCCGTGTAGGTTCTTATCTGAAGAACTCTTCAGGATATGAAGAATGAGCGAATCTGATGCGCGTGCTCAGGCTTTTGTCTCTGGATTTTGTATCAGTGCTGGCAGTGGAATGTTGGGGAGGCCTCATGGGCCATGGACGAATCTCGCTCTCTGTGGATTTGGCCCGATCCCAATTGTTTTTCATCAATCTGTGGGATGGGAGGACTCCTTTCAGGTTTCTTACCTCAGGAGTCCCACCAAAATAAGAATTCCAAAGCAGAGCCCTGGGGAATATTGAAGGGAAAACCCCGAACAATGGTTAAAAATTGGGGCCTAGGGGCATGGCAAGACCAATATGCTGTCTCTACAACCAGCCACTGAGAGGCCTTACCTAAGGACTGGGCTCAGGCTGAGGGTCACAATGTGTGTTTGTGACCAATGTGGCCCCCAAGCATGGGCGGGGCCTCATGGGCCCCACTGGTTTCAGTACACTGAACCTTGGACGACATGCCAACCACAAGGTTTCTTGCCATGGGGAAAGAGTTCTGATTTTGCATCATTTTCAAACCCGGGGCCATGATTGGAGATAAGGTCTAGGTTCTGAAGCCTGAAAACCGAGATTGAGAAGAGATGACGACCTAAGGCCATGGCGGGTCCGCTGTGCTCAGTGTGCGGCCAGCTGTCTGGGTGGGGCCAGGAGGTCCAGGCTCAGGCTGTGTCAGAAAGTGCATTAGTGCCCAGGTCAGCCTATATATTTGGGATACAGCCGAATGCCGTGCAGGTTGATCCTCATTTGGGGTTTCTTGGTAGCCCCAGAGGGCAATGTTTTTTTTCTGGAGGGCATGCAGAGTGCTGCATTGTGGTTCTGGATTGTAAAACTGGAGGGTTTGTGGTTCCGTAGTCTGAGGACGGAAGTTTGAGAACCCAAGCTAGGCCTAGGTTTCTGGGTGAGGATATGGCAGGCACAAACTACAGACCTGAATCCAGATCTCGTGCTTCTGAAGTCAGGTCGAGAATCAGACGATCGCTCAGGTTGGACATTCTGTTCCTGATGGCCCCTTCTTGAATGGGGGGGTGGATCGCGAGGCCATGGGGGTTTTCAACGATGGGAGTTGTGAGAAGCTCCCAACTGCAAAGATTCTTCTGCAGGACTATTAAGACCTGTTGGTTGGCTCCAGGACAACGATTCTGAGCAGGGTTCTAAGGATGGATGGCTGGGTAGCCCACCTCGCATTCCAATTGTCTCCAAGTAACAAGACATGACAGATCTGCTGCTTCTGGGGGAGAAAATGAGGAGGCTGAGTTGAAATGGACTCTCCCGTGGATTTGTCCTAATATGATTTTGTGCCTAAGGAGACCTTGGAATGAAGCGGTGGCACTGGGGCCTTGAAGGGTTCTCCTAAAGAGAGGCTTTCACACAGCTCCATCGTGCAAGTTTCCCATGTGTAGATGAGATTTGTTCTGATGGTGAATCAAGAAAGAGCCATATGCTGTTATTGAAATCCAGGCCTCTGAGGAGAGATGCCTGGAAGCCAAACCAATGGATCCGATAGGTGCCTAGGGGCCTGTTCGTTCCTTTTTACCTCAGGGGACATCAGTCTACGGTCTGAGAGCAGGTAGGTGCTCAGATGGGCCCAGATTGCCCCAGTTTGTCCTGGGAAGCCACAAATATTGGGATGGCCTCAGGGACTTTGGAGGATTATACTCTTAGTAGGGTTGTGGCCATTGGAATGGGCACATACAATTCCCTTGGATAGGGCAAGCACAGTCTTCAGGTTTGGCCTCAGGGCCCTGAGCCTGTAGGGTGTGTAGGCCAGAGCTGTTGGGACAGTTGTCTCAAAACACAAACTCGGCTTATGTTTCGGGTCATAGGTATGGCAGGACTGATCTACAGACCATGAAAAGAACACTTCGGGATATGAAAAAAGGGCGAGTGTGAGACTCTTGCTCAAGTTGTTGTCTCTGGATATCGTGTCACTCATGGTCGTGAAATTTCCGGGTGAATTCTTGGGAAATGGACGAGTCTTACTCTCTGGGGGTTTGGCCCCGTCCAAAGAGTTTGGGGTCATTCTGTGGGATGGAAGAAGTCCAATTTTGTTTTTCTACCTCAGGTTTCCCACTAAATTAGAGATTCCAGAGTAGAGCCCTGGGTAGTTGTGACTGGACAACCAGAAATCTGGTTAAATATTGGGGCCTAGGGAAATGTCAAGCCCATTATGACATCTAATAATCCAGCCACTGAGAGGACGTACTAGAGAACAGGACTCACGCTGAGGGTCACAATGCGTGTTTATGCCCTCGTCGCACTCAAGAATTGGAGGGGCCTCAGGGTGAATGCTGGTTTCTCCTACACTGAACGTTGGACAACAGGCCAACCACAAGGTTTCTTGCCATATGTAAGGAAGAGTTCTGATTTCTGCATCACAGTCACCCCTGGGGAGTGATTGGAGATAAGGTCTAGGTTCTGAAGCCTGAAAACTGAGGTAGGGAAGAGATGATGACTTAAGGCCATGGCGGGTCTGATGTTCTCAGTGTGCAGTCAGCTGTCTGGGTGTTGGTCACGAGGTCCAGGCTCAGGTTTTCAAACAGTGCATTAGTGCCCAGGTTAGACTATATATTTTGTGTGCATTCGAGTGACGTGTAGGTTCTTATCTGAAGAACTCTTCAGGATATGAAGAATGAGCGAGTCTGAGGCGCATGCTCATGCTTTTGTCTCTGGATATTGTATCAGCGATGGCCGTGGAATGTTGGGGAGGCCTCAGGGGCCATGGACGAATCTAGCTCTCTGTGGATTTGGCCCGATCCCAATTGTTTTTCGTCAATCTGTGGGATGGGAGGACTCCTTTCTGGTTTCTTACCTCAATAGTCCCACCAAAAGAGGAATTCCAAAGCAGAGCCCTGTGGAAGATTGAAGGGACAACCCGAACTATGGTTAAAAATTGGGGCCTAGGGGAAAGGCAAGCCCAATATTCTGTCTCTCCATCCAGCCACTGAGAGGCCTTACCTGAGGACTGGGCTCAGGCTGAGGGTCAAAATGTGTGTTTGTCACCAATGTGGCCCCCAATCATAGGTGGGTCCTCATGGGCCCCACTGGTTTCAAGTACACTGAACCTTTGACAACATGCCAACCACAAGGTTTCTTGCCATGGGGAAAGAGTTCTGATTTCTGCATCATTTTCAAACCCGGGCCGTGATTGGAGATAAGGTCTAGGATCTGATGCCTGAAAACCGAGATTGAGAAGAGATGACGACCTAAGGCCATGGAGGGTCCGATGTGCTCAGTGTGCGGCCAGCAGTCTGGGTGGGGCCAGGAGGTGCAGGCTCAGGCTGTGTCAGAAAGGACATTAGTGCCCAGGTCAGCCTATATATTTGTGGTACAGCCGAATGGCGTTCAGGTTGATCCTAATTTGGGGTTTCTGGGTAGCCCCAGAGGGCAATGTTTTTCTTCTGGAGGGCAGGCGGAGTGCTGCATTGTAGTTCTGGATTGCCAAACTGGAGGGTTTGTGTTTTTTCAGTAGTCTGAGAACGGAAGTCTGAGAAACCAAGCTAGGGCTAGGTTTCTGGGTGAGGATATGGCAGGCACAATCTACAGACCTGAATCAAGATCTCATGCTTCTGAAGTCAGGGTGAGAATCAGACGATCGCTCAGGTTGGACATTCTGTCCCTAATGGCCCCTTCTTGAAGGGGGGGGGTGGATCGCGAGGCCATGGCGGTTTTCCCACGATGGGAGTTGTGAGAAGCTCCCAACTGCAAAGATTCTTCTGCAGGACAATTGACACCTGGTGGTTGGCTCCAGAACAACGATTCTGAGCTGGGTTCTAAGGATGGATGGCTGGGTAGTCCACCTCGCATTCCAATTGTCTCCAAGCAAAAGACAGGTTAAATCTGCTGGATCTGGGGGAGCAAATGAGGAGGCTGAGTTGAAATGGACTCTCCCGTGGATTTGTCCTAATATGATTTTGTGTCTAAGGAGACCTTGGAATGAAGCGGTGGCACTGGGGCCCTGAAGGTTTCTCCTAAAGACAGGCTTTCACACAGCTCCATCGTGCAAGTTTCCCATGTGTAGATGAGATTTGTTCTGATGGTGAGTCCAGAAACAGCCATATGCTGTTATTGAAATCCAGGCCTTTGAGGAGAGATGCCTGGAAGCCAAACCAATGGATCCGATAGGTTCCTAGGGCCTGTTCGTTCCTTTTTACCTCTAGGGACATCAGTCTACGGTCTGAGAGCAGGTAGGTGCTCAGATGGGCCCAGATTGCCCCTGTTTTTCCTGGGAAGCCAAAAATATTGGGATGGCCTCAGGGACTTTGGAGGATTATACTCTTAGTAGGGTTGTGGCCATTGTAATGGGCACATACAATTCCCTTGGAGAGGGCAAGCACAGTCTTCAGGTTTGGCCTCAGGGCCCTGAGCCTGTAGGGTGTGTAGGCCAGAGCTGTTGGGACAGTTGTCTGAAAACACAAACTCGGCTTATGTTTCAGGTCATAGGTATGGCAGGACTGATCTACAGACCATGAGGAGAACACTTTGGGATATGAAAAATGGGCGAGTGTGAGGGCTCTTGCTCACGTTTTTGTCTCTAGATATTGTGTCACTCATGGTCGTGAAATTTCCGGGTGACTTCATGGGAAATGGACGAGTCTTACTCTCTGGGGGTTTGGCCCCGTCAAAGGAGTTTGGGGTCACTCTGTGGGATGGAAGAAGTCCGTTTTTTTTTTTGTTGTTGTTGATTTGTTTTGTTTTGTATTTCTACCTCAGGTGTCCCACCCAATGAGGGATTCCAGAGTAGAGCCCTGGGTAGTTGTGACTGGACAACCAGAAATCTGGTTATAAATTGGGGCCTAGGGACATGTCAAGCCCATTATGATATCTAATGGTCCAGCCACTGAGAGGACGTACTAGAGGACAGGACTCACGCTGAGGATCACAATGCGTGTTTATGCCCTCGTCGCACTCAAGAATGGGCGGGGCCTCAGGGTGAATGCTGGTTTCTCCTACACTGAACGTTGGACAACAGGCCAACCACAAGGTTTCTTGCCATAGGTAAGGAAGAGTTCTGATTTCTGCATCACAGTCACCCCTGGGCAGTGATTGGAGATAAGGACTAGGTTCTGAAGCCTGAAAACTGAGGTAGGGAAGGATGATGACATAAGGCCATAGCGGGTCAGATGTGCTCAGTGTGCGGTCAGCTGTCTGGGTGTTGATCACGAGGTCCGGGCTCAATTTGTCAGACAGTGCTTTAGTGCCTAGGTTAGACTATATATTTTAGGTGCCTTCGAGTGCCGTGTGGTTCTTATCTGAAGAACTCTTCAGGATATGAAGAATGAGCAAGTCTGAGGCACGTGCTCAGGCTATTGTCTATGGATTTTGTTTCAGCGATGGCCATGGAATGTTGGGGAGGCCTCATGGGCCATGGACGAATCTCGCTCTCTGTGGATTTGCCCCGATCCCAATTGTTTTTCGTCAATCTGTGGGATGGGAGGACTCCTTTCAGGTTTCTTACCTCAGGAGTCCCACCAAAAGAAGAATTCCAAAGCAGAGCCCTGGGGAAGAGTGAAGGGACAACCCGAACTATGGTTAAAAATTGTGGCCTAGGGGCATGGCAAGCCCAATATGCTGTCTCTCCATCCAGCCACTGAGAGGACTTACCTGAGGACTGGGCTCAGAATGAAGGTCACAATGTTTGTTTGTGACCAATGTGGCCCCAAAGCATGGGCGGGGCCTCATGGGCCACACTGGTTTCAAGTACACTGAACATTGGACAACATGCCAACCACATTTTTTCTTGCCATGGGGAAAGAGTTCTGATTTCTGCATCATTTTCAAACCGGGGACGTGATTGGAGATAAGGTCTAGGTTCTGAAGCCTGAAAACCGAGATTGAGAAGAGATGACGACCTAAGGCCATGGCGGGTCCGATGGCTCAGTGTGAGGCCAGCTGTCTGGGTGGGGACAGGAGGTCCAGGCTCAGGCTGTGTCAGAAAGGGCATTAGTGCCCAGGTCAGTCTATAGATTTGGGGTACAGCCGAATGCCGTGCAGGTTGATCCTCAAGGGGGTTTCTGGGTAGCCCCAGAGGGCACTGTTTTTCTTCTGGAGGGCAGGCAGAGTGCTGCATTGTAGTTCTGGATTGCCAAAGTGGAGGGCTTGTGGGCCAGTAGTCTGAGGACGGAAGTCTCAGAACCCAAGCTATGCCTAGGTTTCTGGGTGAGGATATGGCAGGCACAATCTACAGACCTGAATCCAGATCTCGTGCTTCTGAAGTCAGGGCGAGGATCAGACGTTCGCTCATGTTGGACATTCTGTCCCTGATGGCCCCTTCTTGAAGGGGGGATGTATCACGAGGCCATGGGGTTTTTTCCCACGATGGGAGTTGTGAGAAGCTCCCAACTGCAATGATTCTTCTGCAGGACATTTGAGACCTGTTGATTGGCTCCAGGACAACGATTATTAGTAGCGTTGTGGCCATTGGAATGGGCACACAGAATTCCCTTGGAGAGGGCAAGTACAGTCCTCAGCTTTGCTCCAGGGGCCTAAGCCTGTATGCTGTTTAGGCCAGGGCTGTTTGGACAGTTGTCTGAAAACACAAACTCGGCTTATGTTTCGGGTCATATAGGTATGGCAGGACTGATCTACAGACCATGAGGAGAACTCTTTGGGATATGAAAAAAGGGCGAGGGTGAGGCTCTTGCTCAAGTTTTTGTCTCTGGATATCGTGTCACGCATGGTCGTGAAATTTCCGGGTGACTTCATGGGAAATGGACGAGTCTTACTCTCTGGGGGTTTGGCCCCGTCCATAGAGTTTGGGGTCATTCTGTGGGATGGAAGAAGTCCTTTGTTCTGTTGTTGTTGATTTGTTTTGTTTTGTTTTTCAACCTCAGGTGTCCCTCAAATGAGGGATTCCACAATAGAGCCATGGGGAGGGGCGACTGGACAACCAGAAATCTGGTTAAAAATTGGGGCCTAGGGACATGTCAAGCCCATTATGACATCTAATGGTCCAGCCACTGAGAGGACGTACTAGAGGACAGGACTCACGCTCAAGGTCACAATGCGTGTTTATGCCCTCGTCGCACTCAAGACCTTATCTCCAATCACGGCCCGGGTTTGATAATGATGCAGAAATAAGAACTCTTTCCCCATGGCAAGAAACCTTGTTGTTGGCATGTTGTCCAAGGTTCAGTGTACTTGAAACCAGTGTCGCCCATGAGGCCCCGCCCATGCTTTAGGGCCACATTGGTCACAAACACACATTGTGACCTTCAGCCTGAGCCCAGTCCTCAGGTAAGGCCTTCAGTGGCTGGATGAAGAGACAGCATATTGGGCTTGCCATGCCCCTAGGCCCCAATTTTTAACCATAGTTCGGGTTGTCCCTTCACTCTTCCCCAGTGCTCTGCTTTGGAATTCCTATTTTGATGGGACACCTGATGTAACAACCCTGAAAGGAGTCCTCCATCCAACAGGTTGACGAAAAACAATTGGGTTCGGGCCAAGTCCACAGAGAGCAAGATTCGACCATGGCCCATGATGCCTCCTCGACATGCCACGGCCATTGCTGAAACAAAATCCAGAGACAAAAGTGTGCAAGCGCCTCAGACTCGCACTTTCTTCATATCCTGATGATGTCTTCTCATGGTTTGTAGATCGGGCCTGCCATACCTACGTCCCCAAACATAAGCTGAGTTTGTGTTTTCAGACTTCTGTCCTCAAATTCCTGGGCCACACACCATCCAGGCTGGGGACCTTGGAGCCACACAATAGGTCTGTGCCTACCGAATCCATGGTAATTCTGCCCATTCCATTGTCCAAATCGTACAAATTAGGAGAACCCTCCAAAGTCCCTGAGGCCATCGCAATAGTATAGGTCGCCGGGGACAAAAAAGTTCAGTCTGTCACCAGCTGAGCATCTACCTCCTCTCATACCCTTAATGGATGTCCCCAGAGAAGAAGATTGAACCAGACAGGACCCTAGGCCAAAATCGGATTCATAGCTTTGGTTTACAGGCATGTCTCCTCAAAACCCTGGTTTCCAATACCAGCATTGGGGTTTTCTTGAGGCACCCATCAGAACCAAACTCGTCTCCACAAGGATACTTGTGCATGGGAGCTATGTCAAAAGCTGAGGAGAATACTTCAGGGTACCGGTGCCACCGCCCCACTCCAAGGCCCTAGTGGACACAAACACACATTAGACCCATCCTCAGGAAAGTTCATTTCAACTCAGCCACCCCGGTTGCTCCCGCAGAGCCATCAGATCTAAACTGTCTTGTCCCTAGGAGACAATTGGAATGCGAGGTGGGCTTCCCAGGCATCCATCCTCGAACGTTGGTCTGGACTCATCCATATGGGATGTCCTGGAGCTGTCCAACAGGTCTCAATTTTCACGCAGAAGGAATCCTTGGAGGGGGCATCCCAACACTCCCAACGTGCGAAAACCTCCACGCTCGAGAATCTGCTCCCTTCATGAAGGGGCCGTCATGAACAGAAAATCCAAGCTGAGCCAACGTCTGATCCTCGCTCTGACTTCAGAAGCATGACATATTGCTTCAGATCTTCAGGGGGTACATGCCGTGCCCTCGCCCTGAAACCCAAGTCTAGCTTGTGTTCTCAGACTTCCATTCTCACACTCCTGGACCCGAAGCCTACAAGTTTGGCAATTCCGGACCATCATTGCAGCACTCTGCCTGTCCTCTAGAAAAAATATATTGCCTAATGAGCTGCCCGGGCACATTAAATGAGAATAAACCTACACGGCACTCGAATGTACCAAAATTATATAGTCTAACCTGGGCAGTAATGCACTGTCTGACACAACCTGAGCCAGGACCTCCTGAGCAACACCCAGACAGCTGACTGCACACTGAGCACATCAGACCCGCCATGGCCTTAGGTCATCATCTCTGCCCTACCTCAATTTTCAGGCTTCAGAACCTAGACCTTATCTCCAATCACTGCCCAGGGGTGACTGTGATGCAGAAATCAGAACTCCTGCTTACCCAAGGCAAGAAACCTTGTGGTTGCCATGTTGTCCTACGTTCAGGGTAGGAGAAACCAGCATTCACCCTGAGGTCACGCCCATTCTTTAGTGCAACGAGGGCATAAACACGCATTGTGACCCTCAGCGTGAGTCCTGTCCTCTAGTACGTCCTCTCAGTGGCTGGACCATTAGATTTCATAATGGGCTTGACATGACCCTAGGCCCCAATTTTTAACCAGATTTCTGGTTGTCAAGTCACAACTCCCCAGAGCTGTACTCTGGTATCCCTCATTTGGTAGAACACCTGAGGTTGAAAAACAAAACAAATCAAATCAACAACAACAACAAAAAAAAACGGACTTCTTCCATCCCACAGAGTGACCCCAAACTCCTTGGACGGGGCCAAACCCCAGAGAGTAAGACTCGTCCATTTCCTATGAAGTCACCCGGAAATTTCACGATCATGAGTGACACGAATTGCATGTGCCCATTCCAATGGCCACAACCCTACTTAGAGGATAAACCGCCAAAATTCCTGATGCCATCCCAATAGTGGTGGCTTCCCTG
The DNA here is from genome assembly GCF_011764305.1 of Mustela putorius furo. Lineage (NCBI taxonomy): Eukaryota > Metazoa > Chordata > Mammalia > Carnivora > Mustelidae > Mustela > Mustela putorius. The sequence continues at coordinate 85,944 of NW_025421537.1, read as the reverse complement.
GACAAACAGGGACAATCTGTGCCCATCTGAGCACCTACCTGCACTCAGACCCGTAGACTGATATCCCTAGAGGTAATAAGGAACGAACAGGCCCCTAGGCACCTATCGGATCCATTGCTTTGGTTTCGAGGCATCTCTCCTCAGAGGCCTGGATTTCAATAACAGCATATGGCTGTTTCTTGACTCACCATCAGAACAAATCTCATCTACACATGGGAAACTTGCACGATGGAGCTGTGTGAAAGACTCTATTTAGGAGAACCCTTCAGGGCCCCAGTGCCACCGCTTCATTCCAAGGTCTCCATAGACACAAAATCATATTAGGTCACATTCACGGTAGAGTCCATTTCAACTCAGCCTCCTCGGTTACTCCCCCAATCCAGGAGATCGGACCTGTCTTGTTGCTTGGAGACATTTGGAATGCGAGGTGTGGTACCCGGCCATCCATCCTTAGACCCTGAATGGAAACGTTGTCCTGGAGCCAACCACCAGGTATCAATTGTCCTGCAGAAGAATCTTTGCAATTGGGACCTTCTCACAACTCCCATCGTCGGAAAACCCCCATGGCCTCGAGAACACCCCCTTCAAGAAGGGGCCCTCAGGGACAGAATGTCCAACCTGAGCGATGGTCTGATCCTCGCCCTGACTTCAGATGCACGAGATCTAGATTCAGGACTGTAGATTGTGCCTGCCATATCCTCACCCACAAACCTAGGCCTAGCTTGGCTTCTCAGACTTCCGTCCTCAGACTACTGGCCCACAAGACCTCGAATTTGGCAATTCAGAACTACAATGCAGCACTTTGCCTGCCCTCCAGAAGAAAAACATTGCCTTCTGGGGCTACCCAGAAACCCCAAATGAGGATCAACCTGCACGCCATTCGGCAGTACCCCAAATATATAGGCTGACCTGGGCACTAATGCCATTTCTGACGCAGCCTGAGCCTGTATCTCCTGTCCCCACCCAGACAGCTGGCCGCACATTGAGCACATCGGACCCGCCATGGCCTTACGACGTCATCTCTTCTCAACCTCGGTTTTCAGGCTTCAGAACCTAGACCTTATCTCTAAGCACGGCCCGGGTTTGAAAATGATGCAGAAATCAGAACTCTTTCCCCATGGCAAGAAACCTTGTAGTTGGCATGTTGTCCAAGAATCAGTGTAGTTGAAACCAGTGTGGCCAATAAGGCCCCATCCATGCTTGCGGGCCATATTGGTCACAAACACACATTGTGACCCTCAGCCTGAGCCCAGTCCTCAGGTAAGGCCTCTCAGTGGCTGGATGGAGAGACAACATATTGGGCTTGCCATGCCCCTAGGCCCCAATTTTTTACCGTAGTTGGGGTTGTCCCTTCACTCTTCCCCAGGGCTCTGCTTTGGAAAACCTCTTTTGGTGGGACACCTGAGGTAACAAACCTGAAAGGAGTCCTCCCATCCCACAGATTGACGAAAAACAATTGGAATCAGGCCAAATCCACAGAAAGCAAGATTCGTCCATGGCCCATGAGGCCTCGCCAACATTCCACGGCCATCGCTGATACAAAATCCAGAGACAAAAGCCTGAGCACGCGCCTCAGACTCGCTCATTCTTCAAATCCTGAATAGTTCCTCAGATAAGAACTTACGCCGCACTCGAATGACCCCAAAATATATAGTCTAACCTGGGCACTAATACACAGTCTACAACCTGAGCCCGGACCTCGTGACCAACACCCAGACAGCTGACCGAACACTGAGCACATTAGACCCGCCATGGCCTTAGATCATCATCTCTTCCCTACCTCAGTTTTCAGGCTTCAGAACCTATACCTTATCTCCAATCACTGCCCAGGGGTGACTGTGATGCAGAAATCAGAACTCTTCCTTACCCATGGCAAGAAACCTTGTGGTTGGCATGTTGTCCAACGTTCAGTGTAGAAGAAACCAGCATTCACCCTGAGGCCCCGCCCAGTCTTGAGAGCGACGAGGGCATAAACACGCATTGTGACCCTCAGCGTGAGTCCTGACCTCTAGTACGTCCTCTCAGTGGCTGGACCATTAGATGTCATAATGGGCTTGACATGTCCCTAGGCCCCAATTTTTAAACCATATTTTTGGTTGTCAGAGTTGCCCCTCCCCAAGGCTCTACTCTTGAATCCACAATTTGTTGGGATGCCTGAGGATGAAAAAACAAAACTAAACAAATCAACAACAACAAACAACAACGGACTTCTTCCATCACACAGATTAACCCCAAACTCTTTGGACAGGGCCAAAACCCCAGAGAGTAAGACTCGTCCATTTCCCATGAAGTCACCCGGAAATATCACGACCATGTGTGACACGATATTCACAGACAAAGACTTGAGCAAGAGCCTCAACTCTCCCTTTTTTCATATACCGAAGAGTTCTCCTCATGGTGTGTAGATCAGTCCTGCCATACCTATGACAGGAAACATAAGCCGAGTTTGTGTTTTCAAACAACTGTCCAAACAGCCCTGGCCTACACACCCTACAGGCTCACGCCCCTGGAGCCAAACCTGACGACTTTGGCTTGCCCTCTCCAAGGGAATTGTATGTGCCCATTCCAATGGCCACAATCCTACTAATAGGATAAACTTCCAAAATCCCTGAGGCCATCCCAATATTTGTGGCTTCCTAGGACAAACAGGGGCAATTGGGCCCATCTGTGCAACTACCGGCACTCAGACCCGTAGACTGATGTCCCCAGTAGTTCAAAGGAACAAACAGGCCCTTAGGCTCCTATCGGATACATTGCTTTGGTTTCCAGGCATCTCCTCAGAGGCCTGTATTTCAGTACCAGCATATGGCTGTTTCTTGACTCACCCATCAGAACAAATCTCATCTACACATGGGAAACTTGCACGATGGAGCTGTGTGAAAGCCTCTCTTTAGGAGAACCCTTCAGGGCCCCAGTGCCACCGCTTCATTCCAAGGTCTCCATAGACATAAAATCATATTAGGACACATCCACGGGAGAGTCCATTTCAACTCAGCCTCCTCGGTTGCTCCCCCAGATCTAGCAGATCTAACCTGTCTTGTTGCTTGGGGACAATTGGAATATGAGGTGGTATACTCAGCCATCCATCCTTAGAACCCTGCACGGTATCGTTGCCCTGGAGCCATCCAACAGGTCTCAATTGTCCTGCAGAAGAATCTAAGCAGTAGGGAGCTACTCACAACTCCCATCGTAGGAAAACCCCCATGGCCTCGTGATCCACTCCCTCCTTCAAAAGGGGTCATCAGGGACAGTATGTCGAAACTGAGAGATCGTCTGATCCTCGCCCTGACTTCAGATGCTCGAGATCTCTATTCAGGTATGTAGATTGTGCCTGCCATATCCTCACCCCGAAACCTAGGCCTAGCTTGGGTTCTCTTAATTCCGTCCTCAGACTACTGGCCAAGAGTCCTCCAGTTTGGCAATCCAGAACTACAATGCAGCACTCTGCCTGCCCTCCAGAAGAAAAACATTGCCCCCTGGGCTACCCAGAAAACCCAAATAGCGTCAACCTGCACGCCATTTGGCTCTACCCCAAATATATAGGGTGACCTGGGGACTAAAGCCCCTTTCTTTCTGACACACCCTGAGCATGGACCTCCCTGGCCCCACCCAGACAGCTGGCCGCACACTGAGCACATCAGACCTGTCAATGCCTAAGTTTGTCATCTCTACTCAACCTCTGTTTTCAGGCTTTAAAACCTAGACCTTATCTCCAATCACGGCCCGGGATTGAAAATGATGCAGAAATTAGAACTCTTTCCCCCCATGGCAAGAAACCTTGTGGTTGGCATGTACTCCAAGGTTCAGTGTACTTGAAACCAGTGTGACCCATGAGGCCCCGCCCATTCTTGCGGGCCACATTGGTCACAAACACATATTGTGACCCTCAGTCTGAGCCCAGTCCTCAGGTAAGTCCTCTCAGTGACTGGATGGAGAGACAGCATATTGGGCTTGCCTTGCCCCTAGAACCCAATTTTTAACCATAGTTCGGGTTGTCCCTTCACTCTTCCCCAGGGCTCTGCTTTGGAATGCCGCTTTTGGTTGGACCCCAAAGGTCACAAACCTGAAAGGAGTCCTCCCATCCCACAGATTGACGAAAAACAATTGGGATCGGGCCAAATCCACAGAGAGCAAGATGCGTCCATGGCCCATGAGGCCTCCCCAACATTTCACGGCCATCGCTGATACAAAATCCAGAGACAAAAGCTTGAGCACGCACCTCTGACTCACTCATTCTTCATATCTTGAAGAGTTCTTCAAATAAGAACCGACACTGCTCTCTAATGCACCCAAAATATTTAGTCTACCCTGGGCACTAATGCCCTGTCTGACAACCTGAGCCCGGACCTCGTGACTAACACCCAGTCAGCTGACCGCACACTGAGCACTTCAGACCCGCCATGGCCTTAGGTCATCATCTCTTCCCTACCTCAGTTTTCAGGCTTCAGAACCGAGACATTATCTGCAATCACTGCCCAGGGGTGACTGTGATGCAGAAATAAGAACTCTTCCTTACCCATGTCAAGTAACCTTGTGGTTGGCATGTTGTCCAACGTTCAGTGTAGGAGAAACCAGCATTCACCCTGAGTCCCCGCCCATTCTTGAGTGCGACGAGGGCATAAATACGCATTGTGACCCTCAGCGTGAGTCCTGTCCTCTAACGTCCTCTCAGTGGCTGGACCATTAGATGTCATAATGGGCTTGACATGTCCCTAGGCCCCAATTTTTAACCAGATTTCTGGTTGTCCAGTCGCCCATCCCCAGGGCTCTACTCTGTAATCCCTCATTTGGTGGGACACCTGAGGTTGAAAAACAGAACAAAACAAATCAAAAACAAAAGAACACGGACTTCTTCCATCCCACAGAATGACCCCAAACTCTTTGGACGGGGCCAAACCCCCAGGAGTAAGACTCGTCCATTTCCCATGAAGTCACCCGGGAATTTCACGACCATTAGTGACACGATATCCAGAGAAAAAACTTGAGCAAGAGCTACACAATCGCCCATTTTCATATCCCAAAGTGTTCTCCTCATGGTCTGTAGATCAGTCCTGCCATACCTATGACCTGAAACATAAGCCGAGTTTGTGTTTAAGACAACTGTCCCAACAGTTGTTAGAACCCTGCTCGGAATCGTTGTCCTGGAGCCAGCCAAAAGGTCTCAATTGTCCTGCAGAAGAATCTTTGCAGTTGGGAGCTTCTCACAACTCCCATCGTGGGAAAACCCCCATGGCCTCGTGATCCACCCCCTCTTCAAGAAGGGGCCAACAGGGACAGAATGTCCAACCTGAGCGATCGTCTGTTCCTCGCCCTGACTTCAGATGCACGAGATCTCGATTCAGGTCTGTAGATTGTGCCTGCCATATCCTCACCCAGAAACCTAGGCCTAGCTTGGGTTCTCAGACTTCCGTCCTCAGACTACTGGCCCACAAACCTTCCAGTTTGTCAATCCAGAACTACAATGTAGCACTCTGCCTGCCCTCCAGAAGAAACACATTGCCCTCTGGGGCTACCCAGAAACCCCAAATGAGGATCAACCTGGACGACATTCGGCTGTACCCCAAATTTATAGGCTGACTTGGGCACTAATGCCCTTTCTGACACAGCCTGAGCCTAGACCTCCTGGCCCGACCCAGACAGCTGGCCGCACACTGAGCACATCAGACCCGTCATGGCCTTAGTTCGTCATCTCTTCTCAACCTCGGTTTTCAGGCTTCAGAACCTAGACCTTATCTCCAATCACGGCCCGGGTTTGAAATGATGCAGAAATCAGAACTCTTTCCCCATTGCAAGAAACCTTGTGGTTGGCATGTTGTCCAAGGTTCAGTGTAGTTGAAACCAGTGTGGCCCATGAGGCCCCCGCCCATGCTTACGGGCCACATTGGTCACAAACACACATTGTGACCCCTCAGCCTGAGCCCAGTACTCATGTAAGGCCTCTCAGTGGCTGGATGGAGAGACAGAATATTGGGCTTGCCATGCCCTTAGGCCCCAATATTTAACCATCGTTCGGGTTGTCCCTACACTCTTCCCCAGGGCTCTCTGCTTTGGAATTCCTCTTTTTGTGGGACACCTGAGGAACAAAACGTGAAAGGAGTCCTCCCATCCCACAGATTGACGAAAAACAATTGGGAGCGGACCAAGTCCACAGAGAGCAAGATCCGTCCATGGCCCATGAGGTCTCCACAACATTCCACGGCCATCGCTGATACAAAATCAAGAATCAAAAGGCTGAGCACGCGCCTCAGACTCGCTCATTCTTCATATCCTGAAGAGTTCTTCAGATAAGAACCTACACGGCACTCGAATGCACCCAAAATATATAGTCTAACCTGGGCACTAATGCACTGTCTGACAACCTGAGCTTGAACCTCGTTACCAAAAACCCAGACATCTGACCGCAAACTGAGCACATCTGAACCTCCATGGCCTTAGGTCATCATCTCTTCCCTACCTCAGTTTTCAGTCTTCAGAACCTAGACCTTATCTCCAATCACTGCTCAGGGGTGACTGTGATGCAGAAATCAGAACTCTTCCTTACCTATGGCAAGAAACCTTGTGGTTGGCATGATGTCCACCATTCAGTGTAAGAGAAACCAGCATTCACCCTGAGGCCCCGCCCATGCTTGAATGTGACGAGGGCATAAACACGCATTGTGACCCTCAGCGTGAGTCCTGTCCTTTAGTACGTCCTCTCAGTGGCTGGACCATTAGATGTCATAATGGGCTTGACATGTCTCTAGGCCCCAATTTTTAACCAGAATCTAGTTGTCCAAGCGTCCCTCCTCCGGGATCTACTCTGGAATCCCTCATTTGGTGGGACACCTGAGGTTGAAAAACAAAAAAAACAAATCAACAACAACAGAGCAACGGCCTTCTTCCATCCCACAAATGACCCCAAACTCTTTGGACGAGGCCAAAACCCAGGAGAGTAAGACACGTCCATTTCCCATGAAGTTACCCGGAAATTTCACGACCATGAGTGACACGATGTCCAGAGACAAAAACTTGAGCAAGAGCCTCAAACTCGCCCTTTTTTCATATCCCGAAGAGTTCGCCTCATGGTCTGTAGATCAGTCCTGCCATACCTATGACCTGAAACATAAGCCGAGTTTGTGTTTCAGACATCTGTCCAAAGAGCCCTGGCCTACACACCCTACTTGCTCAGGCCCCTGGAGCCAAACCTGACGACTGTGCTTGCCCTCTCCAAGGGAATTCTGTGTGCCCATTCCAATGGCCACAACGCTACTAATAGGATAAACCTCCACAGTCCCTGAGGCCATCCCAATAGTGGTGGCTTCCCAGGACAAACAGGACCAATCTGAGCCCATCTGAGATCCTACCTGCACTCAGACTTGTAGACTGATATCCCTAGAGGTAAAAAGGAACTAACAGGCCCCTAGGCCCTTATCGCATCCATTCCTTGGTTTCCAGGCATCTCTCCTCAGAGGCCTGGATTTCAGTACCAGCATATGGCTGTTTCTTGACTCACCCCATCAGAACAAATCTCATCTACACATGGGAACCTTGCACGATGGAGCTATGTGAAAGCCTCTCTTTAGGAGAACCCTTCAGGGCCCCAGTGCCACCGCTTCATTCCAAGGTCTCCAAGGACACAAAATCAAATTAGGACACATCCACGGGAGAGTCCATTTCAATTCAGAATACTCGATTGCTCCCCCAGATCCAGCAGATCTAACCTGTCTTGTTGCTTGCAGACAATTGGAATGCTAGGTGGGCTACCCAGCCATCCATCCTTAGAACCCTGCTCGGAATCATTGTCCTGGAGCCAACCAACAGGTCTCAATTGTCCTGCAGAAGAATCTTTGCAGTTGGGAGCTTCTCACAACTCCCATCGTGGGAAAACCGCCATGGCCTTGTGATCCACACCCCTCTTCAAGAAGGGGCCATCAGGGACTGAATGTCCAACCTGAGCGATCATCTGATCATTGCCCTGACTTCAGAAGCACGAGATCTCGATTCAGGTCTGTAGATTGTTCCTGCCATATCCTCACCCAGAAACCTAGGCATAGCTTGGCTTCTCAGACTTCCGTCCTCAGACTACTGTCCCACAAGCCCTCCAGTTTGGCAATCCAGAACTACAATGCAGCACTCTTCCTGCCCTCCAGAAAAAAACATTGCCCTCTGGGGCTACCCAGAAACCACAAATGAGGATCAACCTGCACGCCATTCGGCTGTACCCCAAATATATAGGCTGTCCTGGGCACTAAAACCCTTTCTGACACACCCTGAGCCTGGACCTCCAGGCCCCACCCAGACAGCTGGCCGCACACTGAGCACATCGGACCCGTCATGGCCTTAGTTCGTCATCTCTTCTCAACCTCGGTTTTCAGGCCTACACACCCTACAGGCTTTGGCCCCTGGAGCCCAACATGAAGACTGGGCTTGCCCTCTCCAAGGAAATTGTATGTGCCCATTCCAATGGCCACAACCCTACTAAGAGGATAAACCTCCAAAGTCCCTGAGGCCATCCAAATATTTGTGGCTTCCCAGGACAAACAGGGGCAATCTGGGCCCATCTGAGCACCTACCGCCTCAGACCCATAGACTGATGTCCCCAGAGTTAAAAAGGAACGAACAGGCCCATAGGCACCTATCGGATCTATTGCTTGGTTTCCAGGCATCTCTCCTTAGAGATCCTTAGAACCTTTAGAATCCTGCTCTTGCGTCGTTCCTTATGGGTCATCCTTGAGCCATCCAACAGGTCTCGACTGTTCCACAGGAATCCTTGTGCATGGACCAACTCACTACTCATATCATGGAAAGCTTCCAAGGTCACATGATGCCCCCTATCTTCATGAAGGCGGATCATGGAAAGAAACTCCAATCTGAGCCAACGGCTGATCTCGCCTTGACTTCAGGTGCACGAGATCTTGATTAAGCTCTTCAGAGTGCACCTGCTGTCCCCTCACCCCAAAACCTAAGCATAGCTAGTGTTTTCAGACTTCCGTCCTCACTCTCCTGGACCACACGCCCTCCATTTTGGGATTTCCGATGACACAGTGCTGCACTCTTCCTGCCCTCTAGAAGAAAAACTTGCCCTATGGGTCTACCCAGAAACCTCAAATGAGGATAAACCTGCATGCCACTCAACTGTACACCAATTATATAGTCTAGCCTGCGCACTAATGCCCTGTCTGACACAACCTGAGGCCTGAATTCCCAACCGACACCCAGACAGGTTGCCCTACACTGAGAACATCTGAACCGCCATGGCCTTAGGTTGCCATCTCTTTCCAACCTGGTTTTCAGGCTACAGAAACCTAGACCTTATCTCTACTCATTTCCCATGGGTGAACGTGATGCAGAAACCATAACTCCTTCCTTCAGATAACCGGGGCCACCGCCCTATTCCAAGGTATCCATGGACACAAACCCGCATTATGACCATTCGGCAGGAGAGTACATTTCAACTCAGCCCCGTTGATTACTCCCCCAGAGCCAGAATATCAAACCTGCCTTGTCGCTAGGAGACAACTTGAATGCAAAGCAGACTGTCTAGGCATCCATCGTTGGAATCCTGCTCTGGCGCCGTTCCATATGGGATGTCCTGGGAGCCTTCCAACAGGTCTTAACTGTCCTGCAGAAGGAATCCTAGCAGATTGGAGCATCTCACAACTCCTATCGTGGGAAAACCTACATGGCATCATGAGGTGCTCCCCTTTATAAAGGGGCCATCATGGACAGAAACTCCAACCTGAGCCAACTTCTGATCCATTGCTTTGGTTTCTATGTATCTCTCTTCAGAGGCCTGGTTTCCAATATCAGAATATGGGGGTTTCCTAAGGAAACAATCAGAACAGATCTCATCTCCACATGAGAAACTTGCTCTTTGGAGCTGTGTCAATACCTCAGGTTAGGAGGATCCTTCAGGGCGCTGGCACCATGGCCCAATTCCAAGGTCTCCAAGGACACAAACTTACATTATGATCCATCCTCAGGAGAGTCCATTTCAAATCAGCCCTCTCGGCTGCTCACCCCAGAGCCAGCAGATCAAACCTGCCTTGTCACTAGGAGACAGTTGGAATGCGAGGTGGGCTGCCCAGGCATCCATCCTTAGAACCCTGCTCTGGAGAATTTCTTTATGGGACGTCTTGAATCCAACCAACCTGTCTTGACTGTCTCGCAGAATGAATCCTTGTGGTTTGAAGCATCACACAATCCCACTGTGAGAAAACCTCCATTTCCTCATGATGCCCCACACACCTTCATAAATGGGCCATCATGGACAGAAACTCCATCCTAAGCCAAAGTCTGATCTGCGCCCTGAATTCAGAAGCACGAGATCTCGATTCAGCACTTGAGAGTGTGCCTGCTGTGCCCTCGCCCCGAAACCTAAGCCTAACTTGTGTTCTCAGACTTCCGTCTTCACAATCCTGGCGACACCCCCCTCCAGTTTGGCAATTCTGGAGACACAATGCAGCACTCTGCCTGCCCTCCAGAAGAAAAATGTTGCCCTATAGGGCTAACCAGAAACGCCAAATGAGTAACAACCTGCATGCCACTCGACCATACCCCAATTATACAATCTAGCCTTTCACTGAAGCCCTGTCTGACAAAGCGTGAAGGCAGACCTCCAGTCCAACACCCAGACAGCTGGCCGTACACTGAGCATATCAAACCCACAATGGCTTTTGGCCATCATCGCTACCCAACCTCAGTTTTCACCTTCAGAACCTAGACCTTATCTCCACTCACTGCTCAGGAGTGAACGTGATACAAGAATCAGAACTTCTCCTTTGCCATGGCAAGAAACCTTGTGGTTGGCATGTGGTCCAACGTTCATTGTAGGAGAAAGCAGCATGGACTATGAGGCCCCACCTATCCCTGAGGGCTACAATTTGCACAAACACACATTGTGACCCTCAGCGTGAGCCCTATCCTCATGTAAAGTCTCTTAGTGACTGGAACAACAGCCCACATATGGGGCTTGCCAAGCCCCTAGTCCCCCAATCTCAACCAGAGTTAGAGATGTCTAATCACCCCTACTCAGGGCACTGCTCTGGAATCCCTCTTTGGTGGGACAATTGAGGTAAAAAAAAAAAATACAGAAAGGACACTTCCCATCCACAGAATGATCCCAACCACTTGGGATCAGGCCAAATCACCAGAGAAAGACTTGTCCATGGCCCTTGAGGACACCCCGACATTCCACGGCCACCGTAGGCAGAAAATCCAGAGACAAAAGCCTGAGCAAATGCCACATACTCGCCCTTTCTTCATAACCCGGAAAATTCCCACGGTCTGTAGATCGAGCCTTCATACATACATCCCCAAACCTAAGCTGAGTTTGTGTTTTCAGACTTCTGTCCCCAGAGTCCTGGCCCACACACCATCCAAGCTGGGGCCCCTGGAGCCACACCTGAGGACTGTGGCTTCCTTCTCCAGGGGAATTCTGCCATTTCCATTGGCCACAACCCTATAGATTAGGAGAAACCTCCAAACTCACTGAAGCCATCCCAATAGTGTTGGCTGCCCAGGACAAGCAGGGATGATCTTTCACAAGTTAGGAAACTACCTCCACTCAGACCCAGAGACAGATATCCCCATAGAATAAGATTGAACTGGACAGGAACTTAGGCCCTAATCAGATCCATTGCTTTTGTTTCCAGGCATCTCTCCTCAGAGGCCAGGTTACCAATACCAGCATATGGGGGATTACTGAGGCACTCATAGAAAAATCTCGTCTCCACATAGGAAATGTACTCTTTGGAGCTCTATAAAAACCTCTGTTTAGGAGAATCTTTCAGAGCCCCGGATCAAGCACCCCATTCCAAGGTCTCCATGGACTTAAACCCACATTATGATCTATCCTCGGTAGAGTCCATGTCAACTCATCCCCCTTGGTTTCTCCCCCAGGGCCTGCAGATCAAACCTGCCTTGTTGCTAGGAGACAACTAGAATGGGAGGCGGGCTGCCCAGGCATCCATCCTTAGAATCCTACTCTGGAGTCGTTCCATATGGGACATCCTAGAGCCATCCAACAGGTCTCAAGTGTCCCACAGAAGGAATCTTTGCAGTCTGGTGCATCTCACAACTCCCATTGTGGGAAAATCTTCATGGCCTCTTGAGACGCTCCACTTTATAAAGGGGCCATCATGGATAGAAACTCCAACCTGAGCAAACGTCTGATATTCGCCCTGGCTTCAGGTGCATGAGATCTTGATTCAGCTCTGCAGAGTGTGCCTTCTGTGCCCTCACCCCAAAAAAACTAAGCCTAGCTTGTGTTCTCAGACTACCGTCCTCACACCCCTGGCCCAAAAGCCCTACAATTTGGCAATACTGGGGCCACAATGCATCACTCTGCCTGCCCTCCAGAAGAAAAACGTTTCCTTATTGCGCTACCTAGAAACCCGAATGAGGATCAACTGAACGCCACTCGACTGCACCCCAAATATACAGTCTACCCTGTCTAATGACCTGTCTGACACAGCATGAGCCCACACCTCCAGACCTACGCTCAACAGCTAGCCACACACTGAGCTCATTGTACCCATCAGGTCCTTAGGTCTTCATCTCTTCCCAACCTCGGTTTTCGGGTTTCAGAACCTAGACCTAAACTCCAATCACTGTCCAGGGGTCAACGTGATGCAGAAATCACAACTCTTCCTTCGCCATGGCCGGAAAACTTGTGGTTGGCATATTCTCCAACGTTCAGTGTAGGAGAATCCAGCGTGGCCCATGAGGCCCTTCCCATGCTTGAGGGCCTTGTTGGGCACAAATAGGCATTGTGACCCTCAGCATGAGCCCTGTCCTCAAGGAAGACCTCTCAGTGTCTGAATCAAGAGCCCACATATTGGACTTGCCATGCCCTAGGCCCCCCCAAACTTAAACAGAGTTGGGATTATCCAGTTGTCCCTACCAAGGACTCTGCTCGGGAATCCCTCTTTTATTGGCACACATGAGGTACATAAAATAAAATAAAAAAAAACAGAAAGGACACCTCCCATCCCACAGAATGTACGCAAACTCTTGGGATTGGGTCAAATCCTCAGAGAAGGAAAGCCGTCCACAACCCATGAGGCCACGCCAGCATTCGACCCGCATTGTTGACACAAATCCAGAGAAAAAACCTGAGCAAGCACCTCAAACTCACCCTTTTTTTCATATCCCGAAGTGTTATCACGGTCTGTAGATTGGGCGTGCCATACCTATGTCCCCAATCCTAAGCGGAGTTTGTGTTTTCAGACTTCTGTCCCCACAGGCCTGGCCCACACACCCCTCAAGGCTGGGCCCCTAGAGCCAAACTCAGAACTGTGCCTGCCCTCTCCAGGGGATTTCTGCCCATTCCATTGGCCACAACCCTATAGATTAGGAGAAACTCAAAAATCCCGAGGCCATTCCCAATATTATACGCTGCCCAGGACAAACAGGGGCGATCTGACACAAGCCGAGCAACTACCTCCCTCCCCTCAGATCCATAGACACGTATCCCCAGGAAAGAGATTGAACCGGACAGGCACCTAGGCCCTAATCATATCCATTGCTTTTGTTTCCAGGCATCTCTCCTCAGAGGCCTGGTTTCCAATACCAGCATATGGGAGATTCCTTAGGCACTCATCAAAACAATTCTCTTCTCTACATAGGAAACGTACTCTTTAGAGCTCCATCAAAACCTCCGGTTATGAACATCCCTCAAGGCCCCGGATGAAGCACCCCATTCCAAGGTCTCCATGGACACAAATGCACATTATGACCCATCCTCAACTCACCCATTTCAACACACCCGCCTCGGTTACTCCCCTAGATCCAGCAGATCGAATTTGCCTTGGCGCTATGAGACACTGGAATGGGAGGCAGGCTGCCCAGGCATCTATCCTTAGAACCCTGCTCTGGATAGCTTCCTTATGGGATGTCCTGGAGCCATCCAGCAGGTCTCGACTGTCCCGCGGAAGGAATCATTGCGGTTTGGAGCATCTCACAATTCCCATCGTGGGAAAACCTCCATGGCCTCGTGACACCCTCCCCTTCATGAAGGGGCCGTCATGGACAGAAACTCCAACCTGAGCCAACGTCTGATCCTAGCTCTGTCTTCAGGTACACGGGATCTGGAATCATCTCTGCAGACGGTTCCTGCCGTCCCCTCACCCCGAAATCTAAGTCTGGCTTGTGTTCTCAGAATTTTTTCCTCACACTCCTGGCCCACAAGCCTTCCAGTTTGGGAATTCTAGAGCCACTATGTGGCACTGTGTCTTCTTTCCAGAAGAAAAACGTTGCCCTCTGGGGCTACCCAGTAACCACAAATGAGTACCAACATGCACGAAACTCGACTGCACCCCAATGATACAGTCTAGCCTGGGCACTAATTCCCTGTCTGCCACAGCCTGAGCCTGCACCTCCCAACCCACACTCAACAGCTGGCCGAACACTGAGCACATCAGTCACACCATGGCCTTAGGTCTTAATCTCTTCCCAACCTCAGTTTTCAGGCTTCAGAACCTAGACCTTAAATCCAATCACAGTCCAGGAGTGAAAGTGTTGCAGAAATTAGAACTCCTTCTTCCCCATGGCCAGAAAACTTGTGGTTGCCATATTGTGCAACGTTCAGTGTAGGAGAAACCAGCATGGTACATTAGGCCACGCCCTGACTTGAGGGGCTCCTTGGGCACAAAAACACATTGTGAAACTCAATGTGAGCCCTATGCTCAAGGAAGGCCTCTCAGTGTCTGGACCAAGAGCCCACATATGGGGCTTGCCATGTTCTTAGGTCCCAATGTTAACCAGAGTTCTGGTTGTCCAGTCGCCCCTCCCCAGGCCTCTGCTGTGGAATCCCGCTTTTGGTGGTCCACTTGAGGTAAAAAAAAAAAAAAAAAAAAAAAAAAAAAAAAAAAAAAAAAACAGAAAGGCCTCCTCCCTTCCCACAGAATGACCCCAAATTCTTGAGATTGGGTCAAATCCCCATAAAGGGAGCCTCATCGATGTCCCATGAGGTCCCCCGGACATTCCATGGCAATCGGTGACACATATCCAGAAAAAAATAAGCATGAGCAAGCACCTCACTTTCGCCCTTTGTTCATATCCCGAAGAGTTCTCCTCACGGTCTATATATCGGGCCGGGCATACCTACAGACCCAACCTAAGTGGAGTTTGTGTTTTCAGACTTTTGTCCAAATAGCCCTGGACCACACGCGCTCCACACTTGGGTCCCTGGAGCCATACCTCAGGACTGTGCTTCCCTTTCAAGAGAATTCTTCCCATTCCATTGGCCACAACCTTGCATATTAGGAAAAACCTCCAAAGTTACCGGGGCCATCCCAATAGTGTAGGCCGCCCAGGACAAACAGTGTGATCTCAAACCAGCTGAGCAACTACCTCCACTCAGACAAAAGATGTCCCCAGAGAAGAATATTGAACCGGACAGGCCCCTAGGCCCTAATCAGATCCATTGCTTGGGTTTCCAGGCATCTCTCCTCAGAGGCCTCATTTCCAATACCAGCAAATGGTGGTTTCCTGAGGCACCAATAAGAACAAATCTCGTCTCCCCATGGAAAACGTGCTCATTGGAGCCTTGTTATAACCTCTGGTTAGGAGAATCCTTCAGGGCCCTGGTGCCACTGCCCCATACCAAGGTCTCAATGGACTCAAACCAACATTAAGACCATCCTCAGGAACGTCCATTTCAACTCATTTAAGACCATTCTCAGGAAAGTCCATTCCAACTCAGCCCCCTCTGATGCTACCCCAAGCCAGCAGATCAAACGTTTCTTGTTGCTAGGAGACAATTGGAATTGAGGCTTCCTGCCCAGGCATCCATACTTAGAACCCTGTTCTGGAAAAATACCTTATGAGACGTCCTGGAGCCATCCAACAAATCTTAATTGTCCCACAGAAGGAATCCTTGCGGTTTGGAGCATCTCACAACTCTAATAGTGGGAAAACCCCCATGGCCTCATAATGCCCCCCCCTTCATGAAGGGGCCAACATGGACAGAAACTCCAACCTGAGCCAAAGTCTGATCCTCGACCTGACTTCAGACTCATGAGATCTCAATTAAGCTCTGCAGACTGTGCCTGTCATGTCCTTCCCCAAACCTAAGCCTAGCTTGTGTTCTCAGACTTCCGTACTCACTCTCCTGGCCCACAAGCCCTCCAGTTTGGGAATTCCGAAGCCACAATGCAGCACTCTGCCTGCCCTCCAGAAGAAAAACTTTGCCCTATGCTGCTAATAAGAAACCCCAAATGATTATCTAATGCATGCCACTCGACTGTAAAGCAATTATACAGCCTACCCTGAATACGAATGCCCTGTCTGGCACAGCCTGAGACAAGACATCCCAAACGACACCTAGACAGCTGGCTCCAACCTGGACACAAGGGACCCGCTATGGCTGTAGTTCGTCATCTCTTCCCAACCTCGGTTTGCAGGCTTCAGAACCTAGACCTTATCTCCAATCACTGCCCAGGGGTGAACGTGATGCAGAAATTAGAATTCCTCCTTCCCCATGGCCAGAAACTTTGGGGTTGGCATGTTGTCCAACGTTAAATGTGGGAAAACCTGCATTGTCGGAAAGGCCCCGCCAGTGCTTGACGGCCGCCTAGGGCACAGACATGCATTGTGACCTGTAGCGTTAGTCCCGTATTAAAGTAACGCCTCTCAGTGGCTGGACCAAGATCCTGCATATGGGGCTTGTCATATCCATAGGCCCCCAGGCTTAACCAGAGAGCGAGTATTCCAGTTGTCAGTACCCACTGCTATGCTCCAGAATCCCTCTACTGGGGGGACACATGAAGCAGAAAACAGGACTCTTCCCTTCCCACAGAATGACCCCAAACTCTTGGGGGCTGGACAAACTACCAGAGAGGGAGACTTCTACGACCCATGAGGCAACTCCTACATTAAACGGCCATTGTGGACAAAATATCCAGAGACAAAAGACTGAGCGACTGCCTCCCTCTCACCCTTCTTATATATCCAGAGGAGCTCCCCTCACGGACTCTAGATCAGGCCTGCCATAACCTCGGCCCCAAACCTGAGCTGAGTTTGGGTTTTTGGATGTCTGTCTGCACAGCCGTGGCCCACACCGCCTCCAGGCTGGGGTCTCTGGAGCCACACCACAGAACTGTGCCTGCTCTCTCCTAAGAAACTACCCGTTCCATTGGCCACAACTCTACAAAATAGTAGAAACCTCAAGGTCCCCAAGGACATCCCACTACCGCAAGCCGCACTGGACAAACAGGGGCCTCATGACACCAGCTGAGCAAATACTACCTCCATGCAGACACACAGACTGATATCCACCGAGACAGAAGATTGAACCAGACAGGCCCCTAGGCCCTATTATGAACTCTTGCTTTGGTGTCCAGGTATCACTCCTCAGAGGCCTGGGTTCGAAGACCAGCATATGGGGCTATCCTGAGGCACCAGACAGAACACCTCTCATCTCCACATGGAAAGCTTCCTTGTTGGAGTTGTGTCAAACCCTTTGGGTTGGAGAATCCTGCAGAGTCCCTTAGCTACTGCCACATTCCAAGGTCTCCATGGCCACCAACCCACATTATGACTCATCCTAGGAAAATCCATTTAAACTCAGCCTGCTGGGTAGCTCACCCAAGTGCCCGCAGATTGAGCGTGCCTTGTCTCGACCAGGCAATGGGAAGGTGAGTTGGCGTTTCTCGGCATCCATGCTTAGGCCCCTGCTCTCGAGTCTTTCTGTGTGGGGCATCCTGGAACCATCCAATAGTACTCGACTGTCCTGAAGAAGGAAACTTTGAAGTTTGGAGCAGCTCACAACTCCCAGCGTAGGGAAACTTCCATGGCCTCATGACGCCCCCACCCCCTTCAGGAAGGGGCCGTCATGGACACAAACTCCAGCTTGAGGCAACATCTGATACTCGCCCTGACCTCAGATGCAGGAGATCGCGATTCAGCCTCTACACAGTGGGCCCAAACCTCGTGCTACCTTGTGTTTTCAGACTTCCTTCCTCACACTCCTGGCAAACATGTCCTCAAGACTTGGAATTCTGGAAACAAAATGCAGCCCTATGCTGGCCTCCAGAAGAAAAAAACGTTGCTCTATGGGGATCTCCATAAACCCCAAATTAGGATCAACCTGCTCGGTTCTCGACCTCACCCCAATTGGATTGTTCGGGTTGTCCATTCATCCCTCCCCAGAGCTCTGCTTTGGAATCCCTCTTTTGGTGGGACACCTGAGGTAACAAAACTAAAAGGACTCCTCCCATCCTTCAGATTGACCCCAAACAATTGGGATTGGACCAAATTCACAGAGAGGAAGTCTCGTCCATGGCCCATGAGGCCTCCCCGCCTTTCTACAGCCATCGTTGACAACAAATCCAGAGACAAAAGTCTGAGCAAGCGCCTCACACTCGCTCTTTTGTCGTATCCCGAAGAGTTCTCCTCACGGTCTGTAGATCGGGCCTGCCATACTTACTTCCCAAACCTAAGCCGAGTTTGTGTTTTCAGACTTCTGTCCCCACATTCCTGGCCCTCAGACCCTTCAGGCTGGGGCCCCTGGAGCCACACATCAGGACTGTGCCTGTCCATACCACGGGAATTCTGCCCATTCCATTGTCCACAACCGTACAAATTAGGAAAAACCTCCAATGTCCCCAAGGACATCCCAATAATGTAGGCCGCACAGGACAAACAAGGGTCATCTGAAACCAGCTGAGCATCTACCTCTACTCAGCCTAGATGGATGTCCCCAGAGAAGAAGATTGAATCAGACAGGCCCCTAGGCCTGAATCAGATTCATTGCTTTCGGTTACAGGTATCTCTCCTCAGAGGCCTGGTTTCCAATATTAGCATATGGGGATATCATGAGGCAGCAATCAGAACAAATCTCTTCTCCACATGGGAAAATTATCCTTTGAAGATGTCTCAAAACCTCCAGTTAGGAGAATCCTTCAGGGCCTGTGTGCCACTGCCCCATTACAAGGTCTCCATAGACACAAAAACACACATTAGGACCCATCTACAGGAGAGTCCATTTCAACTGAGCGTATTCGGTTGCTCCGCGAGATCCAGCAAATCTAACTTGTCTTGTTGCTAGGAGACAATTGGAATGTGAGGTGGCCTACCCCGCCATCCATCCTTAAAACCCTGCTCGGAATCGTTGGCCTGGAGCCAACCAACAGGTCTCAATTGTCCTGCAGAAGAATCTTTGCAGTTGGGAGCTTCTCAGAACCCCGATCGTGAGAGAACCCCCATGGCCACATGATCCCCCCCCCTTCAAAAGGGGCCATCAGGGAAATAAGGTCCAACCTGAGCGATCGTTGATCCTCACCCTGACTTCAGATGCACGAGATCTCGGTTCAGGTCTGTAGATTGTGCCTGCTATGTCCTCACCCAGAAACCTAAGCTTTGCTTGTGTCCTCAGACTTCTGTCCACAGACTACTGGCTCACAAGCCCTCCAGTTTGGCAATCCAGAACTACAATGCAGCACTTTACCTGCCCTGCAGAAGAAATACATTGCCCTCTGGGCTACCTAGAAACCCCAAATGAGATCAGCCTGCACGACACATGGCTATACCCAAAATATATAGGATGACCGGGGGCAATAATGCCCTTTCTGACACAGCCTGAGCCTGGACCTCCTGGGCCCACCCAGACAGCTGGCTACAAACTGAGAACTTCAGACCCCCCCATGGCCTTAGGTCATTATCCCTTCCCAACCTCAGTTTTCAGGATTCAGAACCTTGACCTTATCTCCAATCACTGCCCAGGTTTGAAAATGATGCAGAAATCAGAACTCCTTCCCGATGGCAGGACAACTTGTGGTTGGCTTGTTGTCCAACGTTCAGTGTAGTGGAAACCAGTGTGTCCCTTGAGGCCCCGCCATTGCTCGCGGTCCAGATAGGTAGCAAACACACATTGTGACCCTCAGCCTTAGCCCAGTCCTCAGATAAGGCCTTCAGTGGCTGGATGAAGAGACAGCATATTGGGCTTGCCATGTCCCTAGGCCCCAATTTTTAACCATAGTTCGTGTTGTCCCTTCACTCTTCCCCAGGGCTCTGCTTTGGAATTCCTCTTTTGGTGGGACACCTGAGGTAACAACCCTGAAAGGAGTCCTCCATCCAACAGATTGACAATTGAAAAAACAATTGGGATCGGGCCAAATCGACAGAGAGCAAGATTCGTCCATGGCCCATGAGGCCTCCTCGACATTCCACGGCCATCGCTGATACAAAATCCAGAGACAAAAGCCTAAGCAAGCGCCTCAGACTCGCACTATCTTCATATCCTGAAGATGTCTTCTCATGGTTTGTAGATGGGGCCTGCCATACCTAGGTCCCCAAACATAAGCTGAGTTTGTGTTTTCAGACTTCTGTCCTCAAAGTCCTGGGCCACACACCATCCAGGCTGGGGACACTGGAGCCGCATATTAGGACTGTCCCTACCCAATCCATGGGAATTCTGCCCATTCCATTGTCCAAAATCGTACAAATTAGGAGAACCCTCCAAAGTCCCTGAGGCCATCCCAATAGTATAGGTCGCCCGGGACAAAAAAAGGTCAGTCTGACACCAGCTGAGCATCTAACTCCACTCATACCCTAGATGGATGTCCCCAGAGAAGAAGATTGAACCAGACAGGACCCTAGGCCAAAATCGGATCCATTGCTTTGGTTTACAGGCATGTCTCCTCAAAACCCTGGATTCCAATACCAGCATTGGGGTTTTCCTGAGGCACCCATCAGAACAAACCTCGTCTCCACAAGGAAACTTGTGCATGGGAGCTATGTCAAAAGCTTAGGAGAATACTTCAGGGTCCCGAGCCACCGCAACATTCCAAGGCCCTCATGGACACAAACACACATTAGACCCCATCCTCAGGAAAGTCCATTTCAACTCAGCCACCCCGGTTGCTCCCGCAGAGCCATCAGATCTAAACTTTCTTGTCGCTAGGAGACAATTGGAATGCGAGGCGGGCTTCCCAGGCATCCATCCTCGAACGCTGGTCTGGACTCATCCATATGGGATGTCCTGGAGCTATAAAACAGGTCTCAATGGTCCCGCAGAAGGAATCCTAGGAGGGGGCATCCCACCACTCCAAACGTGGGAAAACCTCCAGGGCCTCGAGATTCGGCTCCCTTCATGAAGGGGCAGTCATGAACAGAAAATCCAAGCTGAGCCAACGTCTGATCTTCGCTCTGACTTAAGATGCATGAGATATTGCTTCAGATCTTCAGGAGGTACATGCCGTGCCCTCACTCTGAATCCCAAGTCTAGCTTCTGTTCTCAGACTTCCGTCCTCACACTCCTGGCCCCGAAGCCCACAAGTTTGGCAATTCCGGACCATCATTTCAGCACTCTGCCTTCCCTCGAGTAACAAAATATTGCCCAATGAGCTGCCCGGGCACATTAAATGAGAATGAACCTACACGGCACTCGAATGTACCCAAATGATATAGTCTAACCTGGGCAGTAATGCACTGTCTGACACACCCTGAGCCGGGACCTCCTGAGCAACACCCAGACAGCTGACCGCACCCTGAGCCCATAAGACGCACCGTGGCCCTCGGTCATCATCTCTTCCCTACCTCAGTTTTCATGCTTCAGAAACTAGACCTTATCTCCAATCACTGCACAGGGGTGAGTGTGATGCATAAATCAGAACTCTTCCTTACCCATGGCAAGAAACCTTATGGTTGGCATGTTGTCCAACGTTCAGTGTAGGGGAAACCAGCATTCACCCTGAGGCCCCGCCCATTCTTGAGTGCGACGAGGGCATAAACACGCATTGTGACCCTCAGCGTGAGTCCTGTCCTCTAGTACGTCCTCTCAGGGGCTAGAATATTAGATGCCATAATGGCTTGACATGTCCCTAGGCCCCAAATTTAAACCAGATTTCTGGTTGTCCAATCGCCCCTCCCCAGGGCTCTACTCTGGAATCCCTCATTTGGTGGGTTTTGAAAAACAAAACAAAACAACAACAACAACAACAACAAAAAAAAAAAAAAAACCGACTTCTTCCATCCCACAGAATGACCCAAAATCTTTGGACGGGGCCAAACCCCTAGAGAGTAAGACTCCTCCATTTCCCATGAAGTCATCCGGATATTTCATGAACATGAATGGCACGATATCCAGAGATAAAAAACTTGAGCAAGAGCCTCACACTCGCCCATTTTTCATATCCCGAAGAGTTCTCCTCATGGTCTGTATATCAGTCCTGCCATACATATGACCCGAAACATAATCCGAGTTTGTGTTTTCAGACAACTACCCAACAGGCCTGGCCTACACACCCTACAGGCTCAGGCCCCTGGAGCCAACCTGAGGACTGTACTGGCCTTCTCCAAGGGTGTTCTGTGTGCCCATTCCAATGGCCACAACACTACTAATAGAATAAACCTCCAAAGTCCCTGAGGACATCCCAATAGTGGTGGCTTCCCAGGACAAACAGGGACAATCTGAGCCCATCTGAGCACCTACCTACACTCAGACCCGTAGACTGATATCCCCAGAGGTAATTAGGAAGGAACAGGCCCCTACGCACCTATCGGATCCATTGCTTTGGTTTGGAGGCATCTCACCTCAGAGGCCTGGATTTCAATAACAGCATATGGCTGTTTCTTGACTCACCCATCAGAACAAATCTCATCTACACATGGGAAACTTGCACGATGGAGCTGTGTGAAAGCCTCTATTTGGAGAACACTTCAGGGCCCAAGTGCCACCGCTTCATTCCAAGGTCTCCATAGACACAAAATCATATTAGGACACATCCACGGGAGAGTCCATTTCAACTCAGCCTCCTCGGTTGCTCCCCCAGATCCAGCAGATCTAACCTGTCTTGATGCTTGGAGACAATTGGAATGTGAGGTGGGCTACCCAGCCATCCATCCTTAGAACCCTGCTCGGAATCGTTGTCCTGGTGCCAACCAACAGGTATCAATTGTTGCAGAAGTATCTTTGCAGTTGGGAGCTTCTCACAACTCCCATCCTGGGAAAACCCCCATGGCCTCGTGATCCACTCCCCCCTTCTAAAAGGGGCCATCAGGGACAGAATGTCCAACATGAGAGATCGTCTATTCATCGCCCTGACTTCAGATGCACGACATCTCGATTCAGGTCTTTAGATTGTGCCTGCCATCCTCACCCAGAAACCTAGGCATAGCTTGGCTTCTCAGACTTCCGTCCTCAGACTACTGGCCCACAAGTCCTCCGTTTGGCAATCCAGAACTACAATGCAGCACTCTGCCTGCCCTCCAGAAGAAAAACATTGCCCTCTGGGGCTACCCAGATAACCCAAATGAGCATCAAACTGCACGCCATTCGGCTGTACCCCAAATATATAGGCTGACCTGGCACTAAAGCCCTTTCTGAAACTCCCTGAGCTTGGACCTACTGCCCCCAACCAGACAGCTGGCCACACACTGAGCACATGAGACCTGTCATGGCCTTAGGTCGTCATCTCTTCTCAACCTCAGTTTTCAGGCTTCAGAACCTAGACCTTATCTCCATTCACGGCCCGGGTTGGAAAATGATGCAGAAATCAGAACTCTTTTTCCCATGGCAAGAAACCTTGTGGTTGGCATGTTGTCCAAGGTTCAGTGTAATTGAAACCAGTGTGGCCCATGAGGCCCCGCCCATGCTTGCGGGCCACATTGGTCACCAACACACAATGTGACCCTCAGCCTGAGCCCAGTCCTCAGGTAAGGCCTCTCAGAGGCTGGATGGAGAGACAGCATATTGGGCTTGCCATGCACCTAGGCCCCAATTTTTAACCATAGTTCGGGTTGTCCCTTCACTCTTCCCCAGGGCTATGCTTTGGAATTCCTCTTTTGGTGGGACACCTGAGGTAACAAACCTTAAAGGAGTCCTCCCATCGAACAGATTGACGAAAAACAATTGGGATCGGGCTAAATCCACAGAGAGCAAGATTCGTCCATGGCCCATGAGGCCTCCGCAGCATTCCAGGACCATCGCTGATACAAAATCGAAAGACAAAAGACTGAGCACGCGCCTCAAACACGCTCATTCTTCATATCCTGAAGAGTTCTTCAGATAAGAACCTACACGGCACTCGAAGGCACCCAAAATATTTAGTCTAACCTGGGCACTAATGTACTGTCTGACAACCTGAGCCCGGACCTAGTGACTAACACCCAGACAGCTGACCGCACACTGAGCACATCGGACCCGCCATGGCCTTAGGTCATCATCTCTTCCCTACCTCAGTTTTCAGGCTTCAGAACCTAGACCTTATCTCCAATCACTGCCCAGGGGTGACTGTGATGCAGAAATCGGAACTCTTCCTTACCCATGGCAAGAAACCTTGTGGTAGGCACATTGTCCAAAGTTCAGTGTAGGAGAAACCAGCATTCACCCTGAGGCCCCACCCATTCTTGAGTGCGACGAGCGTATAAACACGCATTGTGACCCTCAGCGTGAGTCCTGTCCTCTAGGTCCCTTCAGGGCCCCAGTCGCACCGCTTCATTCCAAGGTCTCAATAGACACAAATTCATATTAGGACACATCCACGGGAGAGTCCATTTCAACTCAGCCTCCTCGGTTGCTCCCCCAGATCCAGCAGATCTAACCTGTCTTGTTGCTTGGAGTGGCTGGACCATTAGAATCATAATGGGCTTGACATGTCCCTAGGCCCCAATATTTAATTAGATTACTGGTTGTCCAGTCGCCCCTCCCCAGGGCTCTACTCTGGAATCCCTCATTTGGTGGGACACCTGAGGTTGAAAAACAGAACAGAACAAATCAACAACAATAGAACAACGGACTTCTTCCATCCCACAGAATGACCCCAAACTCTTTGGACGGGGGCCAAACCCCCAGAAAGTAAGACTCGTCCATTTCCCATGAAGTCACCCGGAAATTTCACGACCATGTGTGACACGATATTCACAGACAAAGACTTGAGCAACAATCTCACCCTCGCCCTTTTTTCATATCCCGAAGAGTTCTCCTCATGGTCTGTAGATAAGTCCTGCCATACCTATGACCCGAAACATAAGCCGAGTTTGTGTTTTCAGACAACTGTCCAAACAGACCTGGCCTACACACCCTACAGGCTCAGGGCCCTGCAGCAAACCTGAAGACTGTGCTTGCCCTCTTCAAGGGAATTGTATGTCTCCATTCCAATGGCCACAACCCTACTACGAGGATAAACCTCCAAAGTCCCTGAGGCCATCCCAATATTTGTGGCTTCCCAGGACAAAAAGGGGCAATCTGGGCCCATCGGAGCACCTACCGGCACGCAGACCCGTAGAATGATGTCCCCAGAGGTAATAAGGAACGAACAGGCCCCTAGGCACGTATCGGATCCATTGCTTTGATTTCCAGGCATCTCTCCTCAGAGGCCTGGATTTCAATAACAGCATATTGCTGTTTCTTGACTCACCCATCAGAACAAATCTCATCTAAACATAGGAAACTTGCACGATGGAGCGGTTTGAAAGCCTCTTTCTAGGAGAACCCTTCAGGGCCCAAGTGCCACCGCTTCATTCCAAGGTCTCCATAGACACAAAATCATATTAGGACACATCCACGGGAGAGTCCATTTCAACTCAGCCTCCTCGGTTGCTCCCCCAGATCCAGCAGATCTAACCTGTCTTGTTGCTTGGAGACAATTGGAATGTGAGGTGGGCTACCCAGCCATCCATCCTTAAAACCCTGCTCGGAATCGTTGTCCTAGAGTCAAGCAACAGGTCTCAATTATTGCAGAAGAATCTTTGCAGTTGGGAGCTTCTCACAACTCCCATCCTGGGAAAACCCCCATGGCCTCGTGATCCACTCCCCCTTCAAGAAGGGGCCATCAGGGACAGAATGTCCAACCTGAGAGATCGTCTGATCCTCGCCCTGACTTCAGATGCACGAGACCTCGATTCAGTTCCGTAGATTGTGCCTGCCATATCCTTACCCAGAAACCTAGGCCTAGCTTGGATTCTCAGACTTCCGTCCTCAGACTACTGGCCCACAAGCCCTCCAGTTTGGCAATCCAGAACTACAATGCAGCACTCTGCCTGCCCTCCAGAAGAAAAACATTGCCCTCTGGGGCCACCCAGAAAAACCCAAATGAGCATCAACCTGCACGCCATTCGGCTGTACCCCCAAATATATAGGCTGAACTGGGCATTAAAGCCCTTTCTAAAACACCCTGAGCCTGGACCTACAGCCCCCACCCAGACAGATGGCCGCACACTGAGCACATGGGACCCGTCATGGCCTTAGGTCGTCATCTCTTCTCAACCTCGGTTTTCAGTTTCAGAACCTAGACCTTATCTCCAATCACGGCCCGGGTTGGAAAATCATGCAGAAATCAGAACTCTTTCCCATGGCAAGAAAACTTGTGGTTGGCATGTTTTATAAGATTCAGTGTAGTGGAAACCAGTGTGGCCCAGAGGCCCCGCCCATGCTTGCGGGCCACATTGGTCACAAACACACATTGTGACCCGCAGCCTGAGCTCAGTCCTCAGTTAAGGCCTCTCAGAGGCTGGATGGAGAGACAGCATATTGGGCTTGCCATGCCCCCCCTAGCCCCCATTTTTTAACCATAGTTCGGGTTGTCCCTTCACTCTTCCCCAGGGCTCTGCTTTGGAATTCCTCTTTTGGTGGGACACCTGAGGTAAAAAACCTGAAAGGAGTCCTCCCATCCCACAGATTGACGAAAAAAAAACATTGGGATCGGGCCAAATCCACAGAGAACAAGATTCGTCCATGGCCCATGAGGCCTCCGCAGCATTCCAGGACCATTGCTGATACAAAATTCAGAGACAAAAGCCTGAGCATGCGCCTCAAACTCGCTCAATTTTCATATCCTGAAGAGTTCTTCAGATAAGAACCTACACGGCACTCAAAGGCACCCAAAATATTTAGTCTAACCTGGGCACTAATGCACTGTCTGACAACCTGAGCCCGGACCTCGTGACTAACACCCAGACAGCTGACCGCACACTGAGAACTTCAGACCCGCCATGGCCTTAGGTCATCATCTCTTCCCTACCTCAGTTTTCAGGCTTCAGAACCTAGACCTTATCTCCAATCACTGCCCAGGGGTGACTGTGATGCAGAAATCAGAACTCTTCCTTACCCATGGCAAGAAACCTTGTGTTTGGCATGTTGTCCAACGTTCAGTGTAGGAGAAACCAGCATTCACCCTGAGGCCCCATCCATTCTTGAGTGCGACGAGGGCATAAACACACATTGTGTCCTTCAGCGTGAGTCCTGTCCTCTAGTACGTCCTCTCAGTGGCTGGACCATTAGATGTCATAATGGGCTTGACAGGTCCCTAGGCCCCAATTTTTTAACCAGATTTCTGGTTGTCCAGTCGCCCCTCCCCAGGGCTCTACTCTGGAATCCCTCATTTGGTGGGACACCTGAAGTTGAAAAACAAAATAATACAAATCAACAACAGAACAACGGACTTCTTCCATCCCACAGAATGACCCCAAACTCTTTGAACGGGGCCCAACCCTCAGAGAGTAAGTCTCGTCCATTTCCCATGAAGTCACCCGGAAATTTCACGACCATGTGTGACACGATATTCACAGACAAAGACTTGAACAAGAGCCTCACACTTGCCCTTTTTTCATATCCCAAAGTGTCCTCCTCATAGTCTGTAGATCAGTCCTGCCATACCTATGACACGAAACATAAGCTGAGTTTGTGTTTTCAGACAACTGTCCAAACAGCCCTGGCCTACACATCCTACAGGCTCAGGCCCCTGGAGCCAAACCTGACGACTGTGCTTGCCCTCTCCAAGGGAATTGTATGTGCCCATTCCAAAGGCCACAACTCTACTAATAGGATCAACCTCCAAAGTCCCTGAGGCCATCCCAATATTTGTGTCTTCCCAGGACAAACAGGGGCAATCTGGGCCCATCTGAGCACCTACCTGCACTCAGACCCGTAGATTGATGTTCCCAGACGTAAAAAGGAACGAACAGGCCCATAGGCAACTATCTGATCCATTGGTTTGGCTTCCAGGCATCTCTCCTCAGAGGCCTGAGGATTTCAATAACAGCATATGGCTGTTTCTTGACTCACCCATCAGAACAAAAATCTCATCTACACCTGGGAAACTTGCACGATGGAGCTATGTGAAAGCCTCTCTTTAGGAGAACACTTCAGGGCCCCAGTGCAACCGCTTCTTTCCAAGGTCTCCATAGACAAAATCATATTAGGACTCATCCACGGGAGAGTCCATTTCAACTGAGCCTCCTCGGTTGCTCCCCAAGATCCAGCAGATCTAACCTGTCTTGTTGCTTGGAGACAATTGGAATGCGAGGTGGGCTACCCAGCCATCTATCCTTAGAACCCTGCTCGGAATCGTTTTCCTGGATCCAACCAACACGTCTCAATTGTCCTGCAGAGGAATCTTTGCAGTTGGGAGCTTCTCAGAACTCCCATTGTGGGAAAACCCCCATGGACTCGTGATCCACCCCCCCTTCAAGAAGGGGCCATCAGGGACAGAATGTCCAACCTGAGCGATCGTCTGATACTCGACCTGACTTCAGATGCTCGAGATCTCGATTCAGGTCTCACCCAGAAACCTAGGCCTAGCTTGGGTTCTCAGACTTCCGTCCTCAGACTACTGGCCCACAAGCCCTCCAGTTTGGCAATCCAGAACTACAATGCAGCACTCTGCCTGTTCTCCAGAAGAAAAACATTGCCCTCTGGGCCTACCCAGAATCCACAAATGAGGATTAACCTGCACGCCATTCGGCTGTACCCCACATATATAGGCTGACCTGAGCACTAATGCCCTTTTTGACACAGCCTGAGCCTGGACCTCCTGGCCCCACCCAGACAGCTGGCCGCACACTGAGCACAGCGGACCCGGCATGGATAGGTCGTCATCTCTTCTCAATCTCGGTTTTCAGGCTTCAGAACCTAGACCTTATCTCCAATCACGGCCTGGGTTTGAAAATGATGCAGAAATCAGAACTCTTTCCCCATGGCAAGAAACCTTGTGGTTGGCATGTTGTCCAAGGTTCACTGTTCTTGAAACCAGTGTGGCCCATGAAGCCCCGCCCATGCTTGCGGGCCACATTGGTCACAAACACACATTGTGACCCTCAGCCTGAGCCCAATCATCAGGTAAGGCCTCTCAGTGGCTGGATGGAGAGACAGCATATTGGGCTTGCCATGCCCCTAGGGACCTATTTTTAACCATAGTTCGGGTTGTCCCTTCACTCTTCCCCAGGGCTCTGCTTTGGAATTCCTCTTTTGGTGGGACCCCTGAGGTAACAAACCTGAAAGGAGTCCTCCCATCCCACAGATTGACGAAAAACAATTGGGATCGGGCCAAATACACAGAGAGCAAGATTCGTCCATGTCCCATGAGGCTTCCCCAACATTCCACGGCCATCGCTGATACAAATTCCAGAGACAAAAGCCTGAGCACGCGCCTCAGACTCGCTCATTCATCATATCCTGAAGAGTTCTTCAGATAAGAACCTACACGGCACTCGAATGCACGCAAAATATATAGTCTAACCTGGCCACTAATACCCTGTCTCACAACCTGAGCCCGGACCTCGTGACCAACACCCAGACAGCTGACCACACATTGAGCACATCAGACCCGCCATGGCCTTAGGTCATCATCTCTTCCGTACCTCTGTTTTCAGGCTTCAGAAGCTAGACCTTACCTCCAATCACTGCCCAGGGTGACTGTGATGCAGAAATCAGAACTCTTGCTTACCCATGGGAAGAAACCTTGTGGTTGGCATGTTTTCCAACGTTCAGTGTAGGAGAAAGCAGCATTCACCCTGAGACCCCGCCCATTCTTGAGTGCGACGAGGGCATAAACACACATTGTGTCCTTCAGCGTGAGTCCTGTCCTCTAGTACGTCCTCTCAGTGGCTGGACCATTAGATGTCATAATGGGCTTGACAGGTCCCTAGGCCCCAATTTTTAACCAGATTTCTGGTTGTCCAGTCGCCCCTCCTCAGGGCTCTACTCTGGAATCCCTCATTTGGTGGGACACCTGAGGTTGAAAAACAAAACAAAACAAATCAACAACAACAGAACAACGGACTTCTTCCTTCCCACAGAATGACCCCAAACTCTTTGGACGGGGCCAAACCCCCAGAGAGTAAGACTCGTCCATTTCCCATCAAGTCACCCGGAAACTTCACGACCATGAGTGACACGATATCCAGAGACAAAAACTTGAGCAAGAGCCTCACACTCGCCCTTTTTTCATATCCCGAAGAGTACTCCTCATGGTCTGTAGATCGGTCCTGCCATACCTATGACCCGAAACATAAGCCGAGTTTGTGTTTTTAGACAACTATCCAAACAGCCCTGGCCTACACACCCTAAAGGCTCAGGCCCCTGGAGCCAAACCTGACGACTCTGCTTGCCCTCTCAAAGGTAATTGTGTGTGCCCATTCCAATGGCCACAACCATACTAAGAGTATAAACCTCCAAAGTCCCTGAGGCCATCCCAATATTTGTGGCTTCCCTGGACAAACAGGGGCAATCTGGGCCCATCTGAGCATCTACCGGAACTCAGACCCGTAGACTGATGTCCCTAGAGGTAAAAAAAAGCACGAATATGCCCCTAGGCACCTATCGGATCCATTGCTTTGGTTTCCAGGCATCCCTACTCAGAGGAATGGATTTCAATAACAGCATATGGCTGTTTCTTGACTCACCCATCAGAACAGATATCATCTACACCTGGGAAACTTGCACGATGGAGGTGTGTGAAAGCCTCTCTTTAGGAGAACACTTCAGGGCCCCAGTTCTACGCTTCATTCCAAAGTCTCCATAGACACAAAATCATATTAGGACACATCCACGGGAGAGTCCATTTCAACTGAGCCTCCTCGGTTGCTCCCCAAGATCCTGCAGATCTAACCTGTCTTGTTGCTTGGAGACAATTGGAATGCGAGGTGGGCTACCCAGCCATCCTTCCTTAGAACCCTGCTCGGAATCGTTGTACTGGAGCCAACCAACAGGTCTCACTTGTCCTGCAGAAGAATCTTTGCAGTTGGGAGCTTCTCAGATCTCACATCGTGGGAAAACCCCCATGGCCTCGTGTTCCACCCCCCCTTCAAGAAGGGGCCATCAGGGACAGAATGTCCAACCTGAGCGATCGTCTGATCCTCGACCTGACTTCAAATGCTTGAGATCTCGATTCAGGTCTCACCCAGAAACCTAGGCCTAGCTTGGGTTCTCAGACTTCCGTCCTCAGACTACTGACCCACAAGCTCTCCAGTTTGGCAATCTAGAACTCCAATGCAGCACTCTGCCTGCCCTCCAGAAGAAAAACATTGCCCTCTGGGGCTACCCAGAAACCCCAAATGAGGATCAACCTGCACGCCATTCGGCTGTACCCCAAATATATAGGCAGACTGGGCACTAATGCCATATCTGACACAGCCTGAGCCTGGACTTCCTGGCCCAACCCAGACAGTTGGCCGCACACTGAGCACATCGGACCCGCCTTGGCCTTAGTTCGTCATCTCTTCTCAACCCTCGGTTTTCAGGCTTCAGAACCTAGACCTTATCTCCAATCACGGCCCGGGTTGGAAAATGATGCAGAAATCAGAACTCTTTCCCCATGGCAAGAAACCTTGTGGTTGGCATGTTGCCCAAGGTTCAGTGTAGTTGAAACCAGTGTGGCCCATGAGGCCCCTCCCATGCTTGCGGGCCACATTGGTCACAAACACACATTGTGACCCTCAGCCTGAGCCAAGTCCTCAGGTAAGTCCTCTCAGTGGCTGGATGGAGAGACAGCATATTGGGGTTGCCATGCCCATAGGCCCCTATTTTTAGACATAGTTCGGGTTGTCCCTTCACTCTTCCCCAGGGCTCTGCTAGAAATTCCTCTTTTGGTGGGACACCTGAGGTAACAAACCTGAAAGGAGTCCTCCCATCCCACAGATTGACGAAGAACAATTGGGATCGGGCCAAATCCACAGAAAGCAAGATTCCTCCATGGCCCATGAGGCCTCCCCAACATTCCACGGCCATCGCTGATACAAAATCCAGAGACCAAAGTCTGAGCACGCTCCTCAGACGGCTCATTCTTCATATCCTGAAGAGTTCTTCAGATAAGAACCTACACGGCACTTGAATGCACCCAAAATATATAGTCTAACCTGGGCACTAATGCACTGTCTGACAACCTGAGCCCGGACCTCCTAACCAACACACAGACAGCTGACCACACACTGAGCACTTCAGACCCGCCATGGACTTAGGTCATCATCTCTTCCCTAACTCAGTTTTCAGGCTTCAGAACCTAGACCTTATCTCCAATCACTGCCCAGGGGTGACTGTGATGCAGAAATCAGAATTCTTCCTTACCCATGGCAAGAAACCTTGTGGTTGGCATGTAGTCCGATGTTTGGTTTAGGAGAAACAGCATTCACCCTGAGTCCCCGCCCATTCTTGAGTGCGACGAGGGCATAAACACGCAATGTGACCCTCAGCGTGAGTCCTGACCTCTAGTACGTCCTCTCAGTGGCTGGACCATTAGATGTCATAATGGGTTTGACATGTCCCTAGGCCCCAATTTTTAACCAGATTTTTGGTTGTCCAGTCGCCACTCCCCAGCGCTCTACTCTGGAATCCCTCATTTGGTGGGACACCTGAGTTTGAAAAACAAAACAAAACAAATCAACAACAGAACAACGGACTTCTTCCATCCCACAGAATGACCCCAAACTCTTTGGCCTGGGCCAAACCTCCAGAGAGTAAGACTCATCCATTTCCCATGAAGTCACCCGGAAATTTCACGACCCTCAGTGACATGATATCCAGCGACAAAAACTTGAGCAAGAGCCTCACACTCGCCCTTTTTTCATATCCCGAAGAGTTCTCCTCATGGTCTGTAGATCAGTCCCGCCATACCTATGACCCGAATCATAAGCCGAGTTGGTGTTCAGACAACTGTCCAAACAGCCCTGGCCTACACACCCTACAGGCTCAGGCCCCTAGAGCCAAAGCTGACAACTGTGCTTGCCCTCTCCAAGGGAATTTTATGTGCCCATTCCAATGGCCACAACCCTACTAAGAGGATAAACCTCAAAGTCCCTGAGGCCATCCCAATATTTGTGGCTTCCCAGGACAAACAGGTGCAATCTGGGCCCATGTGAGCACTGGCCTGCACTCTGACCCGTAGACTGATGTCCCCAGAGGTAAAAAGGAACGAACAGGCACTTAGGCACATATCAGATCCTTTGCTTTCGTTTCCAGGCATCTCTCCTCAGAGGCCTGGATTTCAATAACAGCATATGACAGTTTCTTGACTCACCCATCAGAACAAATCTCATCTACACTTATGAAACATGCACGATGGAGCTGTGTGAAAGCCTCTCTTTAGGGCAACCCTTCAGGGTTGCAGGGCCACCGCTTTATTCCAAGGCCTCCATAGACACAAAATCATATTAGGACACATGTAAGGGAGAGTACATTTCAACTCATCCTCCTTGGTAGCTCCCCCAGTTCCAGCAGATCTAACCTGTCTTGTTGCTTGGAGACAATTGGAATACCAAGTGGGCTACCCAGCCATCCATCCTTAGAACCCTGCTCGGAAACGTTGTCCTGGAGCCAACCAACAGGTCTCAATTATCCTGCAGAAGAATCTTTGCTGTTGGGAGCTTCTCAGAACTCCCATCCTGGGAAAACCCCCATGGCCTCGTGATCCAACCCCCTTCAAGTAGGGGCCATCAGGGACAGAATGTCCAACCTGAGCGATCGTCTGATCCTCGCCCTGATATCAGATGAACGAAATCTCGATTCAGGTCTATTGTTGTGCCTGCCATATCCTCACCCAGAAACATAGGCCTAGCTTGGGTTCTCAGACTTCCGTCCTCAGACGACTGGCCCACTGCCCTCCAGTTTGGCAATCCAGAACTACAATGAAGCACTCTGCCTGCCCTTCAGAAGAAAAACATTGCCCTCTGGGGCTACCCAGAAACCCCAAATGAGGATCAACCTGCACGCCATTCGGCTCTACCCCAAATATATAGGATGACTTGAGCACTAATGCCCTTTCTGACACAGCCTGAGCCTGGAACTCCTGGCCCCACCCAGACAGTTGGTCGCACACTGAGCACATCTGACCCGCCATGGCCTTAGGTCGTCATCTCTTCTCAACCTCGGTTTTCAGGCTTCAGAACCTAGACATTATCTCCAATCACGGCCCGGGTTGGAAAATGATGCAGAAATCAGAACTCTTTCCCCATGGCAAGACCTTGTGGTTGGCATGTTGTCCAAGGTTCAGTGTAGTTGAAACCAGTGTGGCCCATGAGGCCCCGCCCATGCTTGCGGGCCACATTGGTCACAAACACACATTGTGACCCTCAGCCTGAGCCCAGTCCTCAGGTAAGGCCTCTCAGTGGCTGGATGGAGAGACAGCATATTGGGCTTGCCATGCCCCTAGGCCCCAATTTTTAACCATAGTTCGGATTATCCCTTCACTCTTCCCCAGGGCTCTGCTTTGGAATTCCTCTTTTGGTGGGACACCTGATGTAACAAACCTGAAAGGATTCCTCCCATCCCTTAGATTGACGAAAAATAATTGGGATAGGGATAAATCCACAGAAAGCAAGATTCGTCCATGGCCCATGGGGCCTCCCCAACATTCCACGGCCATCGCTGATGATACAAAATCCAGAGACAAAAGCCTGAGCACGCGCCTCAGACTCGCTCATTCTTCATATCCTGAAGAGTTCTTCAGATAAGAACCTACACAGCACTCGAAGGCACCCAAAATATATAGTCTAACTTGGCACTAATGCACTGTCTGACAACCTGAGCCCGGACCTCGTGACCAACACCCAGACAGCTGACCGCACACTGAGCACATCAGACCCGTCATGGCCTTAGGTCATCATCTCTTCCCTACCTCAGTTTTCAGTCTTCAGAACCTAGACCTTATCTCCAATCACTGCCCAGGGGTGACTGTGATGCAGAAATCATAACTCTTCCTTACCCATGGCAAGAAACCTTGTGGTTGGCATGTTGTCCAACGTTCAGTGTAGGAGAAACCAGCATTCACCCTGAGGCCCCGCCCATTCTTGAGTGCGACGAGGGCATAAACACACATTGTGACCCTCAGCGTGAGTCCTGTCCTCTAGTACGTCCTCTCAGTGGCTGGACCATTAGATGTCATAATGGGCTTGACATGCCCCTAGGCCCCAATTTTTAACCAGATTTCTGGTTGTCCATACGCCCCTCCCCAGGGCTCTACTCTGGAATCCCTCATTTGGTGGGACCCTTGAGGTTGAAAAACAAAACAAAACAATTCAACAACAACAGAACAACGGACTTATTCTATCCCACAGAATGACCCCAACTCTTTGGACGGGGCCAAACCCCCAGAGAGTAAGACTCGTCCATTTCCCATTTAGTCACTCGGATATTTCACGACCATGAGTGACACGATATCCAGAGACAAAAACTTCAGCAAGAGCCTCACACCCACCCTTTTTTCATATACTGAAGAGTCCTCCTTATGGTCTGTAGATCAGTCCTGCCATACCTATGACTCGAAACATAGGCCAAGTTTGTGTTTTCAGACAACTGTCCAAACAGCCATGGCCTACACACCCTACAGGCTCAGGCCCCTGGAGCGAAACCTGATGACTGTGCTTGCCCTCTCCAAGGGAATTGTATGTGCCCACTCCAATGGCCACAACCCTACTAATACGATAAACCTCCAAATTTCCTGAAGCCATCCCAATATTTGTGGCTTCCCTGGACAAACAGGGGCAATCTGGGCCCATCTGAGCACCTACCTGCTCTCAGACCGGAAGACTGATGTCCCCAGAGGTAAAAAGGAATGAAAAGGCCCCTAGGCACCTATCGGATACATTGCTTTGGTTTCCAGGCATATCTCCTCAGAGGCCTGGATTTCAATAACAGCATATGGCTTTTTTGACTCAACCATCAGAACAAATCTCATCTACACATGGGAAACTTGCACGATGGAGCTGTGTGAAAGCCTCTCTTTAGGAGAACCCTTCAGGGCCCCAGTACCACCGCTTCATCCCAAGGTCTCCATAGACACAAAATCATATTAGGACACATCCACGGGAGAGTCCATCTCAACTCATCCTCCTCGGTTGCTCCCCCAGATCCAGCCGATCTAACCTGTCTTGTTGCTTGGAGACAATTGGAATGCGAGGTGTGCTACCCAGCCATCATCCTTTGAACCCTGCTCGGATCATTGTCCTGGAGCCAACCAACAGGTCTCAATTGTCCTTCAGAAGAATCATTGCAGTTGGGAGCTTCTCAGAACTCTCATCGTGGGAAAATCCCCAAGGCCTCGTGATCCACCCCCCCCCCTTCAAGAAGGGGCCATCAGGGACAGAATGTCCAACCTGAGCGATCGTCTGATCCTCGCCCTGACTTCAGATGCACGAGATCTCGATTCAGGTCTGTAGATTGTGCCTGCCATATCCTCACCCAGAAACCTAGGTCTAGATTGGCTTCTCAGACTTCCGTCCTCAGACTACTGGCCCACAAGCCCTCCAGTTTGGCAATCCAGAACTACAATGCAGCACTCTGCCTACCCTCCAGAAGAAAAACATTGCCCTCTGGGGCTACCCAGAAAACCCAAATGAGCATCAACCTGCATGCCATTCGGCTGTACCCCAAATATATAGGCTGACTTTGGCACTCAAGCCCTTTCTGGCACAGCCTGATCCTGGACCTCCTGGCCCCACCCAGACAGCTGGCCGCACACTGAGCACATCGGACCCGTCATGGCCTTAGTTCGTCATCTCTTCTCAATCTCGGTTTTCAGGCCTATACACCCTACAGGCTCAGGACCCTGGAGCCAAACATGAAGACTGGGCTTGCCCTCTCCAAGGGAATTGTATGTGCCCATTCCAATGGCCACAACCCTACTAATAGGATAAACCACCAAAGTCCCTGAGGCCATCCCAATATTTGTGGCTTCTCAGGACAAGCAGGGGCAATCTGGGCCCATCTGAGCACCTACCGCCCCTCAGACCCATAGACTGATGTCCCCAGAGGTAAAAAGGAACGAACAGGCCCATAGGCACCTATCGGATCTATTGCTTTGGTTTCCAGGCATCTCTCCTTAGAGATCCTTAGAACCCTTAGAACCCTGTCTTGCGTCGTTCCTTATGGGACATCCTTGAGCCATCCAACAGGTGTCGACTGTCCCACAGGAGTCCTTGTGCATGGACCACCTCACAATTCATATCATAGAAAAAGCTTCCAAGGTCACATGATGCCCCCTATCATCATGAATTCGGATCATGGAAAGAAACTCCAACCTGAGCCAACGGCTGATCTTCGCCTTGACTTCAAATGCACGAGATCTTGATTAAGCTCTTCGGAGTGCACCTGCTGTGCCCTCACCCTAAAACCTAAGCATAGCTAGTGTTCTCATACTTCCCTCCTCACTCTCCTGGACCACACGCCCTCCATTTTGGGATTTCCGATGATATAGTGCTGCACTCTGCCTGCCCTCTAGAAGAATAACGTTGCCCTATGGTTCTACCCAGAAACCTCAAATGAGGATAAACCTGCATGCCACTCAACTGTACACCAATTATATAGTCTATCCTGTGCACTAATGCCCTGTCTGACACAACCTGAGGCCTGAATTCCCAACCGACACCCAGACAGCTTGCCGTACACTGACAACATCTGAACCGCCATGGCCTTAGGTTGCCATCTCTTTCCAACCTGGTTTTCAGGCTACAGAAACCTAGACCTTATCTCTACTCATTTCCCATGGGTGAACGTGATGCAGAAATCATAACACCTCCTTCCCTCTCGCCAGAATCTTGTGGTTGGCATCTTATCCAAAGTTCAGTGTAGGACCCCTGTAGGGCCTACAGGAGTAGTAGTAGGGCCCCCTGAGGGTAGTGTAGGGTCCCTGAGGCCCTGCCCATGCTTAAGAGCTGCGTTGGGCACAAACACACTTTGGGATTCAGTTTGAACCCTGTCCTCAAGTAAAGCCTCTCAGTGGTTGGACCATGAGCCCACATATGGGGCCTGCCATGCCCCAAGTCACCCAATCTTAACCAGAGGTAGAGACATCAAGTCACCCCTACTCAGGGCTCTGCTCTGGAATCCCTCTTTGGTGGGACATTTGAGGTAAGTAAACACAGAAAGGATTCCTCCCACCCACAGAATGACCCCAATCACTTGGGATCAGGCCATCCCCAGAGAGAAAGACTCCTCCATGGCCCATGCGGCCAGCCCGACATTCCACGGCCACTATTGACACAAAATCCAGAGACATAAGCCTCACCCTTAGGTCATAGCCCCAAAAATTCTCCTCATAGTCTGTAGATCGGGCCTGCCATACCTACGTCCCCAAACCGTGTTTTCAGACTTCTATCCTGATATCCCTGTCCCACACGCCCTCCAGGCTGAGGCCCCTGGTGCCACACCTCAGGACTGTGCCTGCCTTCTCCAAGGAAATTCTTCCCATTCCATTGGCCACAACCCTACAGATTAGGAGAAACCTCCAAAGTCCCAGAGGCCATTCCAATAGTGTAGGCCGCCCAGTACAAAGAGGGGTGATCTGTCACAAGCTGAGCAACGACCTCAACTCACCCGTAGACAGATATCCCAAGAGAAAGGTATTAAACTGGACAGGCCCCTAGAACGTAATTGGTTCCATTGCTTTTGTTTCTAAGCATCTCTCCTCAGAGGCCTGTTTTCCAATACCAGCATATGGGGGATTCCAGAGATAACAATCAGAACAAATCTTGTCTCCACATGGGAAACTTATCCTTTGGAGCTCTGTAAAAACCTCCAGGTAGAAGAAACCTTCAGGTAACCGGAGCCACCGCCCTATTCCAAGGTCTCCATGGACACAAACCCGCATTATGACCATTCGGCAGGAGAGTACATTTCAACTCAGCCCCGTTGATTACTCCCCCAGAGCCAGAATATCAAACCTGCCTTGTCGCTAGGAGACAACTTGAATGCAAAGCAGACTGTCTAGGCATCCATCGTTGGAATCCTGCTCTGGCGCCGTTCCATATGGGATGTCCTGGGAGCCTTCCAACAGGTCTTGACTGTCCTGCAGAAGGAATCCTAGCAGATTGGAGCATCTCACAACTCCTATCGTGGGAAAACCTACATGGCCTCATGAGATGCTCCCCTTTATAAAAGGGGCCATCATGGACAGAAACTCCAACCTGAGCCAACTTCTGATCCATTGCTTTGGTTTCTATGTATCTCTCCTCAGAGGCCTGGTTTCCAATATCAGAATATGGGGGTTTCCTAAGGAAACAATCAGAACAGATCTCATCTCCACATGAGAAACTTGCTCTTTGGAGCTGTGTCAATACCTCAGGTTAGGAGGATCCTTCAGGGCGCTGGCACCATGGCCCAATTCCAAGGTCTCCAAGGACACAAACTTACATTATGATCCATCCTCAGGAGAGTCCATTCCAAATCAGCCCCCTCGGCTGCTTACCCAGAGCCAGCAGATCAAACCTGCCTTGTCACTAGTAGACAGTTGGAATGCGAGGTGGGCTGCCCAGGCATCCATCCTTAGAACCCTGCTCTGGAGAATTTCTTTATGGGACGTCTTGAATCCAACCAACCTGTCTTGACTGTCTCGCAGAATGAATCCTTGTGGTTTGAAGCATCACACAATCCCACTGGGAGAAAACCTCCATTTCCTCATGATGCCCCACACCTTCATAAATGGGCCATCAAGGACAGAAACTCCATCCTAAGCCAAAGTGTGATCCGCGCCCTGAATTCAGAAGCACGAGATCTCGATTCAGCACTTGAGAGTGTGCCTGCTGTGCCCTCGCCCCGAAACCGAAGCCTAACTTGTGTTCTCAGACTTCCGTCTTCACAATCCTGGCCACACCCCTCCAGTTTGGCAATTCTGGAGACACAATGCAGCACTCTGCCTGCCCTCCAGAAGAAAAATGTTGCCCTATAGGGCTAACCAGAAACGCCAAATGAGTAACAACCTGCATGCCACTCGACCATACCCCAATTATACAGTCTAGCCTGTGCACTAAAGCCCTGTCTGACACAGCCTGAAGGCAGACCTCCAGTCCAACACCCAGACAGCTGGCCGTACACTGAGCATATCAAACCCACAATGGCTTTCGTCCATCATCTCTACCCAACCTCAGTTTTCACCTTCAGAACCTAGACCTTATCTCCACTCACTGCTCAGGAGTGAACGTGATACAAGAATCAGAACTTCTCCTTCGCCATGGCAAGAAACCTTGTGGTTGGCATGTGGTCCAACGTTCATTGTAGGAGAAAGCAGCATGGACTATGAGGCACCACCTATCCCTGAGGGCTACAATTTGCACAAATACACATTGTTACCCTCAGCGTGAGCCCTATCCTCATGTAAAGCCTCTTAGAGACTTGAACAACAGCCCACATATGGGCCTGCCAAGCCCCTAGTCATCCAATCTCAACCAGAGTTAGAGATGTGTAGTCACCCCTACTCACGGCACTGCTCTGGAATCCCTCTTTGGTGGGACAACTGAGGTAAAAAAAAAAAAAATACAGAAAGGACTCTTCCCATCCACAGAATGATCCCAACCACTTGGGATCAGGCCAAATCACCAGAGAAAGACATGTCCATGGCCCTTGAGGACACCCCGACATCCACGGCCACCGTAGGCACAAAATCCAGAGACGAAAGCCTGAGCAAACGCCACATACTCGCCCTTTGTTCATAGCCCGGAAAATTCTCACGGTCTGTAGATCGAGCCTTCATACATACATCCCCAAACCTAAGCTGAGTTTGTGTTTTCAGACTTCTGTCCCCACAGTCCTGGCCCACACACCATCCAAGCTGGGGCCCCTGGATCCACACCTGAGGACTGTGGCTTCCTTCTCCAGGGGAATTCTGCAATTTCCATTGTTCACAACCCTATAGATTAGGAGAAACCTCCAAACTCCCAGAGGCCATCCCAATAGTGTTGGCTGCCCAGGACAAACAGGGATGATCTTTCACAAGTTAGGAAACTACCTCCACTCAGACCCAGAGACAGATATCCCCATAGAATAAGATTGAACTGGACAGGCACTTAGGCCCTAATCAGATCCATTGCTTTTGTTTCCAGGCATCTCTCTTCAGAGGCCTGGTTACCATTGCCAGCATATGGGGGATTACTGAGGCACTCATAGATATATCTCGTCTCCACATCGGAAAAGTACTCTTTGGAGCTCTATAAAATCCTCTGTTTAGGAGAATCTTTCAGGGCCCCGGATCAAGTGCCCCATTCCAAGGTCTCCATGGACTTAAACCCACATTATGATCTATCCTCGGTAGAGTCCATGTCAACTCATCCCCCTTGGTTTCTCCCCCAGGGCCTGCACATCAAACCTGCCTTGTTGCTAGGAGACAACTAGAATGGGAGGCGGGCTGCCCAGGCATCCATCCTTAGAACCCTACTCTGGAGTCGTTCCATATGGGACATCCTAGAGCCATCCAACAGGTCTCAAGTGTCCCACAGAAGGAATCTTTGCAGTCTGGTGCATCTCACAACTCCCATTGTGGGAAAATCTTCATGGCCCCTTGAGACGCTCCACTTTATAAAGGGGCCATCATGGACAGAAACTCCACCTGAGCAAACGTCTGATCCTCGACCTGACTTCAGACTCATGAGATCTCAATTAAGCTCTGCAGACTGTGCCTGTCATGTCCTTCCCCGAAACCTAAGCCTAGCTTTTGTTCTCAGACTTCCGTCCTCACTCTCCTGGCCCACAAGCCCTCCAGTTTGGGAATTCCGAAGCCACAATGCAGCACTCTGCCTGCCCTCCAGAAGAAAAACTTTGCCCTATGCTGCTAATAAGAAACCCCAAATGATTATCTAATGCATGCCACTCGACTGTAAAGCAATTATACAGCCTACCCTGAATACGAATGCCCTGTCTGGCACAGCCTGAGACAAGACATCCCAAACGACACCTAGACAGCTGGCTCCAACCTGGACACAAGGGACCCGCTATGGCTGTAGTTCGTCATCTCTTCCCAACCTCGGTTTTCAGGCTTCAGAACCTAGACCTTATCTCCAATCACTGCCCAAGGGGTGAGCGTGATGCAGAAATTAGAATTCCTCCTTCCCCTGGCCAGAAACATTGTGGTTGGCATGTTGTCCAACGTTCAATGTGGGAAAACCTGCATTGTCGGAAAGGCCCCGCCAGTGCTTGAGGGCCGCCTAGGGCACAGACATGCATTGTGACCTGTAGCGTGAGTCCCGTATTAAAGTAACGCCTCTCAGTGGCTGGACCAAGATCCTGCATATGGGTCTTGTCATATCCATAGGCCCCCAGGCTTAACCAGAGAGCGAGTATTCCAGTTGTCAGTACCCACTGCTATGCTCCAGAATCCCTCTACTGGGGGGACACATGAAGCAGAAAACAGGACTCTTCCCTTCCCACAGAATGACCCCAAACTCTTGGGGGGCTGGACAAACTACCAGAGAGGGAGACTTCTACGACCCATGAGGCAACTCCTACATTAAACGGCCATTGTGGACACAATATCCAGAGACAAAAGACTGAGCGACTGCCTCCCTCTCACCCTTCTTTCATATCCAGAGGAGCTCCCCTCACGGACTGTAGATCAGGCCTGCCATAACCTCGGCCCCAAACCTGAGCTGAGTTTGGGTTTTTGGATGTCTGTCTGCACAGCCGTGACCCACACCGCCTCCAGGCTGGGGTCTCTGGAGCCACACCACAGAACTGTGCCTGCTCTCTCCTAAGAAACTGCCCGTTCCATTGGCCACAACTCTACAAAATAGTAGAAACCTCAAGGTCCCCAAGGACATCCCAATACTGCAAGCCGCACTGGACAAACAGGGGCATTATGACACCAGCTGAGCAACTACTACCTCAATGCAGACACACAGACTGATATCCGCAGAGACAGAAGATTGAACCAGACAGGCCCCTAGGCCCTATTATGAACTCTTGCTTTGGTGTCCAGGTATCACTCCTCAGAGGCCTGGGTTCGAAGACCAGCATATGGGGCTATCCGGAGGCACCAGACAGAACACCTCTCATCTCCGCATGGAAAGCTTCCTTGTTGGAGTTGTGTCAAACCCTTCGGGTTGGAGAATCCTGCAGAGTCCCTTAGCTACTGCCACATTCCAAGGTCTCCATGGCCACCAACCCACATTATGACTCATCCGCAGGAAAGTCCATTTAAACTCAGCCTTCTGGGTAGCTCACCAAGAGCCCGCAGATTGAGCGTGCCTTGTCTTGACCAGGCAATGGAAAGGTGAGTTGGCGTTTCTCGGCATCCATGCTTAGGCCCCTGCTCTCGAGTTTTTCTGTATCGGGTATCCTGGAACCATCCAATAGTACTCGACTGTCCTGAAGAAGGAAACTTTGAAGTTTGGAGCAGCTCACAACTCCCAGCGTAGGGAAACCTCCCTGGCCTCATGATGCCCCCACCCCCTTCAGGAAGGGGCCGTCATGGTCACAAACTCCAGCTTGAGGCAACATCTGGTACTAGCCCTGACCTCAGATGCAGGAGATCTCGATTCAGCCTCTGCACAGTCGGCCCAAACCTCGTGCTACCTTGTGTTTTCAGACTTCCTTCTTCACACTTCTGGCAAACATGTCTCAAGACTTGGAATTATGGAAACAAAATGCAGCCCTATGCTGGCCCTCCAGAAGAAAAACGTTGCTCTATGGGGATCTCCATAAACCCCAACTGAGGATCAACCTGCTCGGTTCTCGATCACCCCCCAAATTGGATTGTTCGGGTTGTCCATTCATCCCTCCCCAGAGCTCTGCTTTGGAATCCCTCTTTTGGTGGGACACCTGAGGTAACAAAACTAAAAGGACTCCTCCCATCCTTCAGATTGACCCCAAACAATTGGGATTGGACCAAATTCACAGAGAGGAAGTCTCGTCCATGGCCCATGAGGCCTCCCCGAGATTCCACAGCCATCGTTGACAACAAATCCAGAGACAAAAGTCTGAGCAAGCGCCTCACACTCGCTCTTTTGTCGTATCCTGAAGATTTCTCCTCACGGTCTGTAGATCGGGCCTGCCATACCTACTTCCCAAACCTAAGCCGAGTTTGTGTTTTCAGACTTCTGTCCCCACATT
Source organism: Mustela putorius furo (assembly GCF_011764305.1). NCBI lineage: Eukaryota > Metazoa > Chordata > Mammalia > Carnivora > Mustelidae > Mustela > Mustela putorius. Next base: position 41,939 of record NW_025421537.1, on the reverse strand, counting down.
CCTGGCCCACAGACCCTTCAGGCTGGGGCCCCTGGAGCCACACATCAGGACTGTGCCTGTCCATACCACGGGAATTCTGCCCATTCCATTGTCCACAACCGTACAAATTAGGAAAAACCTCCAGAGTCCCCAAGGACATCCCAATAATGTAGGCCGCCATGACACACAAGGGTCATCTGAAACCAGCTGAGCATCTACCTCGACTCAGCGTAGATAGATGGATGTCCCCAGAGAAGAAGATTGAATCAGACAGGCCCCTAGGCCTGAATATGATTCATTGCTTTCGGTTACAGGTATCTCTCCTCAGAGGCCTGGTTTCCAATATTAGCATATGGGGATTTCATGAGGCAGCAATCAGAACAAATCTCTTCTCCACATGGGAAAATTATCCTTTGAAGATGTCTCAAAACCTCCAGTTAGGAGAATCCTTCAGGGCCTGTGTGCCACTGCCCCATTACAAGGTCTCCATAGACACAAAAACACATTAGGACCCATCAACAGGAGAGTCCATTTCAACTGAGTGTACTCGGTTGCTCCGCGAGATCCAGCAGATCTAAATTGTCTTGTTGCTAGGAGACAATTGGAATATGAGGTGGCCTACCACGCCATCCATTCTTAAAACCCTGCTCGGAATCGTTGGCCTGGAGCCAACCAACAGGTCTCAATAGTCCTGCAGATGAATCTTTGCAGTTGGGAGCTTCTCAGAACTCGCATCGTGAGAGAACCCCCATGGCCACATGATCCCCCCCCTCTTCATAAAGGGGCCATCAGGGACATAAGGTCCTACCTGAGCGATTGTCTGATCCTCACCCTGACTTCAGATACACGAGATCTCGGTTCAGGTCTGTAGATTGTGCCTGCCATGTCCTCATCTAGAAACCTAAGCCTTGCTTGTGTCCTCAGACTTCTGTACACAGACTACTGGCTCACAAGCCCTCCAGTTTGGCAATCCAGAACTACAATGCAGCACTCTACCTGTCCTGCAGAAGAAATACATTGCCCTTTGGGGCTACCTAGAAACCCCAAATGAAGATCAACCTGCACGACACTTGGCTATACCCAAAATATATAGGATAACCTTGGCAATAATGCCCTTTCTGACACAGCCTGAGCCTGGACCTCATAGGTCCACCCAGACAGCTGGCTACAAACTGAGAAATTCAGACCCCCCATGGCCTTAGGTCGTTATCCCTTCCCAACCTCAGTTTTCAGGCATCAGAACCTAGACCTTACCTCCAATCACTGCCCAGGTTTGAAAATGATGCAGAAATCAGAACTCTTTCCCGATGGCAGGAAAACTTGCGGTTGGCTTGTTGTCCAACGTTCAGTGTAGTGGAATCCAGTGTGTCCCTTGAAGCCCCGCCATTGCTCGCGGTCCAGATAGGTAGCAAACCCACATTGTGACCCTCAGCCTTAGCCCAGTCCTCAGGTAAGGACACTCAGTGGCTGGATGAAGAGACAGCATATTGGGCTTGCCATGCGCCTAGGCCCCAATTTTTAACCATAGTTCAAGTTGTCCCTTCACTCCTCCCCCCAGGGCTCTGCTTTGGAATTCCCTCTTTTGGTGGGACACCTGATGTAACATCCCTGAAAGTAGTCCTCCCTCCAACAGATTGAAGAAAAACAATTGGGATTGGGCCAAATCCACAGAGAGCAAGATTCGTCCATGGCCCATGAGGCCTCCTCGACCTTCCACGGCCATCGCTGATACAAAATCCAGAGACAAAAGCCTAAGCAAGCGCCTCAGACTCGCCCTATCTTCATATCCTGAAGATGTCTTCTCATGTTTTGTAGATGGGGCCTGCCATACCTACGTCCCAAAACATAAGCTGAGTTTGTGTTTTCAGACTTCTGTCCTCAAAGTCCTGGGCCACATACCCTCCAGGCTGGGGACCCTGGAGCCACTCATTAGGACTGTGCCTACCCAATCCATGGGAATTCTGCCCATTCCATTGTCCAAAATCGTACAAATTAGGAGAACCCTCCAAAGTCCCTGAGGCCATCCCAATAGTATAGGTCGCCAGGGACAAAAAAGGGCAGTCTGACACAGCTGAGCATCTAACTCCACTCATAGCCTAGAAGGATGTCCCCAGAGAAGAAGATTGAACCAGACAGGACCCTAGGCCAAAATCGGATCCATTGCTTTGGTTTACAGGCATGTCTCCTCAAAACCCTAGATGCCAATACAACCATTGGGGTTTTCCTGAGGCAACCATCAGAACAAACCTCGTCTCCACAAGGAAACTTGTGCATGGGAGCTATGTCAAAAGCTGAGGAGAATACTTCAGGGTCCCGGTGCCACCGCCCCATTCCAAGGCCCTCATGGACACAAACACACATTAGACCCATCCTCAGGAAAGTCCATTTCAACTCAGCCACCCCCCCGGTTGCTCCCGCAGAGCCATCAGATCTAAACTGTCTTGTCGCTAGGAGACAATTGGAATGCTAGGCGGGCTTCCCAGGCATCCATCCTCGAACGTTGGTCTGGACTCATTCATATGGGATGTCCTGGAGCTGTCCAACAGTTCTCTCTCAATTGTCCCGCAGAAGGAATCCTTGGAGGGGGCATCCCACCACTCCCAACGTGGGAAAACCTCCACGGCCTCGAGATTAGGCTCCCTTTATGAAGGGGCCGTCATGAACAGAAAATCCAAGCTGAGCCAACGTCTGATCCTCGCTGTGACTTCAGATGCATGAGATATTGCTTCAGATCTTCAGGGAGTACATGCCGTGCCCTCGCCCTGAAACCCAAGCCTAGCTGTCCCTAGGACGCAATTTTAACCAGATTTCTGGCTGTCAAATCGCCCCTCCCCAGGGCTCTTCTCTGAAATCCCTCATATGGTGGGACGCCTGAGTTTGAAAAACAAACAAAACAAAACAAAAAACAACAAACAACAAAAAACGACTTCTTCCGTCCCAAGAATGACCGCAAACTCCTTGGATTGGGCCAAATCCCCAGGGAGTAAGACTCGTCCATTTCCCATGAAGTCACCCGGAAATTTCATGACCATGAATGGCATGATATCCAGAGATAAATACTTGAGCAAGAGCCTCACACTCGCCTTTTTTTCATATCCCGAAGAGTTCTCCTCATGGTCTGTAGATCAGTCCTGCCATACCTATGACCCGAAACATAAGCCGAGTTTCTGTTTTCGGACAACTGTCCAAACAGCCCTGGCCTACACAGCCTACAGGCTTAGGCCCCTGGATCCAAGCTGAGGACTGTACTTGCCCTCTCCAAGGGAATTCTGTGTGCCCATTCCAATGAACACAACACTACTAATAGGATAAATCTCAAAAGTCCCTGAGGCCATCCCAATAGTGGTGGCTTCTCAGGACAAACAGGAGCAATCTGAGACCATCTGAGAACCTACCTGCACTCAGACTTGTAGATTGATATCCGCAGAGGTTAAAAGGAACGAACAGGCCCCTAGGCCCTAATCGGATCCATTGCTTTGGTTTCCAGGCATCTCTCCTCAGAGGCCTGGATTTCAATAACAGCATATGGCTGTTTCTTGACACACCCACCAGAACAAATCTCACCTAAACATGGGAAACTTGCACGTGGGAGTGATGTCAAAGCCTCTGTTTAGGAGAACCCTTCATGGCCCCAGTGCCACCACGTCATTCCAAAGTATCCATAGACACAAAAACACATTAGGACCCATACACAGGAGAGTCTATTTCAACTCAGCGTATTTGGTTGCTCCGCGATATCCAGCAGATATAACTTGTCTTGTTGCTAGGAGACAATTGGAATGCGAGGTGGACTACCCAGCCATCCATCCTTAGAAACCTGCTCAGAACCGTTAGCCTGGAGCCAACCAACAGGTCTCAATTGTCTTGCAGAAGAATCTTTGAAGTTGGGAGCTTCTCACAACTCCCATCGTGAGAAAACACCCATGGCCTCGTGATCCCCCCCACCTTCATGAAGTGGCCCTCAGAGACATAAGGTCCAACCTGAGCGATCGTCTGATCCTCACCATGATTTCAGATGCACGAGATCTCGGTTCAGATATGTAGATTGTGCCTGCCATGTCCTCACCCAGAAACCTAAGCTTAGCTTGTGTCCTCAGACTTCCATCCTCAGACTTATGGCCCACAAGCCCTCCAGTTTGGCAATCCAGAATTATAATGCAGCACTCTGCCTGCCCTCCAAAAGAAAATCATTGCCTTCTGGGGCTACCCAGAAACCCCAAATGAAGTTCAACCTGCACGCCACTTGGCTGTACCCAAAATATATAGGCTGACCTGGGCTATAATGCCCTTTCTGACAGAGCCTTAGCCTGGACCTCCTGGCCCCACCCATACAGCTGGCCGCTCAATGAGCACATCGGGCCAGCCATTGCCTTAGGTCGTTATCTCTTCCCAGCCTCGGTTTTCAGGATTTAGAACCTAGGCCTTATCTCCAATCACTGTCCATGTTTGAAAATGATGCAGAAATCAGAACTCTTTCCCGATGGCAAGAAACCTTGTGGTAGGCTTGTTGTATAATGTTCAGTGTAGTGGGAAACATGTGTGTCCGATGAGGCCCCACCATTGCTCGCGGGCCACATAGGTGGCAAACACACATTGTGACCCTCAGCCTTAGCCCAGTCCTCTGGTAAGGCCTCTCAGTGGCTGGATGAAAAGACAGCATATTAGGCTTGCCATGCCCCAGGCCCCGAATTTAACAATAGTTCGGGTTGTCCCTTCACTCTTCCCCAGGCTCTGCTTTGGAACTCCTCTTTTGGTGGGACACCTGAGGTAACAACCCTGAAAGGAGTACTCCATCCAACAGATTGACGAAAAACAATTGGGATTGGGCCAAATCCACAGAGAGCAAGATTCATCCATGGCCCATGAGGCCTCCTCGACATTCCACGGCCATCGCTGAAATAAAATCCAGAGACAAAAGCCTGAGCAAACGCCTCAGACTCGCACTATCTTCATATCCTGAAGATGTCTTATCACGGTTTGTAGATCAGGCCTGCCATACCTACGTCCCCAAACATAAGCTGAGTTTGTGTTTTCAGACTTCTGTCCTCAAAGTCCTGGGCCACACACCATCCAGGCTGGGGACCCTGGAGCCACACATTAGGACTGTGCCTACCCAATCCATGGGAATTATGCCCATTCCATTGTCCAAAATCGTACAAATTAGGAGAACCCTCCAAAGTCCCTGAGGCCATCCCAATAGTATAGGTCGCCCAGGACAAAAAAGGTCAGTCTGTCACCAGCTGAGCATCTACCTCCACTCATACCCTAGATGGATGTCCCCAGAGAAGAAGATTGAACCAGACAGGACCCTAGGCCAAAATCGGATCCATTGCTTTGGTTTACAGGCATGTCTCCTCAAAGCCCTGGATTCCAATACAAGCATTGGGGTTTTCCTGAGGCACCCATCAGAACCAAACTCGTCTCCACAAGGAAACTTGTACATGGGAGCTATGTCAAAAGCTGAGGAGAATACTTCAGGGTCCCGGTGCACCGCCCGCCCCATTCCAAGGCCCTCATGGACACAAACACACATTAGACCCATCCTCAGGAAAGTCCATTTCAACTCAGCCACCCCGGTTGCTCCCGCAGAGCCATCAGATCTAAACTATCTTGTCGCAAGGAGACAATTGGAATGCGAGGCGGGCTTCCCAGGCATCCATCCATGAACGTTGGTCTGGACTCATCCATATGGGATGTCCTTGAGCTGTCCAGCAGGTCTCAATTGTCCCGCAGAACGAATCCTAGGAGGGGGCCTTCCACCACTCCAAACGTGGGAAAACCTGCACGGACTCGAGATTCGGTTCCCTTCATGAAGGGGCAGTCATGAACAGAAAATCCAAGCTGAGACAACGTCTTATCCTCGCTCTGACTTCAGATGCATGAGATATTGCTTCAGATCTTCAGGAGGTACATGCCGTGCCCTCGCCCTGAATCCCAAGTCTAGCTGGTGTTCTCAGACTTCCGTCCTCACTCTCCTGGCTCCGAAGCCCACACGTTTGGCAATTCCGGACCATCATTGCAGCACTCTGCCTGCCCTCAAGAAACAAAATATTGCCCAATGAGCTGCCCGGGCACATTAAATGAGAATAAACCTACACGGCACTCGAATGTACCCAAATTATATAGTCTAACCTGGGCAGTAATGCACTGTCTGACACACCCTGAGCCGGGACCTCCTGAGCAACACCCAGACAGCTGACCGCACACTGAGCCCAAAAGACCCACCGTGGCCTTATGTCATCATCTCTTCCCTACCTCAGTTTTCAGGCTTCAGAACCTAGACCTTATCTCCAATCACTGCCCAGGGGTGAGTGTGATGCAGAAATAAGAACTCTTCCTTACCCATGGCAATAAACCTTATGGTTGGCATGTTGTCCAACGTTCAGTGTAGGGGAAACCAGGATTCACACTGAGGCCCCGCCCATTCTTGAGTGCAACGAGGGCATAAACACGCATTGTGACCCTCAGCGTGAGTCCTGTCCTCTAGTACGTCCTGTCAGTGGATAGACCATTAGATGCCATAATGGCTTGACATGTCCCTAGGCCCAAAATTTAAACCAGATTTCTGGTTGTCCAATTGCCCCTCCCAGGGCTCTACTCTGGAATCCCTCATTTGGTGGGACAACTGAGTTTGAAAAACAAAACAAAACAACAACAACAACAAAAAAAAAAAAAAAACGGACTTCTTCCATCCCACAGAATGACCCCAAACTCTTTGAACGGAGCCAAACCCCCAGAGTGTAGGTCTCGTCCATTTCCCATGAAGTCACCCGGATATTTCATGACCATGAATGGCACGATATCCAGAGATAAAAACTTGAGCAAGAGCCTCACACTCGCCTTTTTTTCATATCCCGAAGAGTTCTCCGCATGGTCTGTAGATCAGTCCTGCCATACCTATGACCCGAAACATAATCCGAGTTTGTGTTTTAAGACAACTGTCCAAACAGCCCAGGCCTATACAATCAACAGGCTCAGTCCCCTGGAGCCAACCTGAGGACAGTACTTGGCCTCTCCAAGGGAATTCTGTGTGCCCATTCCAATGGCCAAAACCCTACTAATAGGATAAACCTCCAAAGTCCCTGAGGCCATCCCAATAGTGGTGGCTTCCCAGGACAAACAGGAGCAATCTGAGCCCATCTGAGAACCTACCTGCACTCAGACTCGAAGACTGATATCCCCAGAGGTAAAAAGGAACGAACAGGCCCCTAGGCCCTAAACGGATCCATTGCTTTGGTTTCCAGGCATCTTCCTCAGAGGCCTGGATTTCAGTACCAGCAAATGGCTGTTTCTTGACTCACTCATCAGAACAAAACTCATCTACACATGGGAAACTTGCACGTGTGAGGTGTGTCAAAGCCTCTTTTTAGGAGAATCCTTCAGGGCCCCAGTGCAACCACTTCATTCCAAGATCTCCATAGACACAAAATCATATTAGGACACATGAATGGGAGAGTGCAATTCAACTCAGCATATTCGGTTGCTCCGCGAGATCCAGCAGATCTAACTTGTCTTGTTGCTAGGAGACAATTGGAATGCGAGGTGGTCTACCCGCCATCCATCCTTAGAACCCTGCTCAGAATCATTGGCCTGGAGCCAACCAACAGGTCTCAATTTTCCTGCAGAAGAATCTTTGCAATTGGGAGCTTCTCACAACTCCCATCGTGAGAAACCCCCATGGCCTCGTGATACTCCCCCCATCATGAAGGGGCCATCAGGGACCTAACGTCCAACCTGAGAAATAGTCTGATCCTCAACCTGACTTCAGATGCACGAGATCTCGGTTCAGATATGTAGATTGTGCCTGCCATGTCCTCACCCAGAAACCTAAGCCTAGCTTGTGTCCTCAGACTTCCATCCTCAGACTTATGGCCCACAAGCCCTCCAGTTTGGCAATCCAGAATTATAATGCAGCACTCTGCCTGCCCTCCAAAAGAAAATCATTGCCTTCTGGGGCTACCCAGTAACCCCAAATGAAGTTCAACCTGCACGCCACTTGGCTGTACCCAAAATATATAGGCTGACCTGGGCTATAATGCCCTTTCTGACAGAGCCTTAGCCTGGACCTCCTGGCCCCACCCATACAGCTGGCCGCTCAATGAGCACATCGGGCCAGCCATTGCCTTAGGTCGTTATCTCTTCCCAGCCTCGGTTTTCAGGATTTAGAACCTAGGCCTTATCTCCAATCACTGTCCATGTTTGAAAATGATGCAGAAATCAGAACTCTTTCCCGATGGCAAGAAACCTTGTGGTAGGCTTGTTGTATAATGTTCAGTGTAGTGGAAACATGTGTGTCCGATGAGGCCCCACCATTGCTCGCGGGCCACATAGGTGGCAAACACACATTGTGACCCTCAGCCTTAGCCCAGTCCTCTGGTAAGGCCTCTCAGTGGCTGGATGAAAAGACAGCATATTAGGCTTGCCATGCCCCAGGCCCCGAATTTAACAATAGTTCGGGTTGTCCCTTCACTCTTCCCCAGGCTCTGCTTTGGAACTCCTCTTTTGGTGGGACACCTGAGGTAACAACCCTGAAAGGAGTACTCCATCCAACAGATTGACGAAAAACAATTGGGATTGGGCCAAATCCACAGAGAGCAAGATTCATCCATGGCCCATGAGGCCTCCTCGACATTCCACGGCCATCGCTGAAATAAAATCCAGAGACAAAAGCCTGAGCAAACGCCTCAGACTCGCACTATCTTCATATCCTGAAGATGTCTTATCACGGTTTGTAGATCAGGCCTGCCATACCTACGTCCCCAAACATAAGCTGAGTTTGTGTTTTCAGACTTCTGTCCTCAAAGTCCTGGGCCACACACCATCCAGGCTGGGGACCCTGGAGCCACACATTAGGACTGTGCCTACCCAATCCATGGGAATTATGCCCATTCCATTGTCCAAAATCGTACAAATTAGGAGAACCCTCCAAAGTCCCTGAGGCCATCCCAATAGTATAGGTCGCCCAGGACAAAAAAGGTCAGTCTGTCACCAGCTGAGCATCTACCTCCACTCATACCCTAGATGGATGTCCCCAGAGAAGAAGATTGAACCAGACAGGACCCTAGGCCAAAATCGGATCCATTGCTTTGGTTTACAGGCATGTCTCCTCAAAACCCTGGGTTCCAATACAATCATTGGGGTTTTCCTGATGCACGCATCAGAACCAAACTCGTCTCCACAATGAAACTTGTGCATGGGAGCTATGTCAAAAGCTGAGGAGAATACTTCAGGGTCCCGGTGCCACCGCCCCATTCCAAGGCCCTCATGGACACAAACACACATTAGACCCATCCTCAGGAAAGTCCATTTCAACTCAGCCACCCCGGTTGCTCCCACAGAACCATCAGATCTAAACTATCTTGTCGCAAGGAGACAATTGGAATGCGAGGCGGGCTTCCCAGGCATCCATCCATGAACGTTGGTCTGGACTCATCCATATGGGATGTCCTTGAGCTGTCCAGCAGGTCTCAATTGTCCCGCAGAACGAATCCTAGGAGGGGCCTTCCACCACTCCAAACGTGGGAAAACCTGCACGGCCTCGAGATTCGGTTCCCTTCATGAAGGGGCCGTCATGAACAGAAAATCCAAGCTGAGACAACGTCTTATCCTCGCTCTGACTTCAGATGCATGAGATATTGCTTCAGATCTTCAGGAGGTACATGCCGTGCCCTCGCCCTGAATCCCAAGTCTAGCTGGTGTTCTCAGACTTCCGTCCTCACACTCCTGGCTCCGAAGCCCACACGTTTGGCAATTCCGGACCATCATTGCAGCACTCTGCCTGCCCTCAAGAAACAAAATATTGCCCAATGAGCTGCCCGGGCACATTAAATGAGAATAAACCTACACGGCACTCGAATGTACCCAAATTATATAGTCTAACCTGGGCAGTAATGCACTGTCTGACACACCCTGAGCCGGGACCTCCTGAGCAACACCCAGACAGCTGACCGCACACTGAGCCCAAAAGACCCACCATGGCCTTAGTCATCATCATCTCTTCCCTACCTCAGTTTTCAGGCTTCAGAACCTAGACCTTATCTCCAATCACTGCCCAGGGGTGAGTGTGATGCAGAAATAAGAACTCTTCCTTACCCATGGCAATAAACCTTATGGTTGGCATGTTGTCCAACGTTCAGTGTAGGGGAAACCAGGATTCACACTGAGGCCCCCCGCCCATTCTTGAGTGCGACGAGGGCATAAACACGCATTGTGACTCTCAGCGTGAGTCCTGTCCTCTAGTACGTCCTGTCAGTGGATAGACCATTAGATGCCATAATGGCTTGACATGTCCCTAGGCCCAAAATTTAAACCAGATTTCTGGTTGTCCAATTGCCCCTCCCCAGGGCTCTACTCTGGAATCCCTCATTTGGTGGGACAACTGAGTTTGAAAAACAAAACAAAACAACAACAACAAAAAAAAAAAAAAAAAACGACTTCTTCCATCCCACAGAATGACCCCAAACTCTTTGAACGGAGCCAAACCCCCAGAGTGTAGGTCTCGTCCATTTCCCATGAAGTCACCCGGATATTTCATGACCATGAATGGCACGATATCCAGAGATAAAAAAAACTGAGCAAGAGCCTCACACTCGCCTTTTTTTCATATCCCGAAGAGTTCTCCGCATGGTCTGTAGATCAGTCCTGCCATACCTATGACCCGAAATATAATCCGAGTTTGTGTTTTAAGACAACTGTCCAAACAGCCCAGGCCTACACAATCAACAGGCTCAGTCCCCTGGAGCCAACCTGAGGACTGTACTTGGCCTGTCCAAGGGAATTCTGTGTGCCCATTCCAATGGCCAAAACCCTACTAATAGGATAAACCTCCAAAGTCCCTGAGGCCATCCCAATTGTGGTGGCTTCCCAGGACAAACAGGAACAATCTGAGCCCATCTGAGAACCTACCTGCACTCAGACTCGTAGACTGATATCCCCAGAGGTAAAAAGGAATGAACAGGCCCCTAGGCCCTAAACGATCCATTGCTTTGGTTTCCAGGCATCTTCCTCAGAGGCCTGGATTTCAGTACCAGCAAATGGCTGTTTCTTGACTCACTCATCAGAACAAAACTCATCTACACATGGGAAACTTGCACGTGTGAGGTGTGTCAAAGCCTCTTTTTAGGAGAACCCTTCAGGGCCCCAGTGCAACCACTTCATTCCAAGATCTCCATAGACACAAAATCATATTAGGACACATGAACGGGAGAGTGCAATTCAACTCAGCATATTCGGTTGCTCCACGAGATCCAGCAGATCTAACTTGTCTTGTTGCTAGGAGACAATTGGAATGCGAGGTGGTCTACCCGCCATCCATCCTTAGAACCCTGCTCAGAATCATTGGCCTGGAGCCAACCAACAGGTCTCAATTTTCCTGCAGAAGAATCTTTGCAATTGGGAGCTTCTCACAACTCCCATCGTGAGAAACCCCCATGGCCTCGTGATACTCCCCCCATCATGAAGGGGCCATCAGGGACCTAACGTCCAACCTGAGAAATAGTCTGATCCTCAACCTGACTTCAGATGCACGAGATCTCGATTCAGGTCTGTAGAATGTGCCTGCCATGTCCTCACCCAGAAACCTAAGCCTAGCTTGTGTCCTCTGACTTCTGTACACAGACTACTGGCTCACAAGCCCTCCAGTTTGGCAATCCAGAACTACAATGCAGCACTCTACCTGCCCTGCAGAAGAAATACATTGCCCTCTGGGGACACCCAGAAACCCCAAATGAAGATCAACCTGCATGCCTCTTGGCTGTACCCAAAATATATAGGCTGACCTGGGCAATAATGCCCTTTCTGACAGAGACTGAGCCTGGACCTCCTGGGCCCACCCAGACAGCTTGCCGCTCACTGAGCACATAGGACCAGCCATTGCCTTAGGTCGTTATCTCTTCCTAACCTCGGTTTTCAGGTTTCAGATCCTAGACCTTATCTCCAATCACTGCCCAGGTTTGAAAATGATGCAGAAATCAGAACTCTTTCCCCATGGCAAGAAACCTTGTGGTTGGCATGTTGTCCAACGTTCAGTGTAGTGGAAACCTGTTTGTCCGATGAGGCCCCGCCATTGCTCGCGGGCCACATAGGTGGCAAACTCACATTGTGACCCACAGCCTTAGCCCAGTCCTCAGGTAAGGCCTCTCAGTGGCTGGATGGAGAGACAGCATATTGGGCTTGCCATGCCCATAGGGCCCAATTTTTAACCATAGTTCGTGTTGTCCCTTCACTCTTCCCCAGGGCTCTGCATTGGAATTCCTCTTTTGGTGGGACACCTGATGTAACAACCCTGAAAGGAGTCCTCCATCCAACAGATTGACAAAAAACAATTGGGATCGGCCCAAATCCACAGAGAGGAAGATTCATCCATGGCCCATGAGGCCTCCTAGACATTCCACGGCATTCGCTGAAACAAAATCCAGAGACAAAAGTCTTAGCAAGCGCCTCAGACTCGCATTTTCTTCATAACCTGAAGATGTCTTCTCATGGTTTGTAGATCGGGCCTGCCATACCTTCGTCCCCAAACATAAGCTGAGTTTGTGTTTTCAGACTTCTGTCCTCAAAGTCCTGGGCCACACACCATCCAGGCTGGGGACCCTGGAGCCACACATTAGGACTGTGCCTACCCAATCCATGGGAATTCTGCCCATTCCATTGTCCAAAATCATACAAATTAGGAGAACCCTCCAAAGTCCCTGAGGCCATCCAAATAGTATAGGTCGCCCGGGACAAACAAGGTCAGTCTGACACCAGCTGAGCATCTACCTCCACTCATACCCTAGATGGATGTCCCCAGAGAAGAAGATTGAACCAGACAGGACCCTAGGCCAAAATCGGATCCATTGCTTTGGTTTACAGGCATGTCTCCTCAAAACACTAGTTTTCAATACCAGCATTGGGGTTTTCCTGAGGCACCCATCAGAACAAACCTCGTCTCCACAAGGAAACGTGTGCATGGGAGCTATTTGAAAAGCTGAGAATACTTCAGTGTCCCAGTGCCACCGCCCCATTTAAAGGTCCTCATGGACCCAAACACTCATTAGACGCATCCTCAGGAAAGTCCATTTCAACTCAGCCACCCCGGTTGCACCCGCAGAGCCATCAGATCTAAACTCTCTTGTCGCTAGGAGACAATTGGAATGCGAGGCGGGCTTCCCAGGCATCCATACTCGAACGTTGGTCTGGACATATCCATATGGGATGTCCTAGACTGTCCAACAGGTATCAATTGTCCCGCAGAAGGAATCCTTGGAGGGGGCATCCCACCACTCCCAACGTGGGAAAACCTCCACGCTCTCTAGAATCCGCTCCCTTCATGAAGGGGCCATCATGAACAGAAAATCCAAGCTGAGCCAACGTCTGATACTCACTCTGAATTCAGAAGCATGAGATATTGCTTCAGATCTTCAGGGGGTACAAGGCGTGCCCTCGCCCTGAAACCCAAGTCTAGCTTGTGTTCTCAGACTTCCATCCTCACACTCCTGGCCCCGAAGCCCACAAGTTTGGCAATTCCGGACCATCATTGCAGCACTCTGCCTGCCCTCTAGAAAAAATATATTGCCTCATGAGCTGTCCGGACATATTAAATGAGAATAAACCTACACGGTACTCGAAAGTACCCAAATTATATAGTCTAACCTGGGCAGTAATGCACTGTCTGACACAACCTGAGCCGGGACCTCCTGAGCAACACCCAGACAGCTGACCGCACACTGAGGACATGAGACCCGCCATGGCCTTAGGTCATCATCTCTGCCCTACCTCAGTTTTCAGGCTTCTGAACCTAGAGCTTATCTCCAATCATTGCCCAGGGGTGACTGTGATGCAGAAATCAGTACTCCTGCTTACCCATGGCAAGAAACCTTGTGGTTGGCATGTTGTCCTACGTTCAGTGTAGGAGAAACCAGTATTCACCCTGAGGTCACGCCCATTCTTGAGTGCAACGAGGGCATAAACACGCATTGTGACCCTCAGCGTGATTCCTGACCTCTAGTAAATCCTCTCAGTGGCTGGACCATTAGATGTCATAATGGGCTTGTCATGTCCCTAGGCCCCAATTTTTAACCAGATTTCTGGTTGTCCAATCACAACTCCCCAGGGCTCTCTCTGGAATCCCTCATTTGGTGGGATACCTGAGGTTGAAAAACAAACAGAAAAAATCAACCACAACAGAACAACGGAATTCTTCCATCCCACAGAATGAACCCAAACTCTTTGGACGGGGCCAAACCCCCAGAGTGTAAGACTCGTCCATTTCCCATGAAGTCACCCGGGAATTTCACGACCATCAGGGACACGATATGCAGAGACAAAAACTTGAGCAAGAGCCTCACACTCGCCCTTTTTTCATATCCCGAAGAGTTCTCCTCATGGTCTGTAGATCTGTCCTGCCATACCTATGACCCGAAACATAAGCCGAGTTTGTGTTTTCAGACAACTGTCCAAACAGCCCTGGCCTACACACCCTACAGGCTCAGGCCCCTGGAGCCAAACTTAACGACTGTGCTTGCCCTCTCCAAGGGAATTGTATGTGCCCATTCCAATGGCCGCAACCCTACTAATAGGATAAACCTCCAAAGTCCTTGAGGCCATCCCAATATTTGTGGCTTCCCATGACAAACAGGGGCAAACTGGGCCCATCTGAGCACCTACCTGAACTCAGAACCGTAGACTGATGTCCCCAGAGATAAAAAGGAACAAACAGGCTCCTAGGGAACTATCGGATCCATTGGTTTGGCTTCCAGGCATCTCTCCTCAGAGGCCTGGAATTCAATAACAGCATATGCCTGTTTCTTGACTCACCATTCAGAACAAATCACATATACACATGGGAAACTTGCACGATGGAGCTGTGTGAAAGCCTCTCTTTATGAGAACCCTTCAGGGCCCCAGTGCCACCGCTTCATTACATGAGGCCCCGTCCATGCTTGCGGGCCACATTGGTCACAAACACACATTGTGTCCCTCAGCCTGAGCCCAGTACTCAGATAAGGCCTACAGTGGCTGGATGGAGAGACAGCATATTGGGCTTGACATGCCCCTAGGCCCCATTTTTTAACCATATTTCGGGTTGTCCCTTCACTCTTCCCCAGGGCTCTGCTTTGGAATTCCTCTTTTGGTGGGACACCTAAGATAACAAACCTGAAATGAGTACTCCCATCCTACAGATGACTAAAAACAATTGGAATCGGGCCCAATCCTCAGAAAAAAGATTCGTCCATGACCCTTGAGGCCTCCCCTACATTCCACGTCCTTCTCTGATACAAAATCCAGAGACAAAAGCCTGAGCACACGCCTCAGACTCGCTCATTCTTCATATCCTGAAAAGTTCCTCAGATAAGAAGCTAAACGACACTCGAATGCACCCAGTCAGAACAGCATATGGCTGTTTCTTGACTCACCCATCAGAACAAATCTCATCTACACATGGGAAACTTGCACGATGGAACTGTGTGAAAGCCTCTCTTTAGGAGAACACTTCAGGGCCCCAGTGCCACCGCTTCATTCCAAGGTCTCCATAGACACAAAATCATATTAGGACACATCGACAGGAGAGTCCATTTAAACTCAGCCTCCTCCGTTGCTAACCCAGATCCAGCAGATCTAAACTGTCTTGTTGCTTGGAGACAATTGGAATGCGAGGTGGGCTACCCAGCCATCCATCCTTAGCACCCTGCTCGGAATCCTTGTCCTGGAGCCAACCAAAAGGACTCAATTGTCCTGCAGAAGAATCTAAGCAGTTGGGAGCTTCTCACAACTCCCATCGTGGGAAAACCCGCATGGCCTCGTGATCCACCCCCCCTTCAAGAAGGGGCCATCAGGGACAGAATGTCCAACCTGAGCGATGGTCTGATCTTCGCCCTGACTTCAGATGCACGAGATCTCGATTCAGGTCTGTATTTTGTGCCTGCCATATCCTCACCCAGAAACCTAGGCCTAGCTTGGGTTCTCAGACTTACGTCCTCAGACTACTGGCCCACAAGCCCTCCAGTTTGGCAATCCAGAACTACAAAGCAGCACTCTGCCTCCCTCCAGAAGAAAAACATTGCCCTCTGGGTCTACCCTGAAACCCCAAATGAGGAGCAAACTGCACGCCATTCGGCTGTACCCCAAATATATAGGCTGACCTGGGCACTAATGCCCTTTCTGACACAGCCTGATCCTGGAACTCCGGGCTGCACCCAGACAGCTGGCCGCACTCTGAGCACATCGGACCCGACATGGCCTTAGGTCATCATTTCTTCTCAACCTCGGTTTTCAGGATTCAGAACCTAGACCTTATCTCCAATCACGGCCCGGGTTTGAAAATGATGCAGAAATCAGAACTCTTTCCCCATGGCAAGAAACCTTGTGGATGGCATGTTGTCCAAGGTTCAGTGTAGTTGAAACCAGTGTTGCCCATGAGGACCGGCCCATGCTTGTGGGCCACATTGGTCACAAACACACATTGTGACCCTCACCTGAGCCCAGTCCTCAGGTAAAGCCTCTCAGTGGCTGGATGGAGAGACAGCATATTGGGCTTGCCATGCCCCTAGGCCTCAATTTTTAACCTTAGTTCAGGTTGTCCCTTCACTCTTCCCCAGGGTTCTGCATTGGAATTCCTCTTTTGGTGGGAGACATGAGGTAACAAACTTGAAAGAAGTCCTCCCGTCCCACAGATTGACCAAAAATAATTGGTCGGCCCAAGTGCACAGATAGCAAGGTTTGTTCATGGCCCATGAGGCCTCCCCAACATTCAACGGCCATCGCTGATACAAAATCCAGAGACAAAAGCCTGAGCACGCGCCTCAGACTCGCTCATTCTTCATATCCTGAAGAGTTCTTCAGATAAGAACGTACACGGCACTCGAATTAACCCAAAATATAGTCTAACCTGGGCACTAATGCACTGTCTGACAATCTGAGCCCGGAACTCGTGACCAACAACTAGACAGCTGACCGCACACTGAGCACATCAGACCCGCCATGGCCTTAGGTCATGATCTGTTCCCTACCTCAGTTTTCAGGCTTCAGACCATAGACCTTACCTCCAATCACTGCCCAGGGGTGACTGTGATGCAGAAATCAGAACTCTTCCTTACCCATGGCAAGTAACCTTCTGGTGGGCAAGTTGTCCAACGTTCAGTGTAGGTGAAACCAGCATTCAGCCTGAGGCCCCGCCCATTCTTGAGTGCGACGAGGGCATAAACACGCATTGTGACCCTCAGCATGAGTCCTGTCCTCTAGGACGTCCTCTCAGTGGCTGGACCATTAGATGTCATAATGGGCTTGACATGTCCCTAGGCCCCAATTTTTAACCAGATTTCTGGTTGTCCAGTCGCCCCGCCCAGGGCTCTACTCTGGAATCCCTCATTTGGTGGGACACCTGAGGTTGAAAAACAAAACAAAAGAAATCAACAAAACAGAACAACGGATTTCTTCCATCCCACAGAATGACCCCAAACTCTTTGGACGGGGCCAAACCCCAAGAGAGTAAGACTCGTCCATTTCCCATGAAGTCACCCGGAAATTTCACGACCATGAGTGACACGATATCCAGAGACAAAAACTTGAGCAAGAGCCTCACACTCGCCCTTTTTTCATATCCTGCAGTGTTCTCCTCATGGTCTGTAGATCAGTCCTGCCATACCTATGACCCGAAACATAAGCCGAGTTTGTGTTTTCAGACAACTGTCCAAAGAGCCCAGGCCTACACGCCCTACAGGCTCAGGCCCCTGGAGCCAAATCTGACGACTGTGCTTGCCCTCTCCAAGGGAATTGTATGTTCCCATTCCAATGGCCTCAACCCTACTAATAGGATAAACCTCCAAAATCCCTGAGGCCATCCCAATATTTGTGGCTTCCCAGGACAAACAGGGGCAATCTGGGCCCATCTGAGCACCTACCTGCACTCAGACCCGTAGAATGATGTCCACACAGTTAAAAAGGAACAAACAGGCCCCAGGCACCTATCGGATCCATTGCTTTGGTTTCCAGGCATCTCGCCTCAGAGTCCTGGATTTCAGTACCAGCATATGGCTGTTTCTTGACTCACCCATCAGAACAAATCTCATCTACACATGGGAAACTTGCACGATGGAGCTGTGTGAAAACCTCTCTTTAGTAGAACCCTTCAGGGCCCCAGTGCCACCGCTACATTCCAAGGTCTCCATAGACACAAAATCATATTAGGACACATCGACGGGAGAGTCCATTTAAACTCAGCCTCCTCCGTTGCTCCCCCAGATCCAGCAGATCTAACCTGTCTTGTTGCTTGGAGACAATTGGAATGTGAGGTGGGCTACCCAGCCATCCATCCTTAGCACCCTGCTCGGAATCCTTGTCCTGGAGCCATCCAACAGGACTCAATTGTCCTGCAGAATAATCTAAGCAGTTGGGAGCTTCTCACAACTCCCATCGTGGGAAAACCCCCATGGCCTCGTGATCCACCCCCCCTTCAAGAAGGGGCCATCAGGGACAGAATGTCCAACCTGAGCGATCGTCGGATCCTCGCCCTGACTTCAGATGCACGAGATCTCGATTCAGGTCTGTAGATTGTGCCTGCCATATCCTCACCCAGAAACCTAGGCCTAGCTTGGGTTCTCAGACTTCCGTGCTCAGTGTACTGGCCCACAAGCCCTCCAGTTTGGCAATCCAGAACTATAATGCAGCACTCTGCCTGCCCTCCAAAAGAAAAACATTGCCCTCAGGGGCTACCCAGGAACCCCAAATGAGGATCAACGGGGCACGCCATTCGGCTGTACCCCAAATATATAGGCTGACCTGGGCACTAATGCCCTTTCTGTCACAGCCTGATCCTGGACCTCCTGGCCCTACCCAGTCAGCTGGCCGCACACTGAGCACTTCGGACCCGTCATGGTCTTAAGTCGTCATCTCTTGTCAACCTCGGCTTTCAGGCTTCAGAACCTAGACCTTATCTCCAATCTTGGCCCGCGTTTGAAAAGGATGCAGAAATCAGAACTCTTTCCCCATGGCAAGAAACCTTGTGGTTGGCATGTTGTACAAGGTTCACTGTATTTGAAACCAGTGTGGCTCATGAGGCCCCGCCCATGCTTGTGGGCCACATTGGTCACAAACACACATTGTGAACCTCTGCCTGAGCCCAGTCCTCAGGTAAGGCCTCTCTGTGGCTGGATGGAGAGTCAGCATATTGGGCTTGCCATGCCCCTAGGCCCCAATTTTTAACCATAGTTCGCTTTGTCCCTTCACTCTTCCCCAGGGCTCTGCTTTGGAATTCCTCTTTTGGTGGGACACCTGAGGTAACAAACCTGAAAGGATTCCTCCCATCCCACAGATTGACGAAAAACAATTGGGATCGGGCCAAATCCACCGAGAGAAAGATTCGTCCATGGCCCATGAGGCCTCCCCAACATTCCACGGCCATCGGTGATAAAAAATCCAGAGACAAAAGGCTGAAAACGGGCCTCAGACTCGCTCATTCTTCATATCCTGAAGAGTTCTTCAGATAAGAACCTACACAGCACTCGAAAGCACCCAAAATATATAGTCAAACCTGGGCACTAATGCACTGTCTGACAACCTGAGCCCGGACCTCGTGACCAACACCCAGACAGCTGACCGCACACTGAGCTCATCACACCCGCTATCACCTTAGATCATCATCTCTTCCCTACCTCAGTTTTCAGGCTTCAGAACCTAGAACATATCTCCAATCAATGCCCAGAGGTGACTGTGATGCAGAAATCAGAACTCTTCCCTACCCATGGGAAGATATCTTGTGGTTGGCATGTTGTCAAACGTTCAGTGAAGGAGAAACCAGCATTCACCCTGAGGCCCCGCCCATTCTTGAGTGCGACGAGGGCATAAACACGCTTAGGGCTTGCCATGCCCCTAGGCCCCAATTTTTAACCATAGTTCGGGTGTCCCTTCAGTCTTCCCCAGTGCTCTGCTTTAGAATGCCTCTTTTGGTGGGACACCTGAGGTAACATACTTGAATGGAGTCCTCCCTTCCCACAGATTGACGAAAAACTATTGGGATCGGGCCAAATCCAGAGAGAACAAGATTCGTCCATGGCCCTTCATGCCTCCCCAATATTCCACGGCCATCGCGGATACAAAATCCAGAGACAAAAGCCTGAGCACGCACCTCAGACTCGCTTATTCTTCATATTCTGAAGAGTTCTTCAGATAAGAACCTACACGGCACTCGAAGGCACCCAAAATATAGAGTCTAAACTGGGCACTAATGCACTGTCGGAAAACCTGAGCTCGGACCTCGTGACCAACACCCAGACAGCTGCCCGCAAACTGAGCACATCAGACACGCCATGGCCTTAGGTCATCATCTCTTCCCTACCTCAGTTTTCATGCTTCAGAACCTAGACCTTATCTCCAATCACTGCCCGGGTTTGAAAATGATGCAGAAATCAGAACTCTTTCCCCATTGCAAGAAACCTTGTGGTTGGCATGTTGTCCAACTTTCAGTGTCGTAGAAAGCAGTGAGGCCCATGAGGCCCCGCCCATGCTTGAGGGCCATATAGGTCACAAACACACATTGTGACCATCAGCCTGAGCCCAGTCCTCAGGTAAGGCCTCTCAGTGGCTGGATGGCGAGACAGCATGTTGGGCTTGCCATGCCCCTAGGCCCCAATTTTTAACCATAGTTCGGGTTGTCCCTTCACTCTTCCCCATGGCTCTGCTTTGGAACTCCTCTATTGGTGGGACACCTGAGGTAACAACCCTGAAAGGAGTCCTTCATCCAACAGATTGACGAAAAACAATTGGGATTGGGCCAAATCCACAGAGAGCAAGATTCGTCCATAGCCCATGAGGTCTCCTCGACATTCCAGGGCAATCGCTGAAACCAAATCCAGATACAAAAGCCTGAGCAAGCGCCTCAGACTCGCACTATCTTCATATCCTGAAGATGTCTTCTCATGGTTTGTAGATCGGGCCTGCCATACCTACGTCCCCAAACATAAGCTGAGTTTGTGTTTTCAGACTTCTGTCCTCAAAGTCCTGGGCCACACACCCTCCAGGCTGGGGACCCTGGAGCCACACATTAGGACTGTGCCTACCCAATCCATGGGAATTCTGCCCATTCCATTGTCTAAAATCGTACAAATTAGGAGAACCCTCCAAAGTCCCTGAGGCCATCCCAATAGTATAGGTCGCCCGGGACAAAAAAGGTCAGTCTGACACCAGTTGAGCATCTACCTCCACTCATACCCTAGATGGGTGTCCCCAGAGATGAAGATTGAACCAGACAGGACCCTAGGCCAAAATCGGATCCATTGCTTTGGTTTATAGGCATGTCTCCTCAAAACCCTGGTTTCCAATACCAGCATTGGGGTTTTCCTGAGGCACCCATCAGAACCAAACTCGTCTCCACAAGGAAACTTGTGCATGGGAGCTCTCTCAAAAGATGAGGAGAATACATCATGGTTCGGTGCCACTGCCCCATTTAAAGGCCCCCATGGACACAAACACACATTAGACCCATCCTCAGGAAAGTCCATTTCAACTCAGCCACCCCGGTTGCTCCCGCAGAGCCATCAGATCTAAACTGTCTTGTCGCTAGGAGGCAATTGGAATGCGAGGCGGGCTCCCCAGGCATCCATCCTCGAACGTTGGTCTGGACTCATCCATATGGGATGTCCTGGAGCTGTCCAAAAGGTCTCAATTGTCCCGCAGAAGGAATCCTTGGAGGGGTATCCCACCACTCCCAACGTGGGAAAAACTCTACGCTCTCGAGAATCTTCTACCTTCATGAAGGGGCGGTCATGAACAGAAAATCGAGGCTAAGCCAACCTCTGATCCTCGCTCTGACTTCAGAAGCATGAGATATTGCTTCAGACCTTCAGGGGGTACCTGCCGTGCCCTCGCCCTGAAACCCAAGTCTAGCTTGTGTTCTCAGACTTCCATCCTCACACTCCTGGCCCCAAAGCCTACAAGTTTGTCAATTCCGGACCATCATTGCAGCACTCTGCCTGCCCTCTAGAAAAAATATATTGCCTAATGAGCTGCCCGGGCACATTAAATGAGAATAAACGTACAAGGCACTCGAATGTACCGAAATTATATAGTCTAACCTGGGCAGTAGTGCACTGTGTGACACAACCTGAGCCGGGACCTCCTGAGCAACACCCAGACAGCTGACCGCACACTGAGCACATCAGAACCGCCATGGCATTATGTCATCATCTCTGCCCTACCTCAGTTTTCAGGCTTAGGAACCTAGACCTTAGCTCCAATCTCTGCCCAGGGATGACTGTGATGCAGAAATCAGAACTCCTGCTTACCCAAGGCAAGAAACCTTGTGGTTGGCATGTTGTCCAAGTTTCAGTGTAGTTGAAACCAGTGTGGCCCATGAGGCCCTGCCCATGCTTGCAGGCCACATTTGTCAAAAACACACATTGTGACCCTCAGGCTGAGCCCAGTCCTCAGGTAAGGCCTCTCAGTGGCTGGATGGAGAGACAGCATATTGGGCTTGCCATGCCCCTAGGCCTCAAGTTTAAAACATAATTCGGGTTGTCCCTTCACTCTTCCCCAGGGCTCTGCTTTGGAATTCCACTTTTGGTGGGACACCTGAGGTAAAAAACCTGAAAGGAGTCCTCCCATCCCACAGATTGACGAAAAACAATTGGGATCGGGCCGAATCCTCAGAGAGTAGTATTCGCCCATGGCCCATGAGGCCTCCCCAACATTACACGGCCTTCGCTGGTACAAAATCCAGAGACAAAAGCCTGATCACGCGCCTCAGACTCACTCCTTCTTCATATCCTGAAGAGTTCTTTAGATAAGAACCTACACGGCACTCGAAGGCACCCAAAATATATAGTCTAACCTGGGCACTAATGCACTGTCTGACAATTTGAGCCAGGACCTTGAGACCAACACACAGGCAGCTGACCGCACACTGAGCTCATCACACCCGCCATCGCCTTAGATGATCATCTCTTCCCTACCTCAGTTTTCAGGCTTCAGGACCTAGACCTTATCTCCAATCACTGCCCAGGGGTGACTCTGATGCAGAAATCAGAACTCTTCCTTACCCATGGCAAGAAACCTAGTGGTTGGCATGTTGTCCAACGTTCAGTGTAGGAGAAAGCAGCATTCACCCTGAGGCCCCTACCATTCTTGAGTGCGACGAGGGCATAAACACGCATTGTGACCCTCAGCGTGAGTCCTGTCCTCTAGGACGTCCTCTCAGTGGCTGGACCATTAGATATCATAATGGGCTTGAGATGTCCCTAGGCCCCAATTTTTAACCAGATTTCTGGTTGTCCAGTCGCCCCTCCCCAGGGCTCTATTCTGGAATTCCCCATTTGGTGGGACACCTGAGGTTGAAAAACAACAAAAAAAATCAATCAACAGCAACAGAACAACGGACTTCTTCCATCCCACAGAATGACCCCAAACTCTTTGGACGGGGCCAAACCCCCAGAGAGTAAGACGCGTCCATTTCCCATTAAGTCACCCGGAAATTTCAAGACCATGAGTGACACGATATCCAGAGACGAAAACTTGACCAAGAGCCTCACACTCGCCCTTTTTTCAAACCCCGAAGAGTTCTCCTCATGGTCTGTAGATCAGTCCTGCCATACCTATGACCCGAAACATAAGCCGAGCTTGTGTTTTTTCAGACAACTGTCCAAACAGCCCTGGCCTACACACCCTACAGGCTCAGGCCCCTGGAGCCAAACCTGACGACTCTGCTTGCCCTCTCCATAGGAATTGTATGTGCCCATTCCAATGGCCACAACCCTACTAATAGGAGAAACCTCCAAAGTCCCTGAGGCCATCCCAATATTTGCGGCTTCCCAGGACAAACAGGGGCAATCTGGGCCCATCTGAGCACCTACCGGCACTCAGACCCGTAGACTGATGTCCCCAGAGTTAAAAAGAACAAACAGGCACCTAGGCACTTATCGGATCCATTGCTTTGGTTTCCAGGCATCTCTCCTCAGAGGCCTGGATTTCAATAACAGCATATGGCTGTTTCTTGACTCACCCATCAGAACAAATCTCATCTACACATGGGAAACTTGCACGATGGAGCTGTGTGAAAGCCTCCCTTTAGGAGAACCCTTCAGGGAATCAGAGCCACCGCTTCATTCCATGGTATCCATAGACACAAAATCATATTAGGACACATCCACGGTAGAGTCCATTTCAACTCAGCCTCCTCGGTATCTCCCCCAGATCCAGCAGATCTAACCTGTCTTGTTGCTTGCAGACAATTGGAATGCGAGGAGTGCTACCCAGCCATCCATCCTTAGAACCCTGCTCGGAATCGTTGTCCTGGAGCCAACGAACAGGTCTCAAATATCCTGCAGAAGAATCTTTGCAGTTTGTAGCTTCTCAGAACTCCCATCGAGGGAAAACCCCCATGGCCTCGTGTTCAATCCCCCCATTCAAGAAGGGGCCATCAGGGTCAGAATGTCCAACCTGAGCGATCGTCTGATCCTCGCCCTGACTTCAGATGCACGAGATCTCGATTCAGGTCTGTAGATTGTGCCTGCCATATCGTCACCCAGAAACCTAGGCCTAGCTTGGGTTCTCAGACTTCCATCGTCAGTCTACTGGCCCACAAGCCCTCCAGTTTGGCAATCCAGAACTACAATGCAGCACTCTGCCTGCCCTACAAACGAAAAACATTGCCCTCTGGGGCTACCCAGAAACCACAAATGAGAATCAACCTGCACACCATTCGGCTGTACCCCAAATATATAGGCTAACCTGGGCACTAATGCCCTTTCTGACACAGCCTGAGTCTGGACCTCCTGGCCCCACCCAGACAGCTGCCGCAAACTGAGCACATCGGACCCGCCATGGCCTTAGGTCGTCATCTCTTCTCAACCTAGGTTTTCAGGCTTCAGAACCTAGACCTTATCTCCAATCACGGTAGGGGTTTGAAAACAATGCAGAAATCAGAACTCTTTCCCCATGGCAAGAAACCTTGTGCTTGGCATGTTGTCCAAGTTTCAGTGTAGTTGAAACCAGTGTGGCCCATGAGGCACCGCCCATGCTTGCGGGTCACATTGGTCACTAACACACATTGTGACCCTCAGCCTGAGCCCAGGCCTCAGGTAAGGCCTCTCAGTGGCTGGATGGAGAGACAGCATATTGGGCTTGCCATGCCCCTATGCCGCAAGTTTTAAACATAGTTCGGGTTGTCCCTTTACTCTCCTCCAGGCTCTGCTTTGGAATTCCTCTTTTGCTGGGACACCTGAGGTAACAAACCTTAAAGCAGGCCTCCCTTCCCACAGATTGACGAAAAACAATTGGGATCGGGCCAAATCCACAGAGAGCAAGATTCGTCCATGGCCCATGAGGCCTCCCCAACATTCCACGGTCATCGCTGATACAAAATCCAGAGACAATAGCCTGACCACGCACCTCAGACTCGCTCATTCTTCATATCCTGAAGAGTTCTTCAGATAAGAACCTACACGGCACTCGAAGGCACCCAAAATATATAGTCTAACCTGGGCACTAATGCACTGTCTGACAACCTGAGCCTGGACCTCGTGACCAACAAACACCCAGACAGCTGACCGCACACTGAGCACATCAGACCCGCCATGGCCTTAGGCCATCATCTCTTCCCTACCTCAGTTTTCAGGCTTCAGAACCTAGACCTTATCACCAATCACTGCCCAGGGGTGACTGTGATGCAGAAATCAGAACTCTTCCTTACCCATGGCAAGAAAACTTGTGGTTGGCATGTTGTCCAACGTTCAGTGTAGGAGAAACCAGCATTCACCCTGAGGCCCCGCCCATTCTTGAGTGCGAAGAAGGCATAAACACCCATTGTGCCCCTCAGGGTGAGTCCTGTCCTCTAGTACTTCCTCTCAGTTGCTGGACCATTAGATGTCATAATGAACTTGACATGTCCCTAGGCCCCAATTTTTAACCAGATTTCTGGTTGTCCCGTCGCCCCTCCCCAGGGCTCTACTCTGGAATCCCCCAATTGGTAGGACAACTGAGGTTGAAAAACAAAACAAAAAAAATCAACAACAACAGAACAACGGACTCCTTCCATCCCACAGAATGACCCTAAACTCTTTTGGACGGGGCCAAAACCCAGAGAGTAAGACTCGTCCATTTCCCATGAAGTCACCCGGAAATTTCTCGACCATGAGTGACACGATATCCAGAGACAAAAACTTGACCAAGAGCCTCACACTCGCCCTTTTTTCATATCCCGAAGAGGTCTCCTCGTGGTCTGTAGATCAGTCCTCCCATAACTATGACCCGAAACATAAGCCGAGCTTGTGTTATCAGACAACTGTCCAAAGAGCCCTGGCCTACACACCCTACAGGCTCAGGCCCCTGGAGCCAAACCTGACGACGGTGCTTGCCATCTCCAAGGGAATTGCATGTGCCCACTCCAATGGCCACAACCCAACTAATAGAATCAACCTCCAAAGTCCCTGAGGCCATCCCAATATTTGTGGCTTCCCAGGACAAACTGGGGCAATCTGGGCCCATCTGAGCTCCTACCGGCACTCAGATCCGTAGACTGATGTCCCCAACGTAAAAAGGAATGAAGAGCCCCCAAGGCACCTATCGGATCCATTACTTTGGGATCCAGGCATCTCTCCTCAGAAGCCTGGATTTCAATAACAGCATATGGATGTTTCATGACTCACCCATCAGAACAAATCTCATCTACTCAAGGGAAACATGCAGATGGAGCTATGTGAAAGCCACTCTTTAGGAGAACACTTCAGGGCCCCAGTCCCACCGCTTCATTCCAAGATCTCCATAGACACAAAATCATATTAGGACACATCCACGGTAGAGTTCATTTCAACTCAGCCTCCTCGGTTGCTCCCCCAGATCCAGCAGATCTAACCTGTCTTGTTGCTGGGAGACAATTGGAATGCGAGGTGGGCTACCCAGCCATCCATCCTTAGAACCCTGCTCGGAGTCGTTGTCCTGGAGCCAACCAACAGGTCTCAATTGTAATGCAGAAGAATCTTTGCAGTTGGGAGCTTCTCACAACTCCCATCGAAGGAAAACCCCCATGGCCTCGTGATCCACGCCCCTTTCAAGAAGGGGCCATCAGGGACAGAATGTCCAACCTGAGCGATCGTCTGATCCTCGCCCTGACTTCAGATGCACGAGACCTCGATTCATATCTGTAGAATGTGCCTGCCATATCCTCATCCAGAAACCTAGGCCTAGCTTGGATTCTCAGACCTCCGTCCTCAGACTACTGGCCCACAAGCCCTCCAGTTTGGCAATCCAGAACTACAATGCAGCACTCTGCCTGCCCTACAGAAGGAAAACATTGCCCTCTTGGGCTACCCAGAAACCCCAAATGAGGATCAACGGGGCACGCCATTCGGCTGTACCCCAAATATATAGGCTGACTTGGGCACTAATGCCCTTTCTGAACAGCCTGATCCTGGACCTCCTGTCCCCACCCAGACAGCTGGCCGCACACTGAGCACATCAGACCCGTCATGGCCTTATTTCATCATCTCTTCTCAACCTCGGTTGTCAGGCATCAGAACCTAGACCTTATCTCCAATCACGGCCTGGGCTTGAAAATGATGCAGAAAAATCAGAACTCTTTCCCCATGGCAAGAAACCTTGTGGTTGGCATGTGGTCCAAGTTTCAGTGTAGTTGAAACAAGTGTGGCCCATGAGGCCCCGCCCATGCTTGTGGGCCACATTGGTCACAAACACACATTGTGACCCTCAGCCTGAGCCCAGTCCTCAGGTAAGGCCTCTCAGTGGCTGGATGGAGAGACAGCATATGGGCTTGCCATGCCCCTAGGCCGCAAATTTTAACCATAGTTCGTGTTGTCCCTTCACTCTTCCACTGGGCTCTGCTTTAGAATTCCTCTTTTGGTGGGACACCTGAGGTAACAAACCTGAAAGGAGTCCTCCCATCCCACAGATTGACGAAAAACTTTTGGGATCTGGCCAAGTCCACAGAGAGCAAGATTCGTCCATGGCCCATGAGGCCTCCCCAACATTCCACGGCCATCGGTGATACAAAATCCCGAGACAAAAACCTCAGCATGCGAATCAGACTCGCTCATTCTTCATATCCTGAAGAGTTCTTCAGATAAGAACCTACACGGCACTCGAATGCACCCAAAATATATAGTCTAACCTGGGCACTAATGCACCGTCTGACAACCTGAGCACGGACCTCGTGACCAACACCCAGACAGCTCACCGCACACTGAGCACATCAGACCCGCCATGGCCTTAGGACATCATCTCTTCCCTACCTCAGTTTGCAGGCTTCAGATCCTAGACCTTATCTCCAATCACTGTACTGGGGTGACTGTGATGCCGAAATCAAAACTCTTCCTTACCCATGGGAAGAAACATTGTGGTTGGCTGGTTGTCCAACGTTCAGTGTAGGAGAAACAAGCATTCACCCTGAGGTCTCGCCCGTTCTTGAGTGCGACGAGGGCATAAACAGTCATTGTAACCCTCAGCGTGAGTCCTCTCCTCTAGTACTTCCTCTCAGTGGCTGGATCATTAGAGGTCATAATGTGCTTGACATGTCCTTAGGCCCCAATTTTTAACCAGATTTCTGGTTGTCCAGTCGCCCCTCCCCAGGGCTCTACTCCGGAATCCCTCATTTGGTGGGACACCTTCGGTTGAAAAACAAAACAAAACAAATCAACAACAACAGAACAACGGACTTCTTCCATCCCACAGAATGACCCCAAACTCTTTGGACAGGGCCAAACGCCAGAGAGTAAGAATCGTCCATTTCCCATGAAGTCACCCGGAAATTTCAAGACCATGAGTGAAACGATATCCAGAGACAAAAACTTGAGGAAGAGCCTCACCCTCGCCCTTTTTTCATATTCCGAAGAGTTCTCCTCATGGTTTGTAGATCAGTGCTGCCATACCTATGACTCTAAACATAAGCCGAGTTTGTGTTTTCAGACAACTGTCCAAACAGCCCTGGCCTACACACCCTACAGGCTCAGGCCCCTGGAGCCAAACCTGACGACGGTGCTTGCCCTCTCCAAGGGAATTGTATGTGCCCACTCCAATGGCCACAACCCTACTAATAGGATCAACCTCCAAAGTCCCTGAGGCCATCCCAATATTTGTGGCTTCCCAGGACAAACTGGGGCAATCTGGCCACATCTGAACACCGACCGGCACTCAGACGCGTAGCCTGATGTCCCCAGAGGTAAAAATGTATTAACACGCACCTAGGCACCTATCGGATCCATTGCTTTCGTTTCCAGGTATCTCTCCTCAGAGGCCTGGTTTTCAATAACAGCATATGGCTGTTTCTTGACTCACCCATCAGAACAAATCTCATCTACACATGGGAAACTTGCACGATGGAGCTGTGTGAAAGCCTCTCTTAGGAGACAATTCAGGTCCGCAGAGCCACCGGTTCATTCCAAGGTCTCCATAGACACAAAATCATATTAGGACACATCCACGGGGGAGTCCATTTCAACACAGCCTCCTCGGTTGCTCCCCCAGATCCAGCAGATCTAACCTGTCTTGTTGCTTGGAGACAATTGGAATGCGAGGTGGGCTACCGAGACATCCATCCTTTGAACCCTGCTCTGAATCGTTGTCCTGAGGCCAACCAACAAGACACAATTGTCTTTCAGAAGAATCTTTGCAGTTGGGAGCTTCTCAGAACTCCGATCTTGGGAAAACCCCCATGGCCTCGTGATCCACCCCCCCTTCAAGAAGGGGCCATCAGGGACAGAATGTCCAACCTGAGCGATCGTCTAATCTTCGCCATGACTTCAGATGCACGAGATCTCGATTCAGGTCTGTAGATTGTGCCTGTCATATCGTCACCCAGAAACCTAGGCCTAGCTTGGGTTCTCAGACTTCCGTCCTCAGTCTACTGGCCCACAAGCCCTCCAGTTTGGCAATCCAGAACTACAATGCAGCACTCTGCCTGCCCTACAGACGAAAACCATTGCCCTCTGGGGCTACACAGAAACCCCAAATGAGGATCAACCTGCACACCATTCGGCTGTACCCCCCCAATATATAGGCTGACCTGGGCACTAATGCCCTTTCTGACACAGCCTGAGCCTGGACCTCCTGGCCCCACCCAGACAGCTGCCGCAAACTGAGCACATCGGACCCGCCATGGCCTTAGGTCATCATCTCTTCTCAACCTCGGTTTTCAGGGTTCAGAACCTAGACCTTATCTCCAATCACGGTAGGGGTTTGAAAACAATGCAGAAATCATAACTCTTTCCCCATGGCAAGAAACCTTGTGCTTGGCATGTTGTCCAAGGTTCAGTGTAGTTGAAACCAGTGTGGCCCATGAGGCCCCGCCCATGCTTGCGGGTCGCATTGGTCACTAACACACATTGTGACCCTCAGCCTGAGCCCAGGCCTCAGGTAAGGCCTCTCAGTGGCTGGATGGAGAGACAGCATATTGGGCTTGCCATGCCCCTATGCCGCAAGTTTTAAACATAGTTCGGGTTGTCCCTTTACTCTCCTCCAGGCTCTGCTTTGGAATTCCTCTTTTGCTGGGACACCTGAGGTAACAAACCTTAAAGCAGGCCTCCCTTCCCACAGATTGGCGAAAAACAATTGGGATAGGGCCAAATCCACAGAGAGCAAGATTCGTCCATGGCCCATGAGGCCTCCCCAACATTCCACGGCCATCGCTGACACAAAATCCAGAGACAATAGCCTGACCACGCACCTCAGACTCGCTCATTCTTCATATCCTAAAGAGTTCTTCAGATAAGAACCTACACGGCACTCGAAGGCACCCAAAATATATAGTCTAACCTGGGCACTAATGCACTGTCTGACAACCTGAGCCTGGACCTCGTGACCAACAAACACCCAGACAGCTGACCGCACACTGAGCACATCAGACCCGCCATGGCCTTAGGCCATCATCTCTTCCCTACCTCAGTTTTCAGGCTTCAGAACCTAGACCTTATCACCAATCACTGCCCAGGGGTGACTGTGATGCAGAAATCAGAACTCTTCCTTACCCATGGCAAGAAACCTTGTGGTTGGCATGTTGTCCAACGTTCAGTGTAGGAGAAACCAGCATTCACCCTGAGGCCCCGCCCATTCTTGAGTGCGAAGAGGGCATAAAAACACCCATTGTGCCCCTCAGGGTGAGTCCTGTCCTCTAGTACTTCCTCTCAGTTGCTGGACCATTAGATGTCATAATGGACTTGACATGTCCCTAGGCCCCAATTTTTAACCAGATTTCTGGTTGTCCCGTCGCCCCTCCCCAGGGCTCTACTCTGGAATCCCCCATTTGGTGGGAAAAACTGAGGTTGAAAAACAAAACAAAACAAATCAACAACAACAGAACAACGGACTTCTTCCATCCCACAGAATGACCCCAAACTCTTTGGACGGGGCCAAAACCCAGAGAGTAAGACTCGTCCATTTCCCATGAAGTCACCCGGAAATTTCACGACCATGAATGACACGATATCCAGAGACAAAAACTTGACCAAGAGCCTCACACTCGCCCTTTTTTCATATCCCGAAGAGGTCTCCTCGTGGTCTGTAGATCAGTCCTGCCATACCTATGACCCGAAACATAAGCCGAGCTTGTGTTATCAGACAACTGTCCAAAGAGCCCTGGCCTACACACCCTACAGGCTCAGGCCCCTGGAGCCAAACCTGACGACGGTGCTTGCCATCTCCAAGGGAATTGCATGTGCCCACTCCAATGGCCACAACCCAACTAATAGAATCAACCTCCAAAGTCCCTGAGGCCATCCCAATATTTGTGGCTTCCCAGGACAAACTGGGGCAATCTGGGCCCATCTGAGCTCCTACCGGCACTCAGATCCGTAGACTGATGTCCCCAACGTAAAAAGGAATGAAGAGCCCCCAAGGCACCTATCGGATCCATTGTTTGGTTTCCAGGCATCTCTCCTCAGAAGCCCGGATTTCAATAACAGAATATGGATGTTTCATGACTCACCCATCAGAACAAATCTCATCTACTCAAGGGAAACATGCAAGATGGAGCTATGTGAAAGCCACTCTTTAGGAGAACACTTCAGGGCCCCAGTCCCACCGCTTCATTCCAAGGTCTCCATAGACACAAAATCATATTAGGACACATCCACGGCAGAGTCCATTACAACACAGCCTCCTCGGTTGCTCCCCCAGATCCAGCAGATCTAACCTGTCTTGTTGCTGGGAGACAATTGGAATGCGAGGTGGGCTACCCAGCCATCAATCCTTAGAACCCTGCTCGGAGTCGTTGTCCTGGAGCCAACCAACAGGTCTCAATTGTAATGCAGAAGAATCTTTGCAGTTGGGAGCTTCTCAGAACTCCCATCTTGGGAAAACCCCCATGGCCTCGTGATCCACGCCCCTTTCAAGAAGGGGCCATCAGGGACAGAATGTCCAACCTGAGCGATCATCTGATCCTCGCCCTGACTTCAGATGCACGAGATCTCGATTCATGTCTGTAGAATGTGCCTGTCATATCGTCACCCAGAAACCTAGGCCTAGCTTGGGTTCTCAGACCTCCGTCCTCAGACTACTGGCCCACAAGCCCTCCAGTTTGGCAATCCAGAACTACAATGCAGCACTCTGCCTGCCCTACAGAAGAAAAACATTGCCCTCTGGGGCTACCCAGAAACCCCAAATGAGGATCAACCTGCACACCATTCGGCTGTACCCCAAATATATAGGCTGACCTGGGCACTAATGCCCTTTCTGACACAGCCTGAGCCTGGACCTCCTGGCCCCACCCAGACAGCTGCCCGCACACTGAGCACATCGGACCCGCCATGGCCTTATTTCGTCATCTCTTCTCAACCTCGGTTGTCAGGCATCAGAACCTAGACCTTATCTCCAATCACGGTAGGGGTTTGAAAACAATGCAGAAATCAGAACTCTTTCCCCATGGCAAGAAACCTTGTGCTTGGCATGTTGTCCAAGTTTCAGTGTAGTTGAAACCAGTGTGGCCCATGAGGCCCCGCCCATGCTTGTGGGCCACATTGGTCACAAACACACATTGTGACCCTCAGCCTGAGCCCAGTCCTCAAGTAAGGCCTCTCAGTGGCTGGATGGAGAGACAGCATATTGGGCTTGCCATGCCCCTAGGCCGCAAATTTTAACCATAGTTCGAGTTGTCCCTTCACTCTTCCCCTGGGCTCTGCTTTAGAATTCCTCTTCTGGTGGGACACCTGAGGTAACAAACCTGAAAGGAGTCCTCCCATCCCACAGATTGACGAAAAAACTTTTGGGATCTGGCCAAGTACACCGAGAGAGCAAGATTCGTCCATGGCCCATGAGGCCTCCCCAACATTCCAAGGCCATCGGTGATACAAAATCCCGAGACAAAAACCTCAGCATGCGAATCAGACTCGCTCATTCTTCATATCCTGAAGAGTTCTTCAGATAAGAACCTACACGGCACTCGAATGCACCCAAAATATATACTCTAACTCTAACCTGGGCACTAATGCACCGTCTGACAACCTGAGCACGGACCTCTTGACCAACACCCAGACAGCTGACCGCACACTGACCACATCAGACCTGCCATGGCCTTAGGACATCATCTCTTCCCTACCTCAGTGTGCAGGCTTCAGATCCTAGACCTTATCTCCAATCACTGCACATGGGTGACTGTGATGCCGAAATCAGAACTCTTCCTTACCCATGGCAAGAAACATTGTGGTTGGCATGTTGTCTAACGTTCACTGTAGGAGAAACCAGCATTCACCCTGAGGCCCCGCCCGTTCTTGAGTGCGACGAGGGCATAAACAGTCATTGTAACCCTCAGCGTGAGTCCTCTCCTCTAGTACGTCCTCTCAGTGGCTGGATCATTAGAGGTCATAATGTGCTTGACATGTCCTTAGGCCCCAATTTTTAACCAGATTTCTGGTTGTCCCGTCGCCCCTCCCCAGGGCTCGACTCCGGAATCCCTCATTTGGTGGGACACCTTAGGTTGAAAAACAAAACAAAACAAATCAACAACAACAGAACAACGGACTTCTTCCATCCCACAGAATGACCCCAAACTCTTTGGACGGGGCCAAAACCCAGAGAGTAAGACTCGTCCATTTCCCATGAAGTCACCCGGAAATTTCACGACCATGAATGCCACGATATCCAGAGACAAAAACCAGACCAAGAGCCGCACACTCGCCCTTTTTTCATATCCCAAAGAGGTCTCCTCGTTGTCTGTAGATCAGTCCTGCCATACCTATGACCCGAAACATAAGCCGAGCTTGTGTTATCAGACAACTGTCCAAAGAGCCCTGGCCTACACACCCTACAGGCTCAGGCCCCTGGAGCCAAACCTGACGACGGTGCTTGCCATCTCCAAGGGAATTGCATGTGCCCACTCCAATGGCCACAACCCAACTAATAGAATCAACCTCCAAAGTCCCTGAGGCCATCCCAATATTTGTGGCTTCCCAGGACAAACTGGGGCAATCTGGGCCCATCTGAGCTCCTACCGGCACTCAGATCCGTAGACTGATGTCCCCAGACGTAAAAAGGAATGAAGAGCCCCCAAGGCACCTATCGGATCCATTGTTTGGTTTCCAGGCATCTCTCCTCAGAAGCCCGGATTTCAATAACAGAATATGGATGTTTCATGACTCACCCATCAGAACAAATCTCATCTACTCAAGGGAAACATGCAAGATGGAGCTATGTGAAAGCCACTCTTTAGGAGAACACTTCAGGGCCCCAGTCCCACCGCTTCATTCCAAGGTCTCCATAGACACAAAATCATATTAGGACACATCCACGGTAGAGTTCATTTCAACTCAGCCTCCTCGGTTGCTCCCCCAGATCCAGCAGATCTTACCTGTCTTCTTGCTTGGAGACAATTGGAATGCGAGGTGGGCTACCCAGCCATCAATCCTTAGAACCCTGCTCGGAGTCGTTGTCCTGGAGCCAACCAACAGGTCTCAATTGTAATGCAGAAGAATCTTTGCAGTTGGGAGCTTCTCACAACTCCCATCGTGGGAAAACCCCCATGGCCTCGTGATCCACGCCCCTTTCAAGAAGGGGCCATCAGGGACAGAATGTCCAACCTGAGCGATCGTCTGATCCTCGCCCTGACTTCAGATGCACGAGATCTCGATTCATGTCTGTAGAATGTGCCTGTCATATCGTCACCCAGAAACCTAGGCCTAGCTTGGGTTCTCAGACCTCCGTCCTCAGACTACTGGCCCACAAGCCCTCCAGTTTGGCAATCCAGAACTACAATGCAGCACTCTGCCTGCCCTACAGAAGGAAAAACATTGCCCTCTTGGGGCTACCCAGAAACCCCCCAATGAGGATCAACGGGGCACGCCATTCGGCTGTACCCCAAATATATAGGCTGACTTGGGCACTAATGCCCTTTCTGACACAGCCTGATCCTGGACCTCCTGTCCCCACCCAGACAGCTGGCCGCACACTGAGCACATCGGACCCGTCATGGCCTTATTATTTCGTCATCTCTTCTCAACCTCGGTTGTCAGGCATCAGAACCTAGACCTTATCTCCAATCATGGCCCGGGCTTGAAAATGATGCAGAAATCAGAACTCTTTCCCCATGGCAAGAAACCTTGTGGTTGGCATGTTGTCCAAGTTTCAGTGTAGTTGAAACCAGTGTGGCCCATGAGGCCCCGCCTGTGCATGCGGGTCCCATTGGTCACAAACACACATTGTGACCCTCAGCCTGAGCCCAGTCCTCACGTAAGGCCTCACAGTGGCTGGATGGAGAGACAGCATATTGGGCATGCCAGCCCCAGGCCCCAATTTTTTAACCATAGTTCGGGTTGTCCCTTCACTCTTCCCCAGGGCTCAGCTTTGGAATTCCTCTTTTGGTGGGACACCTGAGGTAACAAACCTGAAAGGAGTCCTCCCAGCCCACAGATTGATGAAAAACAATTGGGATCGGGCCAAGTCCACAGAGAGCAAGATTCGTCCATGGCCCATGAGGCCACCCCAACATTCCACGTCATTCGCTGACACAAAATCCAGAGACAAAAGCCTGAGCACGCTCCTCAGATTCGCTCATTCTTCATATCCTGAAGAGTTCGTCAGATAAGAACCTACACGGCACTCGAATGTACCCAAAATATATAGTCTAACCTGGGCACTAATGCACTGTTTGACAACCTGAGCCCGAACCTCGTGACCAACACCCAGAGAGCTGACCGCACACTGAGCCCATCAGACCCGCCATGGCCTTAGGTCATCATCTCTTCCCTACCTCAGTTTTCAGGCTTCAGAACCTAGACCTTATCTCCAATCACTGCCCAGGGGTGACTGTGATGCAGAAATCAGAACTCTTCCTTACCCATGGCAAGTAACCTTGTGGTTGGCATGTGGTCCAACGATCAGTGTAGGAGAAACCAGCATTCACCCTCAGGCCCCGCCCATTCTTGAGTGCGACGAGGGCATAAACACGCATTGTGACCCTCAGCGTGAGTCCTGTCTTCTAGGACGTCCTCTCAGTGGCTAGACCATTAGATGTCAAAATGGGCTTTTTATGTCCTTAGGCCCCAATTTTTAACCAGATTTCTCGTTGTCCATTCGCCCGTCCCCAAGGTTCTACTCTGGAATCCCTCATTTGGTGGGACACCTGAGGTTGAAAAACAAAAGAAAACAAATCAACAACAGAACAACGGACTTCTTCCATCCCACAGAATGACCCCAAACTCTTTGGACGGGGCCAGACCCCCAGAGAATAAGACTTGTCCATTTCCCATGAAGTCACACGGAAATTTCACGACCATGAGTGACACGATATCCAGAGACAAAAACTTGAGCAAGAGCCTCACACTCGCCCTTTTTTCATATCCCGAAGAGTTCTCCTCATGGTCTGTAGATCAGTCCTGCCATACCTATGACCCGAAACATAAGCCGATTTTGTGTTTTCAGACAAATGTCCAAACACCCCTGGCCTACACACCCTACAGGCTCAGGCCCCTGGAGCCAAACCTGACGACTGTGCTTGCCCTCTCCAAGGGAATTGTGTGTGCCCATTCCAATGGCCACAACCCTACTTAAAGTATAAACCTCCAAAGTCCTTGAGGCCATCCCAATATTTGTGGCTTCCAAGGACAAACGGGGCTATCTGGGCCCATCTGAGCACCTACCTGCACTGAGACCCGTATACTGTTGTCCCCAGAAGTAAAAAGGAGCGAACAGGCCCTTAGGCACATATCGGATCCATTGCTTTGTTTTCCAGGCATCTCTCCTCAGAGGCCTGGATTTCAATAACAGCATATGGCTGTTCTTGACTCACCCATCAGAACAAATCTCATCTACACATGGGAAACTTGCACGATGGAACTGTGTGAAAGCCTCTCTTTAGGAGAACCCTTCAGGGCCCCAGTGACACCGCTTCATTCCAAGGTCTCCATAGACACAAAATCATATTAGGACACATGCACGGGAGAGTCCATTTCAACTCAGCCTCCTCGGTTGCTCCCCCAGATCCAGCAGATCTAACCTGTCCTGTTGCCTGGAGACAATTGGAATGCGAGGTGGGCCACCCAGCCAACCATCCTTAGAACCATGCTCGGAATCATTTTCCTGGAGCCAATCCACAGGTCTCAATTGTACTGCAGAGGTATCTTTGCAGTTGGGAGCTTCTCAGAATTCCCATCGTGGGAAAACCCCCATGGCCTCGTGATCCACCCCCCCCTTCAAGAAGGGGCCATCAGGTACAAAATGTCCAACCTGAGCGATCGTCTGATCCTCGCCCTGACTTCAGATGCACGAGATCTCGATTCAGGTCTGTGGATTGTGCCTGCCGTATCGTCACCCAGAAACCTAAGCCTTTCTTGGGTTCTCACACTTCCGTCCTCAGACTGCTGGCCCACAAGCCCTCCAGTTTGGCAATCCAGAACGACAATGCAACACTCTGCCTGCCCTCCAGAAGAAAAACATTGCCCTCTGGGGCTACCCAGAAACCCCAAATGAGGATCAACGGGGCACGCTACTCGGCTGTACCCCAAATATATAGACTGACCTTGGCACTAATGCCCTTTCTGACACAGTCTGAGTCTGGACATCCTGGCCTCACCCAGACAGCTGGCCGCACACTGAGCACATCGGACCCGTCATGGCCTTAGTTCGTCCTATCTTCTCAACCTGGGTTTTTAGGCTTCAGAACCTAGACCTTATCTCCAATCAAGGCCCGGATTTGAAATCAGACCTCTTTCCCTATGGCAAGAAACCTTATGGTTGGCATGTTGTCCAAGGTTCAGTGTAGTTGAAACCAGTGTGGCCCATGAGGCCCCGCCCATGCTTTTGGGCCCCATTGGTCACAAACACACATTGTGACCCTCAGCCTGAGCCCAGTCCTCAGGTAAGGCCTCTCAGTGGCTGGATGGAGAGACAGCATATTGGGCTTGCCATGCCCCTAGTCCCCAATTTTTAACCATAGTTCGGGTTGTCCCTTCAGTCTTCCACAGGGCTCTGCTTTGGAATTCCTCTTTGGTGGGACACCTGACGAAACAAACCTGAAAGGAATCCTCCCATCCCACCGATTGACGAAAAGCAATTGGCATCGGGACAAGTCCACAGAGAGCATGATTCGTCCATGGCCCATTTGGCCTCCCCAACATTCCACGGCCATCGCTGATACAAAATCCAGAGACAAAAGCTTGAGCACGCGCCTCAGACTCGCTCATTCTTCATATCCTGAAGAGCTCTTCAGATAAGAACCTACACGGCACTCGAATGCACCCAAAATATATAGTCTAACCTGGGCACTAATGCACTGTATGACAACATGAGCCCGGACCTCGTGACCAACACCCAGACAGCTGACCGCACACTGAGCACAACAGACCCGCCATGGTCTTAGGTCAAAATCTCTTCCCTACCTCAGTTTTCAGTCTTCAGAACCTAGATCTTATCTCCAATCACTTCCAACGGGTCACTGTGATGTAGAAATCAGAAATCTTCCTTACCCATGGCAAGAAAGCTTGTGGTTGGCATGTTGTCCAACGTTCAGTCTAGGAGACACCAGCGTTCACCCTGAGGCCCCGCCCATTCTTCAGTGCGACGAGGGCATAAACACGCATTGTGACCCTCAGCGTGAGTCCTGTCCTCTAGTACGTCCTCTCAGTGGCTGGACCATTAGATGTCATAATGGGCTTGACATGTCCCTAGGCCCCAAATTTTAACCAGATTTCTGGTTGTCCAGTCACAACTCCCCAGGGCTCTACTCTGGAATCCCTCATTTGGTGGGACACCTGAGGTTGAAAAACAATACAAAACAAATCAACAACAACAGAGCAACGGATTTCTTCCATCCCACAGAATGACCCCAAACTCTTTGGACGGGGCCAAACCCCCAGACAGTATGACTCGTCCATTTCCCATGAAGTCACCCGGAAATTTCACGACCATGAGTGACACGATATCCAGAGACAAAAACTTGAGCAAGAGCCTCACACTCGCCCTTTTTTCATATCCCGAAGTGTTCTCCTCATGTTCTGTAGATCAGTCCAGCCATACCTTTGACCCGAAACATAAGCCGTGTTTGTGTTTTCAGACAACTGTCCAAACAGCTCTGGCCTACAACCCTACAGGCTCAGGCCCCTGGAGCCAAACAAGACGACTGTGCTTGCCCTCTCCAAGGGAGTTTTATGTGCCCATTCCAATGGCCACAACCCTACTAATAGGATAAACTTCCAAAGTCCCTGAGGCCATCCCAATATTTGTGGCTTCCCAGGACAAACAGGTGCAATCTGGGCCCATCTGAGCACCTACCTGCACTCAGACCCGTAGACTGATGTCCCCAGGTGTAAAAAGGAACGAACAGGCCTCTAGGATCCTATCGGATCCATTGGTTTGGTTTCCAGGCATCTCACCTCAGGGGCCTGGATTTCAATAACAGCATATGGCTGTTCTTGACTCACCCATCAGAACAAATCTCATCTACACATGGGAAACTTTCATGATGGAGCTGTGTGAAAGCCTCTCTTTATGAGAACCCTTCAGGGCCCCAGTGCCACCGCTTCATTCCAAGGTCTCCATAGACACAAAATCATATTAGGACACATCCACGGGAGAGTCCATTTCAACTCAGCCTCCTCGGTTGCTCCCCCAGATCCAGCAGATCTATCCTGTCTTATTGCGTGGAGACAATTGGAATGCGAGGTGGGCTACGCAGCCATCCATCCTTAGAACCCTGCTCGGAATCGTTGTCCTGGAGCCAACCAACAGGTCTCAATTGACCTGCAGAAGAATCTTTGCAGTTGGGAGCTTCTCACAACTACTATCGTGGGAAAACCCCCATGGCCTCGTGATCCACCACCCCTTCAAGAAGGAGCCATCAGGGACAGAATGTCCAACCTGAGTGATCTTCTGATCCTCGCCATGACTTCAGATGCACGAGATCTATATTCAGGTCTGTAGATTGTGACTGCCATATCCTCACCCAGAACCCTAGGCCGAGCTTGGGTTCTCAGACTTCCGTCCTCAGACTGCTGGCTCATAAGCCCTCCAGTTTGGCAATCCAGAACTACAATGCAGCACTCTGCCTGCCCTCCAGAAGAAAAACATTGCCACATGGGGCTACCCAGAAACCCCAAAAGAGGATCAACGGGGCACGCCATTCGGCTGTACCCCAAACATATAGGCTGACCTGGGCACTAATGCCCTTTCTGACACAGCCTGAGCCTGGACCTCCTGGCCCCACCCAGACAGCTGGCCGCACACTGAGCACATCGAACCCGCCATGGCCATAGGTCGTCACCTCTTCTCAACCTCGGTTTTCAGGCTTTCAGAACCTAGACCTTATCTCCAATCATGGCCCGGGTATGGAAATGATGCAGAAATCAAACTCTCTTTCCCCATGGCAAGAAACCTTGTGGTTGGCATGTTGTCCAAGGTTCAGTGTACTTGAAACCAGTGTGGCCCATGAGGCCCCGCCCATGCTTGCGGGCCACATTGGTCACAAACACACATTGTGACCCTCAGCCTGAGCCCAGTCCTCAGGTAAGGCCTCTCAGTGGATGGATGGAGAGACAGCATATTGGGCTTGCCATGCCCCTAGGCCCCAATTTTTAACCGTAGTTCTGGTTGTCCCTTCACTCTTCCCCAGGGCTCCCCTTTGGAATTCCTCTTTTGGTGGGACCCCTGAGGTAACAAACCTGAAAAAGTGTCCTCCCATTCCACAGAATGACGAAAAACAATTGATATCGGGCCAAATCCACAGAGAGCAAGATTCGTCCATGGCCCATGAGGCCTCCCCAACATTCCACGGCCATCGCTGATACAAAATCCAGAGACAAAAGCCTGAGCACGCGCCTCAGACTCGCTCATTCTCCATATCCTGAAGAGTTCTTCAGATAAGAACCTACACGGCACTCGAATGCACCCCAAAATATATAGTCTAACCCTGGGCACTAATGCACTGTCTGACAATTGAGCCCGGACCTCGTGACCAACACCCAGACAGCTGACCGCACACTGAGTACATCAGACCCGCCATGACCTTAGGTCATCATCTCTTCCCTACCTCTGTTTTCAGGCTTCAGAACCTTGACCTTATCTCCAATCACTGCCCAGGGGTTGACTATGATGCAGAAATCAGAACTCTTCCTTACCCATGGTAAGAAACCTTGTGGTTGGCATGTTGTCCAACGTTCATTGTAGGAGAAACCAGCATTCAGCCTGAGGCACCGCCCATTCTTGAGTGCGACGAGGGCATAAACACGCATTGTGACCCTCACTGTGAGTCCTGTCCTCTAGTACGTCCTCTCAGTGGCTGGAACATTAGATGTCATAATAGGCTTGACATGTCCCTAGGCCCCAATTTTTAACCACATTTCTGGTTGTCCAGTCACAACTCCCCAGGGCTCTACTCTGGAATCCCTCATTTGGTGGGACACCTGCGGTTGAAAAACAAAACAAAACAATCATCAACAACAGAACAAAGGACTTCTTCCATCCCACAGAATGATCCCAAACTCTTTGGACGGGGCCAAACCCCCAGGAGAGTAAGACTCGTCCTTTTCCCATGAAGTCACCCCGGAAATTTCATGACCATGAGTGAC